>NC_056458.1:27481186-27801811 GCF_018296145.1 Oncorhynchus tshawytscha
CCACTCAAAAAGACTGCCAAAAGTTAAGTTGAATTTCCAATGTGTCATCAGGTTTCTTTCAACCATCTAAAAGCACAAACATGTTCCAATAGAAAAACAATGTCTGATTGTTGGTTAATAAGTTATCACTGAAAATGTTGCCAAGTCTCAAGACCTTGAAAATCAGTAATCATCAGTTGTTTCTGCTCAATTATACAAATAGCAATTGAATATCACACCTATAAACAACAGCGTTCAAACAGCCAAACTACGCCTTACAAAGCAGTGCAGTGAACACAACGTTTTAAGGAAACGTGGGTATAATTGCACTCCTTTCATGTGTGTACCTGTAGCGTGGCATTCTCTCCCGGTCTCTCTGGACGGAGGACGAGAGTGGGCAACAATACTGCCAGCTGCGGCCACACGCTGTGAGAAAAAGCCATTCATTTCAAGAGGACTTTTTGTTCAGTCTAGGAAATGAAGTGGTTATGATCAAAAACTGGAACCTCAGAATCTCTGTCTGAACAAACCTGGGGTTTTCAGAAAACGGCTCACATTAGAAAAACTGTTTGCATAGCATATAGCCTATAAGCACAAGACAGTGTGTGACAGTAATGTATGTCCCAAAATCATGTCTTTGCAATGAGAGATATGAATTAAATCAATCAAATGAACATTGTCTGCTCTTTTCATACCTTGTGTCCCAAAGATGAGTTGTGTTCATGTTCCAGTTCAAAGCTTTCCCATCAGGTGGTCAAATAATGTTTCTTTCCCCTAAAGGAGTGGACTAAGTTAACCCAAGAGTATCCTCAATCAATTCACCTAAAATCGGTTAAAATGTATTATGTTTGCACAGGAAACTTGCTATGGTTGTATTAATCACAAGTGCTCACTACTGTCTTCATTTAGTACTTATCACCCCCCCTACTAATTTTGCAATCAGGCTGAGAGGAACGTTAGCAGGTTTATAGCTCATTTCTTGCAATTCTACATATTTTACCATTCGGTGGTGGCAAATGTCTGCAGTTTTTTTATAATGATAACTGATGATCAATGGGCCATACCCCAGTCAGTAATTCGACCATGCTACAAGTTTAGATAGCTTGCCGCTAGACTAATTTACCAGTCAAAATAAATAATTGCTGACATGGTCTAGTTGAGTGACTGCTGATGCACAATCGCATTTTCAAAATTGCACCTTTTGTATGCTATTATTCTAACTCTCAGGAGTCATTTGAGGACCTGTCAAATTGGTGAGGTCTGCGGCCTGCCATTTTCCCATCCCTGGCCTAAGCTTTAATATGGTCCTGAAAAGGTATTTGCCTTGCATACTGTACGGACATTTACATTTTTGTCATTTAACAGACATTCTTATCCAGAGCGACTTACAATTAGTGCATTAATCTTAAGATAGCTAGGTGAGACAACAACACATCACAATCACAGGGGAGGCTCAGTGCGCTGCATGGCTATATTTTGACAAAAAAAAACGATTCCATGGGATCGAATGGCGGGCTTTTACACAGATGGGGCTCCATCTATGGTGGGACAGCAGGCCAGCCTCTGCACTCTAGTTATGAATGTGTCTCCCTCTGCCATATGGATGCGTTGTATGATACACCGAAGGCACTGCGGGAAAAGAGCTGAGGCACAGAACTCGGAGATATACTGTAGCAGCTAACTTAGATTGTAAACTACATCAAACCACATCCACAGCACACACGCCTGTTCGCAAAACTATGTGGAGATATGGAATCAGAGCATGACAATGTTCTATTTCATACCGAGGCTTGGTGGTTATCGGGGGGGAGTGTTGGAAAGATTTTTTGCATTGAGAGAGGAACTGTTGTCATTCACAATGGAAGAGCACTTTGGAACTTACTTCCCAATCTGTTTGACTGTGACATGGCAGTAAATGAAATTGAACAGTTGCTTGAGTTATCATGTGACCGAATGCATTCATGGGACACTACAGAGGAGATTTGGTTCCTGACTCAAAGGGAATACCCTGCCGTCTGCCTCTGAGCATTAATTAATGCTGCATTCAAAACAACTGGGAACTCGAAAATCTCAGACTTCAGTGCCTTCAAGATAACTGGGAAAGAAAACTAGCTCCAACTGGGAAATTGTTTTGAACAGTCATCCAACTCCGAATTACAACTTGGGAACTCAGGACTCTTTCTAGAGCTTTGACTTTCCAACCTAAAGATCACTGACATCATTATTTGACCTCGTATTTTTCAGAATTTTCAGATATCAAAATGGGGTTGGGAACCCCTGGAATTTGAGTTATATTAGCTCGCACCACCGCTAACTAGCTAGCCATTTCACATCGGTTACACATGCACAATGCCAATCATTGGCTGGAGTGGAGTAAAGCTCTACGCCGTTGGACTCACGCTTCACCATCTGGCAGTCCAACAGCACAAATCTGGGTTTGGCAGATGCCAGGAAAACGCTACCTGGCCAAATGCATAGTGCAAACTGTAAAGTTTGCTGGAGGAAGAATAATGGTCTGGGGTTGTTTTTCATGGTTCGGGCTAAGCCCCTTAGTTCCAGTGAAGGGAAATCTTAACGCTACAGCATACAATGACATTCTAGACGATTCTGTGCTTCCAGCTTTTTGGCAACAGCTTGTGAAAAGCCCTTTCCTGTTTCAGCATGACAATGCCCCCATGCACAAAGCAAGGGCCATACATAAATGGTTTGTCAAGATCAGTGTGGAAGAACTTGACTGGCCTGCACATAGCCCTGGCCTCAATGCCATCGAACATCTTTGGGATGAGTTGGAACGCCGACTGCGAGCCAGGCCTAATCACACAACATCAGTGCACGACCTCACTAATGCTTTTGTGACTGAATGGAAGCAAGTCCCAATATCTAGTGATAAGCCTTAGCAGAAGAGTATAGCAGCAAAGGGGGGACCAACTCCATATTAATGCCCATGATATTGGAATGAGATGTTCAACGAGTAGGTGTCCAGTTTTTTTCCCATGCATCGGCAGGACAGAAAGTAAGTAATAGTAAGGAATTCTCGAGGTTCTACTTGCCTGAGTTAGAATACCTCATGATGAAGCTGTCGATCATACTATTTACCAAGAAGGTTTTGATCTATATTTTTTGTAGCTTTCTGTATTCTACCTCAAACCAATGCTGGCAATAAGACCACACTAAACGAGCTGTATAGGGCAATAAGACCACACTCAACGAGCTGTATAGGGCCATAAGACCACACTCAACGAGCTGTATAGGGCAATAAGACCACACTCAACGAGCTGTATAGGGCAATAAGACCACACTCAACGAGCTGTATAGGGCAATAAGACCACACTCAACGAGCTGTATAGGGCTATAAGACCACACTCAGCGAGCTGTATAGGGCAATAAGACCACACTCAGCGAGCTGTATAGGGCAATAAGACCACACTCAATGAGCTGTATAATAGGGCCATAAGACCATACTCAGCGAGCTGTATAGGGCAATAAAGACCACACTCAGCGAGCTGTATAGGGCAATAAGACCACACTCAACGAGCTGTATAGGGCAATAAGACCACACTCAACGAGCTGTATAGGGCTATAAGACCACACTCAGCGAGCTGTATAGGGCAATAAGACCACACTCAGTGAGCTGTATAGGGCAATAAGACCACACTCAACGAGCTGTATAGGGCCATAAGACCACACTCAGCGAGCTGTATAGGGCAGTAAGACCACACTCAACGAGCTGTATAGGGCAATAAGACCACACTCAACGAGCTTTTATAGAGAAATAAGACCACACTCAGTGAGCTGTATAGGGCAATAAGACCACACCCAGCAAGCTGTATAGGGCAATAAGTCCACACTCAGCAAGCTGTATAGGGCAATAAGTCCACACTCAACGAGCTGTATAGGGCAATAAGTCCACACTCAATGAGCTGTATAGGGCAATAAGACCACACTCAGCGAGCTGTATAGGGCAATAAGACCACACTCAGCGAGCTGTATAGGGCAATAAGACCACACTCAATGAGCTGTATAGGGCAATAAGACCACACTCAGCGAGCTGTATAGGGCAATAAGACCACACTCAGCGAGCTGTACAGGGCAATAAGACCACACTCAGCGAGCTGTATAGGGCAATAAGACCACACTCAACGAGCTGTATAGGGCAATAAGACCACACTCAACGAGCTGTATAGGGCAATAAGACCACACTCAACGAGCTGTATAGGGCAATAAGACCACACTCAGCAAGCTGTATAGGGCAATAAGACCACACTCAACGAGCTGTATAGGGCAATAAGACCACACTCAACGAGCTGTATAGGGCAATAAGACCACACTCAGCGAGCTGTATAGGGCAATAAGACCACACTCAACGAGCTGTATAGGGCAATAAGCAAACAATAAAATGTTCATCCAGAGGCGGCACTGCTAGTGGCCGGTGGTTTTAATGCAGGGAACCTGAAATCTTACCTTCGTACTACCAGCTTGTCCCCTGTCCAACTAGAGGCAAAACAACTCTAGATAACCTTTCCTCCTGTTCTCTCTGCCATGCCATGCATTTGATGAGGCATCACAGGTAGCATAGATCTTGATTCCATATTTTGCGGGTTTAGAAGGTATCTACTGCCTGAAGGGGCAGCGGCCCCTAAATGGCATAAGCTGCTCATCAACAGTAACATTGGGCCCAGGGTTGTAAAACAGGGGAAAGCGGTCTACCCACTTGTCCCACACTGACCTGATTGCAGCTAGCTTGTCTCTCTGCCGCCTTGCTGGTCTGGTGTCTCGGTTATCGAAGCAGATATTCCTTGAAATAATGTGGAAGTTTTCCTGAGACATTGTTGCACTGAAAAGTTATCTGCCAGGTTCTGCATCCCACAGGGATTCTGTGGATTCCCCATTGGATCTGAAAACACCAGCAAGGATAAGAACCTCAAAGTATGCATGTAAATGAGTTTGGTCCATCTCCTTCCATCTCTCTCCAAAAACATGCCTTCCCTCCAAATTAGTGCAGAATTACTTTCTGGATTGGTGTCTGGAATGAACAAAAAAACACACCTTCCCTCCAAATGAGTCCAGAAGTATTTTCTGGATGGTGTCTGGGATGAACAGTTCAAAGGAAGACTTTATGTCCTACACATAAGTAGCTGCCATCTGCGTCGGCCCTGGTTGCATCCTTATCACATTGGCAGCCATGCAGGGTGATTCATTCCTTGGACAATTCAATTTAACATTATTTTTACATCCATATTTTTCCTCCTGCAGGCTATTGATGAGCTGGTTGCTGACGGGCTGGTCCTGGGGCTGGTTGCTGATGGGCTGGTCCTGGGGCTGGTTGCTGATGGGCTGGTCCTGGGGCTGGTTGCTGATGGGCTGGTCCTGGGGCTGGTTGCTGATGGGCTGGTCCTGGGGCTGGTGGGGCTGCTGATGGGCTGGTCCTGGGGCTGGTTGCTGATGGGCTGGTCCTGGGGCTGGTTGCTGATGGGTTGGTCCTGGGGCTGGTTGCTGATGGGCTGGTCCTGGGGCTGGCTGAGGGTCAATCTCATCCTCTCCAACTCACTGTCAGACTCCGAATTGACAGAGACATGATCCTCAAATTCTGAAAATTCTTCATCTTCTAAAGTGGAAGACGGTCCTTCCATATAGCTTCTCTCTCTGCAAAAATGATTTCTAAGGCTCTCTGAGCAGAGACTATTTTTGCCATACTGATTGATTGAGGTAAGGAGCCACACATGAAAAGCTATTTATTTGTTGTGTCTCTCCCCAATTTGCACCTGGCTGGGGTAGAGTGTGGGAAAATACAGATGATTTTTTTTTACAATGTATCGAAATAATGTTTTGTAATAACATTGTGCAGGTTCCAGCAAGATATTATGTACTTTCACACAATACAAAGGATAAAGATTGGGAGAAAAGCAGTAGACAGCCAGACAGGCAGGGAGACAGACAGGTTGTTGGTGCTATGTTGAAACAGCAGGCCCAGGGAAGAGGAAGACAGAGTGAAGGCACATTTATTTTTTATTTTTTTATTTCACCTTTATTTAACCAGGTAGGCAAGTTGAGAACAAGTTCTCATTTACAATTGCGACCTGGCCAAGATAAAGCAAAGCAGTTTGACAGATACAACGACACAGAGTTACAAATGGAGTAAAACAAACATACAGTCAATAATACAGTAGAAACAAGTCTATATACGATGTGAGCAAATGAGGTGAGATAAGGGAGGTAAAGGCAAAAAAAGGCCATGGTGGCAAAGTAAATACAATATAGCAAGTAAAACACTGGAATGGTAGATTTGCAGTGGAAGAATGTGCAAAGTAGATATAAAAATAATGGGGTGCAAAGGAGCAAAATAAATAAATAAAATAAAATAAATACAGTAGGGAAAGAGGTAGTTGTTTGGGCTAAATTACAGGTGGGCTATGTACAGGTGCAGTAATCTGTGAGCTGCTCTGACAGCTGGTGCTTTAAGCTAGTGAGGGAGATAAGTGTTTCCAGTTTCAGAGATTTTTGTAGTTCGTTCCAGTCATTGGCAGCAGAGAACTGGAAGGAGAGGCGGCCAAAGAAAGAATTGGTTTTGGGGGTGACCAGAGAGATATACCCCCTGGAGCGCGTGCTACGGGTGGGTGATGCTATGGTGACCAGCGAGCTGAGATAAGGGGGAGCTTTACCTAGCAGGGTCTTGTAGATGACATGGAGCCAGTGGGTTTGGCGACGAGTATGAAGCGAGGGCCAGCCAACGAGAGCGTACAGGTCGCAATGGTGGGTAGTATATGGGGCGTTGGTGACAAACGGATGGCACTGTGATAGATTGCATCCAATTTGTTGAGTAGGGTATTGGAGGCTATTTTGTAAATTACATCGCCGAAGTCGAGGATTGGTAGGATGGTCAGTTTTACGAGGGTATGTTTGGCAGCATGAGTGAAGGATGCTTTGTTGCGAAATAGGAAGCCAATTCACATAGCAAACCTTTGTTTCATTTTGACTTGTTTTCACTTACACACACACATTTTCCCACACTTTTATTACCCTCGGGTCCAGAAAATGAGGCCATTGAGTCTCAGGTTGAAAAAATTATTAATTGTATCATTTTTCTTTCAGTAAACATTGAAAATGGGTCTCACAGACCCGAACACCACACAAGGGTTAAATAGTTTTAACATTTTAATAACAGAGTTGACTCCAATACGTTTCCAGGAGAACATACAGTAATAAGAACATACAATATTTCTCCCACTGTCACGCCCTGACCATAGAGAGCCCTTGTTTCTCTATGGTGTAGTAGGTCAGGGCGTGACGAGGGTTGTTCTAGTTTAAAATGTCTATGTTGGTGTTTTGGTTTCGTTCCCAATTAGAGACAGCTGGTAATTGTTACCTCTAATTGGGGATCATATTTAGGTATCATTTTTACGCACCTGTGTTTGTGGGATATTGATTGTTTGTTAGTGTGTTTGGGCACTACGGCCTCACGGTCTTTGTAAGGTTGTTATTTTGTTTTGTTAGTTTCACTTAAATAAATATGTGGAACTATACTCACGCTGCGCCTTGGTCCGCTCATTTCCAAGATCGTGACACCCACAGACTTATAATTACGTAAATGGTTTACCCAAAATAATAAACAGGGACAATTTGATCGGTCCAAGTTTATGTAACCTATTTACTGCCACTTAACACAGAGGAGAGCGACAAGCAGTGGGTGTTTACTCTCTCTCTCCTCACTGCGATGGAAGGGAACAGCAGAGATGGGCCAGTGGCATTCCTCCGAGGGAACATTTTGAACTAAACAGACATATTTGTGGAACAGCCTGTGGGACTACTCTCTCTCTCTCTCTCTCTGTTTCTCTCCCTTTCTTTCTCTGTCTCTCCAGTATCTGCCAGATTGTTTCATAACAGGGCACCAGACCAGACGCTTCCATTGAGCTCCAAATTTGGCCTTTAGACAGCCACACAAGCTACAGACAAACATCTCACAATCTCATCCACTGTCATCATCAGACTTTTGCTCTTCATTTCACTCTCTCATTCAGTCAGAAATGTCAGTCAGTCAGACAAAAATGGCCAATTGACGTTGAAGTGTTTCCTAAAATGTCTTGTTGTTGCCAGATCAGAGTTGGTTGGTGTTGATACAGCCTGGTCTGGTACTTTTTTAAATATTTTAATTGAACCTTTATTTAATGAGGCAAGTCAGTTAAGAACAAATTCTTACTTACAATGGCGGCCCACCAAAAGGCAAAAGGCCTCCTGTAGGGACAGGGGCCTGAGATTAAAATATAAATAAAAATACAATATAAATATAGGACAAAACACACATCACAACAAGAGAGACAACACAACACTAAATAAAGAGAGACCTAAGACAACATAGTAAGGCAGCAACACATGACAACACAGCATGGTAGCAACACAACATAACAACAACATGGTAGCAACACAACATGGTAGCAGCACAAAACATGGCACAAAAATTATTGGTCACAGTCAACAGCACAAAGGGCAAGAAGGTAAGGACAACAATACATCATGCAAAGCAGCCACAGCTGTCAGTAAGAGTGTCCATGATTTAGTCTTTCAATGAAGTGATTCAGATAAAACTGTCCAGTTTGAGTGTTTGTTGTAGCTCGTTCCAGGCGCTAGCTGCAGCAAACTGAAAAGAGGAGCGACCCAGGGAGGTGTGTGCTTTGGGGACCTTTAACAGAATGTGACTGGCAGAACGGGTGTTGTATGTGGAGGATGAGGGCTGCAGTAGATATCTCAGATAGGGGGAGTGATGCCTAAGAGGGTTTTATAAATAAGCATCAACCAATGGGTCTTGCGACAGGTATACATAGATGGCCAGTTTACAGAGGAGTATAGAGTGCAGTGATGTGTCCTATAAGGAGCATTGGTGGCAAATCTGATGGCCGAATGGTAAAGAACATCTAGCCGCTTGAGAGCACCCTTACCTGCCGATCTATAAATTATGTCTCCATAATCTAGCATGGGCAGGATGGTCATCTGAATCAGGGTTAGTTTGGCAGCTGGGGTGAAAGAGGAGCGATTACGATAGAGGAAACCAAGTCTAGATTTAACTTTAGCCTGCAGCTTTGATATGTGCTGAGAGAAGGATAGTGCACCATCTAGCCATACTCCCAAGTACTTGTATGAGGTGACTACCTCAAGCTTTAAACCCTCAGAGGTGGTAATAACACCTGTGGGAAGAGGGGCATTCTTCTTACCAAACCACATGACCTTTGTTTTGGAGGTGTTCAGAACAAGGTTAAGGGTATAGAAAGCTTGTTGGAGACTAAGAAAGCTTTGTTGTAGAGCATTTAACACAAAATCCGGGGGGGGGGGCAGCTAAGTATAAGACTGTGTCATCTGAATACAAATGGATGAGGGAGCTTCCTACTGCCTGAGCTATGTTGTTGATGTAAATTGAGAAGAGTGTGGGGCCTAGGCTCGAGCCTTGGGGTACTCCCTTGGTGACAGGCAGTGGCTGAGACAGCAGATTTTCTGACATTATACACTGCACTCTTTAAGAGAGGTAGTTAGCAAACCAGGCCAAAGATCCCTCAGAGACACCAATACTCCTTAACCGGCCCACAAGAATGGAATGGTCCACCCTATCAAAAGCTTTGGCCAAGTCAATAAAAATAGCAGCACAATATTGCTTAGAATCAAGGGCAATGGTGACATCATTGAGGACCTTTAAGGTTGCAGTGACACATCCATAACCTGAGCGGAAAACAGATTGCATACTATAGTATGTACATCAAGAAAGCCAGTCAGTTGATTATTGACAAGTTATTCCAACACTTGGTACTGTCTGGTGAAATGTGACAGTGATTCTCAATTGCTGAGGCTGGAGGTGGACTAGTTATTGTTTAACCCTTCAAGGGCCAGTGCACTGACAAATACTGGTCCAAACTATGAAATCAATACATTTTGAGCAGATACATATATAAAATAGAATTGGTACTACATAGCAGTATGCCTCTGAGACAAGCCAGTTAGGGTCAAGTCAGCCTATGGATCCAGAAATGTTAATAAAGAGTACCAATCTGCCATCTAGTGGAGAAGAGTTAGAAATGCATCCATACGGTCAGAGATTCCAATTCATCGATCATCATTTCTCTTTACAGCACAATCTCTCAAACACGTCAGTTGTATTTCTGTTGACTTGTAAAATTAAAACATCTATAGACAAGGTTAGGAATTTCAACAGCTAAATGCATGAATTTGGTTCACTTTGAGATTAACATTGAGAGATCAAATGAAATCAAATTGTATTTGTCAGATGTGCCGAATACAACAAGTGTGGCCCTTAACGTGAAATGCTTACATACAAGCCCTTAACCAACAATGCAGTTTTAAAAAATTGAGCTAAGAAAATATTTACTAAATAAATTAAAGTAAAAAAATGTTTCACAAATAAAAAGTTACAAAATAAAATAACAATAATGAAGCTATATACAGGGGGTACCGGTACTGAGTCAATGTGCGGGGGTACAGGTTAGTCAAGGTAATTTGTACATGTAAGTACTGTAGGGGTAAAGTGATTAGTCCAGGTGGCCATTTGATTAATTGCTCAGCAGTCTTATGGCTTGAGGGTAGAAGCTGTACATTGAGAGATTTGATATTTTTAAGGTAGCTTGCACCTTCCCACCTGCCACAGCAGATACTGCCAGTATTCAATTACAGTAGCTACTGTGGGTCTCTCTACTCTTAAACACTCTCTACTCTCTATTCTGGAATGCATATATCTACAGAGTATTGCCAAAAACCTCCATACCACTTAATAACTTCAAACATAGACTCTGACCTGTCCAATGAGCCAAAGGATCCGCCACTTTTTTTCAATTTTCACCTAAAATGACATACCCAAATTGTTTCCTTTCAAATGGTATCAAGAATATGCACATCCTTGCTTCAGGTTCTGAGCTACAGGCAGTTGCCTGAAGCAAGGATGTGCATATTCTTGATACCATTTGAAAGGAAACCGTTTGAAGTTTGTGGAAATGTGAAATGAATGTAGGAGAATAAAACACTTGAGATCTGGTAAAAGACAATACAAAAGAAAAAAACATGCTTTCTTTTGTATTTGTTTGTACCATCATCTTTGAAATGCAAGAGAATGGCCATAATCTATAATTCCAGCAAAGGCACAATTTAGATTTTGGCCATTAGATGGCAACAGTGTATGTGCAATGTTTTAGACTGATCCAATGAACCATTGCATTTCTGTTCAAAATGTTGTATCAAGACTGCCCAAATGTGCCTAATTGGTTTATTAATACATTTTCAAGTTCATAACTGTGCACTCTCCTCAAACAATAGCATGGTATTCTTTCACTGTAATAGCTACTGTAAATTGGACAGTGCAGTTAGATTAACAAGAATTTAAGCTTTCTGCCAATATCAGATATTTCTATGTCCTGGGAATTTTTGTGGTTACTTACAACCTCATGTTAATCGTATTAGCCTACAGTAGCTCAACCGTCCCGCGGGGGACCCAACGATCCTGTAGAGGTTTTAAAAAGTGCACGTTCAGGCACGTTCTCACACACACACACACACACACACACACACACACACACACACACACACACACACACACACACACACACACACACACACACACACACACACACACACACACACACACACACACACACACACACACACACACTTTGCAGTAATTGAAATGAATAGAGCAGCTTTAATTGATACAGTCTACTATGTGCTCCCTCCCTCCTCTGTCTCTCTCCATAGCTTTCTCTGTGTTGTCTGTTGCTGTCGCTTTTGTCTGCTCTCTTCTGTTCCTGTCTCTTGTCTACCCTCCTCTCTCTTCCTGTTCTGGTTGGAAAAAGTGTAAAAGTAAACAATTGTTTTAATAGTAATATCACATATTGTTTCACCTCACCTGCATATTTTTTGTAAACCATGTTTTACATTTCACTGTCTGTATTTCACCTGTTATGATTTGTGCAAATAAACAAAACAAATTAGAATATATAGAGCAGCTTGAAGCAATAAATCAAACAAATCAAACAAATATTCAGAACTCCTTGCACACAGAACACCTAGCTGGTGATGGTGATATAACTGAGTAGAACAATCCTTCTACACCAGACTGACAACATTAACTACATCCTTCATTCCTATACATTTCAAAGCAATAAAATGCCATTGTGTGCGCAACCTACCTTTGTTCTCTCTCCATCTGCCCCCTCTGTGTCTTGTCTGTTGTTGTCTGTGTCTTGTTTGTTATTGTATCATTTGTCTATCCTCTTATGGCCTGTTCTGTGCTTCTGGTGTCTCTCTTCATCATATCATATTCTTCTGTTGCTGTCTCTGTGTCTTGTCTGGTGTGTCGCTCTCCATCACCTAATCTTCTGTTGCGGTCTCTGTGTCTTGTCGGTTGTGTCGCTCTCCATCACCACTCTGTACACCTATTATTCTGTTGCTAGCGGCCATGACTGAATTCAAACGTGAGTTGGTTTCGGGTATAGTTTGATGTGGGTGTCTCGTGTGTGTTCGCAGGATTGAAATAAATCCACCCTTCATTTACATTGTGATGCAGTCATGACTAGGGCTATGGCTGTCATTACATTTTGTCAGCCGGTTATTGTCATGTAAAGCCTGCCGGTCTCAAGTTAATTGACCGTTAATTAACATAAACACTTTTAGCATCACTATGCCTCCACGCATACAAACCACTGCCTTTGGAACATCTACATTTAAAAAATATAAATATATTTATTTTAATTTCACCTTTATTTAACCAGGTAGGCCAGTTGAGAACAAGTTCTCATTTACAACTGCGACCTGGCCAAGATAAAGCAAAGCAGTGCGACAAAAACAACAACACAGAGTTACACATGGAATAAACAAACGTACAGTCAATAACACAATAGAAAAATATGTATACAGTGTGTGCAAAATGAAGTAAGTAGGTAAGGCAATAAATAGGCCAATAGTGGCAAAGTAATTACAATTTAGCAATTTACACTGGAGTGATAGATGTCCAGATGAGGATGTGCAAGAAGAAATACTGGTGTGCAAAAGAGCAGAAAAACAAAAACACATATGGGGATGAGGTAGGTAGTTGGTTGGATAGGCTATTTACAGATGGGCTGTGTACAGCTGCAGTGATCGGTAAGCTGCTCTGACAGCTGATGCTTAAAGGTAGTGAGTGAGATATGCGTCTCCAGCTTCAGTGATTTTTGCAATTCGTTCCAGTCATTGGCTTCAGAGAACTGGAAGGAAAGGCGGCCAAAAGAGGTGTTGGCTTTGGGGATGACCAGTAAAATATCCCGGCTGGAGCGCGTGCTACGGGTGGGTGTTGCTATGGTGACCAGCGAGCTGAGATAAGGCGGAGCTTTACCTAGCAAAGACTTATAGATGACCTGGAGCCAGGCGACGAATATGTAGCGAGGGCCAGCCAACGAGATCATGCAGGTCACAGTGGTGGGTGTAATATATGGGGCTTTGGTGACAAAACGGATGGCACTGTGATAGACTACATCCAATTTGCTAGGTAGAGTGTTGGAGACTATTTTGTAAATGACATCGCTGAAGTCAAGGATCGGAAGGATAGTCAGTTTTATGAGGGTATGTTTGGCATCATGAGTGAAGGATGCTTTGTTGCGAAATAGGAAGCCGATTCTAGATTTAACTTTGGATTGGAGATGCTTAATGTGAGTCTGGAAGGAGAGTTTACAGTCTAACCAACCTAGGTATTTATACTTGTCCACATATTAAGTCAGAACCGTCCAGAGTAGTGATGCTAGTCGCGCGGGTGGGTGCGGGCAGCGATCGGTTGAAGAGCATGCATTTCGTGAAGTGGAGTGATGTAGTGTTGTCTGGCGTTGAAGCTCGTTCGGAGGTTTGTTAACACAGTGTCCAAAGAAGGGCAAGATGAATACAGAATGGTGTTGTTTGCATAGAGGTGGATCAAAGAATCACCCGAGCAAGAGCGACATCATTTATATATACAGAGAAAAGGTAGGCCCGAGAATTGAACCCTGTGGCACCCCCATAGAGACTGCCAGAGGTCCGGACAACAGGCCCTCCGATTTGACACACTGAACTCTATCTGAGAAGTAGTTAGTAAACCAGGCGAGGCAGTCATTTGAGAAACCAAGGCTGTTGAGTCTGCCGATAAGAATATGGTGATTGACAGAATTGAAAGCCTTGGCCAGATCGATGAAGACGGCTGCACAGTACTGTCTTTTATCGATGCCGGTTATGATATCGTTTAGGACCTTGAGCGTGGCTTAGGTGCATGTGTGACCAGCTCGGAAACCAGATTGCATAGCGGAGAAGGTATGGTGGGATTCAAATTGGTCGGTGATCTGTTTGTTAACTTGGCTTTCGCAGTCTTTAGAAAGGCAGGGCAGGATGAATATAGGTCTGTGACAGTTTGGGTCTAGAGTGAAATTGAGGGCATCTAGCTTAGATTGTAGGACGGCCAGGGTGTTAAGCATATCCCAATTTAGGTCACCAAGCAATACGTACTCTGACAATAGATGGGGGGCAATCAATTCACATATGGTGTCCAGGGCACAGCTGGGAGGTGAGGGGGCTCTATAACAAGCAGCAACAGTGAGGGACTTATTTCTGGAGAGATGGGTCTTTAAAAGTAGAAGCTTGAACTGTTTGGGCACAGACCTGGATAGTATGACAGAATGCAGACTCTCTCTACACTAGATTGCAATTCCGCCCTCTTCAGCAGTTCTGTCTTGACGGAAAATGTAGAATAAATCGATTTAATATACAGTATACCATCACAATAAATCCATTATCTATTTTAGTCAGGTCTAATTAAACATTATCCTACAGAGAGGGACCAGGGAATCTAGTCACAATAAGGACAAAGTGGACTGATAAGAGACACATTTTATTATCATGTATAGATGCAACAAATCTTGATCAGATGACAAAAACCACATGTTAATGCAAGGTGTAACCACGTCTATATCCCCTTTTCCTTTTCTGTTTGTTATGTCTTATTGGTTGCACCTGTTTCTTGCATTAGTTTTGATCCAGGACTATTTAAGCCTGTTAGGCCCGCCAGTTTTTGTGTGGGCTTGTTTGCTGTTAGTCAAGGTTGTTGCGTGTTGTGCTCCCTGTCTGTTTGTGCCCTGTTTTGGGTTGGACACTTTTGGATATTCGCCTGTTGTTTTGGGCGTGTGTTTTGGATGCCACAATAAAGTCCAGTTTCCCCCATTATCCTCTGCTCTCTGCGCTTGACTCTGCACCCACCACTCCAGGCTGTGTGATACTATGTAACTATTATTTGTTTTTTTTAAAAGTGTTGAAATTTGGTGAAATAATTTAATTGAGCTTTTATTTGTATTACTCTTTTTATTCACTTACTTACTTGTTTTTTCTATTGTTGTTGCATTGTCCAGAGGTTAACCTGCAAGTAAACATTTCATTGCACTGTCTCAACGTCAACAGTGAAGAGGCGACTCCGGGATGCTGGCCTGCTAGGCAGAGTTGCAAAGAAAAAGCCATATCTCAGACTGGCCAATAAAAAGGAAATATTCATATAGGCAAAAGAACACAGACACTGGACAGAGGAGCTCTGCCTAGAAGGCCAGCATCCAGGAGTCGCCGCTTCACTGTTGATGTTGAGATTGGTGTTTTGCGGGTACTTTTTAATGAAGCTGCCAGTTGAGAACTTGTGAAGCATCTGTTTCTCAAACTAGACACTCTAATGTACTTGTCCTCTTGCTCAGTTGTGCACCAGGGCCTCCCACTCCTCTTTCTATTCTGGTTAGGGCCAGTTTGTGCTGTTCTGTGAAGGGACTTGTACACAGTGTTGTACGAGATCTTCAGTTTCTTGGCAATTTCTCACATGGAATAGCCATCATTTCTCAGAACAAGAATAGACTGATGAGTTTCAGAAGAACGTTCTTTGTTTCCGGCCATTTTGAACCTGTAATCGAACCCACAAATGCTGGTGCTCCAGATACTCAACTAGTCTAAAGAAGGACAGTTTTATTGCTTCTTTAATCTGGACATCAGTTTTCAGCTGTGCTAACATAATTGCAAAATGGTTTTCTAATGATCAATTAGCCTTTTAAAGGATAAACTTGGATTAGCTAACACAATGTGCCATTGGAACACAGGAGTGATGGTTGCTGATAATGTGCCTCTGTACGCCTTTGTAGATATTTCATTTAAAAAATGGTCAGTTTCCAGTTTCCAGCTACAATGGTCATTTACAACATTAACAATGTCTACACTCTATTTCTGATCAATTTGATCACCTGTGTTTGTTGGTAGTTGTTTTCTGTTTTGTGTGTCTTCACCTTACAGAACTGTTTCATTTCGTTCACTCTCTCTCTTTGTTTTTTGGTTATTACAGTGTTCGGTTTATTTTTTTTAAATTAACATGGACACTTACCACGCTGCGTTTTGGTCTGAGCCTTCCTATTCCTCATCTGAGGAGGACAACGACCGTTACAACCTAAAAGTGCTTTTCTTTCAAATACAAGGACATTTTTAAGTGACCCCAAACTTTTGAACGGTAGTGTATATCAAATAAAATACTGAAATATAACATTTACATAAGTATTCAGACCCTTTACTCAGTACTTAGTTGAAGCATGGCAATGATTACATCCTCAAGTATTCTTGAGTATGTAAGTCTTCTTGACACGACAAGCTTACCCAAGTCTTCTTCGTCATACCCAAGTCTTCTTGGGTATGACACTACAAGCTTGGCACACCTATATTTGGGGAGTTTCTCCCATTCTTCAATGCAGATCCTCTCAAGCTCTGTCAGGTTGGATGGGGAGCGTTGCTGCACAGATTTTTTCAGGTCTCTCCAGAGATGTTTAATCGGGTTCAGGTCCCGGCTTTGACTGGGCCACTCAAGGACATTCAGAGACTCGTCCTGAAGCCACTACTGCGTTGTCTTGGCTGTGTGCTTAGGGTCGATGGTGCCGACAGACACCATCGTCGGCACTAGCTCCTAAGCAACTTTGCAGTATTTGTTTTCTTCTGAGTTATTTAATTTCATAATTAGCCCAGAATGTTTTTTATGTTATTACATACGGACGGAAGTAACTTTTGGATATCATAGCGGTGGTAACTCACCAGCATGATGACCAGGAATACAACTTTCCAGAATTGGATCCTTTGTTCGTACCAACCAGGGAAAATGAAATTATCCCAGAGGTTGCTCCAAGACACTGCCAGCGGAGAGGAGGTATTTGGCGTGGACTTCTAGTCCAACTCAGGAGGTGTGCACACCATCCACTGTTTCCAGGTATATTACTCGCTAGTGTTCAGTTACTGGACAATAAAGTAAACGAGCTCAGCGCAAGGATCTCCTGTCAAAGACACATCAGGGACTGTAACATACTCTGTGTCATGGAATCACTGTCCCCATCCATACAGCCATTCTCAGTACATCGCGCAGAGAGGAATAAAGAACTCTCTGGGAAGAATAAAGGCGCTGGTGTATGTTTCATGATGAACTACTCATGGTGTGATTGTGATAACAAACAGAAACTGAAGTCCTTTTGTTCACCCGACCTCGGTTATAGTCACAGCCGTGTATATTCCCCCTCAAGCCGATACCACTACGGCCCTCAAGGAACTACACTGGACATTATACAAACTGGAACCCACATATCCTGAGGCTGCATCTATTGGAGCTGGGGATTTGAACAAAGCAAATTTGAGGAAAATGCTACCAAAGTTCTATCAACACATTGACTGTAGTACTCGCTCTGGGAAAACACTCGACCACTGCTACTCCCCCTTTCGAAATGCCTACAAGGCCCTCCCCGCCCTCCCTTCGGCAAATCACATCACAACTACATTTTGCTCCTCCCTTCCTATAGGAAGAAACTCAAACAGGAAGTACCCGTGCTGAGGTTTATTCAACCCTGATCTGACCAATAAGAATCCATGCTCAAGATTCTTTTGATCATGCGGACTGGGATATGTTCTGGGTAGTCTCTGAGAATTACATTGACTTATACATGGATACGGTGAATGAGTTCATCCACTATTAAAACCTACCCAATCCAGAAACTGTGGACAGATGACAGCATTTGCGCAAATCTGAAAGCGTGAACCACCGCATTTAGCCACTAGGCTAGCCCTGGGGCGGCAGGGTAGCCTACTGGCTAGAGTGTTGGACTAGTAACCGGAAGGTTGCAAGTTCAAACCCCCGAGTTGAGGAGGTACAAATATGTCGTTCTGCCCCTGAACAGGCATTTAACCCACTGTTCCTAGCCCGTCATTGAAAATAAGAATTTGTTCTTAACTGACTTGTGTAGTTAAATAAAGGTAAAATAAAATTTGACCATGGCAAGGTGACTTGGAATATGGTTGAATACAAACATTGTAGTTATTCCCTCCGTAAGGCAATCAAACAGGCAAAATATCAGTACAGAGACAAAGTGGAGTCGCAATTCAATGGCTCAGACATGAGAGGTATGTGGTGATTGTCTATAGACAATCACTGATTACAAAGGGAAAACCAGCCACGTCATGGACACCGATGTCTTGCTCCCGGACAAGCTAAACATCTTCTTCGCCCTCTTTGAAGATAACACAGTGCCAACGAAGCGGCCCGCTCCTAAGGACTGTGGGCTCTAGTTCTCCCCGTGGCGGACGTGAGTAAGACATATAAGCGTGTTAACCCTCGCATGGCTGCCGGCCCAGATGGCATCCTCAGGGCATGCGCAGACCAGCTGGCTGGTGTTTTTACGGACATATTCAATATCTTCATATCCCAGTCTACGGTCTCCACTTGCTTCAAGATGTCCACCCTTATTCCTGTACCCAAGAAAGCAAAGGTAACTAAACTAAATGACTATCACCCTGTAGCACTCACTTCTGTCATCATGAAGTGCTTTGAGAGGCTAGTTAAGGATCATATCACCCCTACTTTACCTGACACCCTAGACGCACTTCAATTTGCTTACCGATGCAATCGAACCACAGACGATGCAATCATCATCGCACTGCATACTGCCCTATCCCATCTGGAGAAGAGGAATACTTAGGTAAAAATGCTGTTCATTGACTATAGCTCAGCCTTCAACACCAAGCTCACCATCCAAGCTCATCATTACATTCGACCCCGCCCTGTCCTGGACTTCCTGGTTCCTGGACTTCCTGACGGGCCGCCCCCCAGATGGTGAAGGTAGGAAACAACATCTCAACTTCGCTGATCCTCAACACATGGGCCCAACGAGGGTGCTTGCTCAGCCCCCTCCTGTACTCCCTGTTCACCCATGACTGCGTGGCCACACGCCTCCAACTCAAGTTTGCAGATGACACAACAGTAGTAGGCCTGATTAACAACAATGACGAGACAGCCTACATGGAGGAGGTGAGGGCCCTGGAAAATAACCTCTCCCTCAACATCAACCAAATGAAACTGCAGAAAACAGCAGAGGGAGGATGCCCCTATACACATCGACGGGACCGCAGTGGAGAAGGTGGAAAGCTTCAAGTTCCTCTGCGTACACATCGCTGACAATCTGAAATGGTCCACCCACACAGACACTGTGGTGAAAAAGACACAACAGCGCCTCTTCAACCTCAGGAAGCTGAAGAAATTGGGCTTGGCCCCCAAGACCCTCACAAACCTTTACAGATGCACAATTGAGAGCATCCTGTCGGGCTGTATCACTGCCTCAAGGACATCAACCACCCAAGCCACGGCCTGTTCATCCCGCTATCATCCAGAAGTCAAGTTCAGTACAGGTGCATCTAAGCTGGGGCCGAGAGACTAAAATACAGCTTCTATCTCAAGGCAATCAGTCTGTTAAATAGCCATCACTAGCCGGCTACCACCCGGTTACTCCACACTGCACCTTCGAGGCTGCTCCCCTATATACTGTATATACTGTATTCTATTCTACTGTGTTTAGTCAATGCCACTCCGACATTGCTCGTCCTAATATTTATATATTTCTTAATTCCATTATTTTATTTTTGGATTTGTGTGTATTGTTGTGAATTGTTAGATATTACTGCACTGTTGGAGCTAGGAACACAAGCATTTTGCTACACCCGCATTAACATCTGCTAAATATGTGTATATGACCAATAACATTTGATTGATTTGAGGTGAATTTTCACCCCAGTCTGAGGTCCTGAGCACTCTGGAGCAGATTTTCATCAAGGATCTCTCTCTACTTTCCTCCGTTCATATTACCCTTGATCCTGACTAGTCTCCCAGTCTCTGCCACTGAATAACATTCACACAGCATGATGTTGCCACCACCATGCTTCACCGTAGGGATGGTGCCAGGTTTCTACCAGATCTTGGCATTCACTCTTAGCATTCAGGCCAAAGAGTTCAATCTTGGTTTCATCACACCAGAGAATCTTGCTTCTCATGGTCTGAGAGTCCTTTAGGTGCCTTTTGGCAAACTCGGGCTGTCATGTGCCTTTTACTGAGGAGTAGCTTCCATCTGGCAAATCAGCACCGGAGTCTCTTTCCCTCATCGAGGGTTGATAGACTGATATACTCGCATTACTTAATTTAAACTGAACTACAAATGTATTGGGGATGCATGGGACGGACTATGATGGAGTTGCAGCAGAAGAGCGAGAAAAGGAGTTTGCTTGTCAATACATCTTCAACGGAACATGCCAGGATGATGGAAACGTAAAATTCTAAATCAGCCGACAATAGCAAACAAGTTACACCCCTTGTTTTTCCAATTCCGTGTCACATTTACTCTTTGAAGGCGGAATGTAGTTAAAACATTGCTATCCTCCGCCCAGAGGCTTAAGGGACCGTCTTTTTACTTTGTTTTAAAAAAAAGTGCGGGTGCCCCAGTTCGCAACGTTATGGAGATAGATGTTCCCCGGCCAGGACGCAGTGATGGTTGATGCCCAGGGAGTGGGGTGTTTCCCGGGTGGGCACCTGCAGGTCCAGAGATTAAGATGGACTCTCAAGGGGAGGGAAGGCAGGCAGGCAGGCAGGCAGGCAGGCAAGGCAGGGCAGGGCAGGGCAGGGCAGGGCAGGGCAGGGCAGGGCAGGGCAGGGCAGGGCAGGGCAGGGCAGGGCAGGGCAGGGAAGGCCAGTGGAGGTCTGGCTGTGGAGAGGAAAATTAAAGTACCAAATCAGGATGTTATGTCCAGCTGGGTTCCGAACCCAAAGTCAGTGAACCATGTCCAAATGGCATCTGCCGCAACTGGATCTATAACTTAAAAAAAAAACATTTGCCTAAAACCTTCAACTTACAAAATTGTAATATTAAACATTCATGAACATACATCTACATCATTGAAAAACTTAACTTCTTGTTAATCCAACTGCGTTGTTAGATTTCAAAAAGGCTTTATTGCGAAAGCATACCAGGCGATTATCTGAGGACAGCGCCCCACTTCAAACTATTTTTCAACCAGCACCGGCTTCACAAAAATCTCAAATAGCGATAAAATAAATCACTTACCTTTGAAGATCTTCCTCTGTTGGCAATCCCAAGGGTCCCAGCTACACAATGAATGTTTGTTTTGTTCGATAAAGTCCTTCTTTATATCCAAAAAGTCAGTTTAGTTGGTGCCATTGATTTCAGTAATCTACTCCTTCAACATGCATACAAAGGAATCCAAAAAGCTACCGGTAAACTTCGCCCAAACAATGTTTCTAATCAATCTTCAGGTACCCTAATATGTAAATAACTGATAATATTTCAGACAGAAAGAACGGTGTTCAATAGAAAAGGAAAATAACGAAGAGCACGCCCTCGTTCACACGCGCCAGAAGTCTACCTGTCCTGATGATAACACCTTGGAATAACTACAACTACTTAGTTTTTCAAGAAACAAGCCTGAAACCATGTCTAAAGACTGTTGACATCTAGTGGAAGCCATAGGAACTGCAATCTGGGAGCTATTTTTTGTATATCCCATAGCATTACATTGAAAAGGCCTGTGACCTCAAAAAAAAATAATTCCGGATGGATTTTCCTCTGGGTTTTGCCTGCCATATCAGTTCTGCTATACTCACAGACATTATTTTGAACCGTTTTAGAAACGTCAGATTGTTTTCTATACAATGATACCAATTATATGCATCTCTTAGCTTCTGAGCCTGAGTAAAAGGCAGTTTACTTTGGGCACGTCAGTCATCCAGAAATTCAGGATACTGCACCCTAGCCTTAAGAAGTTTAACCATCATCAAACGGACGTTGTATGATTTCTCATAAATTACGATACATAAATGGCTGGTTCTACTTTTCCTTACATTGTAGGTTTATGTACTTTGACATGAATCGGTCAAATTAGCGCTGTATTACCGTTTTCAACCTTTAATCCCAGAAAATAGGCATTAACTCAAAGAGCGTTGAGGCCTCAATGCCATCCTTGTTTCTGGGCTAAAAGTACATTTGGCCAAACCTGTGCTCACCCTGTTTCGTCTTCGAAGTCTTTTCCATTTACGAGAAACGGCCATGTCCATTTGTTGATGTTTTGTTCATTTGCCATAACCAGCCAGTCACCATCTTGTGGAATTTTATGGGACAGCAGAAAATAGTCAAAAATAAAAACAAATGTATAATGCAGAAACCAAATGTCCGAGAGACTTTATTTGATGACTTCCCGGAAGACCCAGCCCTGAGGGACGACCTGAGGCCGTTGGCCAATTTTAATAACACCCGAGGACGTCTAGTAAGGGACCGTACATTTGCAATATGGAGATCCTCATAAATCATATGGGAAATGCCACTCGCATCCCTTATGTAGGGGAGAGGTCATGAGGTCAGCGGGGGTCTGTCTGGAGCTCCAGAGAGGCCCAATAAGGGCAAGGCAGGAGTGTGGCCCAGACAGGGGTGCCTCGTGTGGGGTAGAGGTCACCAGGTCAGTGGGGGACTGTCTGGAGCTCCAGAGAGGGCCAAGGAGGGTTAGGCAGCAGTGAGGACCAGACAGAGGTGCCTTGAGTGGCGGAGAGCTCACCAGAGCAGTGGGGCTGTACCTGGACATCAGGTAGGACCCTGGGAGAAGGCTCATCTGACACTATCATTCATGAAGTCAGAGCAGACAGTTTCTGTGGTGGTTAGCGGCTCTGTGCCCCAACAACATGATATCAATGTCTTAAATGTTGCTACGTTTTGCTACGTGTAATCTGTAGCTGGCAATGTCAATATAAAATCAGTATCAGAACAGCTTAAATTATTACTTCCTACTTAACAAAATGTTCTTATTGAAAGACAAATATATGGTAAAGAAAGCATGTTCTATTTACAGTCTTTTCGGGCCTCTGAAGAAGCAGGTAGTCAACAGGTAGTCACTGTCAAAATCACTGTCCTTGGAGAGCAATTCTGAGGTAATCCTTTTGCGTGGACTGAGCGAGCGCTTATGAGGTGAAATGATTTGGCGATCTGGAGCAAAGGTAATTGTTTTAAAAGCATTAAGAAATGTGATAGTGTGTTAGGCCATATTGCCAGTGACAAGAACCATGTAGCCATGACGCGTTCCTTCATGATTTCCTGATTTCACAGACGGACCACTTAGAAGTTCAATAGAAGTTAAATCTTGGGAAAAGATTTATTTTACCCACTGATAGAACATAGGTTTTCACCAAATTGTCAGGAGTTCCATGATTGGCTTCACACTGCTCTAAAACAGCCAGTGGAGCAAAAGCTGGTCTCTGTAACTTTTTCATTCATTCAAGTCATATGGGATGGAAGTAATTGAAGTTTAAGAAAGTATTGGTCATGTAAATACAATTAACATTGATTTAAAAAAAATACAACGTAAAAATCGCAAAAGCAATTGCCATGTGTCATGTCTTTGGCTATACTGGATTAAGTGATATGACATGCTATTCTATAAAATCCTTTCGCTGTAATTAATATTACCTGAGCTAATCATGTAAATGTAATTAACTGGAAAGTCGGGGCACCACAAAATAATATTTATAGAGCAGTTAGCTTCCGAATAAACTCTTAAAGACCTAGTAATATTTTACATCAATAGCAGTCAATATCAATCGTCATCTTATTTCATTCTCATCTTCACAAACCCTGGCTAACAAGTTGAATCAACAATACAAAATTGGGTTAAATTATTTATTTACTAAATACCTAACTAATCACACAGAATTACATATACACAGAATGAACCATACATTGATTACAAATTATGTCATAAAGGAAAACGTCCCTAGCGGACGGAACATATATATGACAGCTGGTTACCCAAAGAAAAGGGGGTTGGGTTTGAGTGAAAGAGCGGGAAGACTGAAGCGATGTCTCTGTCGTGCCGTAGGCAGCTACTCTATCATAAGCACAGAATCTTATGCATTCTAAATTACCGCCCATTTGGAAAAGGAAAATGCAATAAATATTTACTCTGAGCTGCGCTTCGGTAGGTTGGTCGTAGATGCTGGTCGTGTTGGCCAACAGTGATCTTCTTGTCCTCGGAAAAATGTCTCTGGTGGTAAATTGGAAACGTTGTAGTAACGTCGTTGTGTGGTAGACGGAATACTCTGTCTGTTCTTTCCTAACCCACGTTTGCAGCTGCTGTTGCTAACTCAAGGGCTAGGAGGTATCACTTCTGTAGCGAATAAGGGTTGAAAGTTCATACCATTCGCAACCAAAGCTCACGCTGAGGTTGGCTTCCTTCTGTTGTTATTATCTGAACCCTTCTGACATCGGATCGTCATCCTAATGCACCCGGAACAGAAAGTTATATTGTCGTCAAGGCTTTATATAGGAAGGGAGAGGAGGGCGTGTTTCATAGTTTATAACCAATGTCTCTTCACGTGGGCGGGCCACTGAGTCAGACCTAATTCACTCATGAAAACCCAATTCTCACATTTTAGAAGCTAAAATCACATTTCATCCCCTCCCAAATAATTTCATATTCAAACATTTAAATTGCACAACAATTCCACGTGAATCTGATAACTATAATGTGTAGACTTTCCACTGTACATTTTATGTCATGCCATCATTGACGAGAATGTCTCAGATGACAACCGAACTGACATCATATTCATTAAGTACCAACGCATAGTATATGGTTAATATGGTTAATTTCTCCCACCTTCTGATGTTCCCAGAATCTCTGTTTAACAAAGGCTATTCAAGAGTCCCTCTGAAGAGTCAAGAGAGAGGGAAGGGAGAAAGGTATTTATGGGGGGGTCATAAACCTTACCCACAGGCCAACGCCATGACACATGGATTGGAGCGAAGAGATCCCTGAACCAATACCAGTTGGTTGTATTAATTTAAGTACTACGGGATAGAAGATATTGATGTTTTAAGGAAGTATTTTTTGTGTAAAGCCAATCAAATTCATAAAAATTCACCCAATGTAAGAAACTACTAAAGTAATTACTGTTGATTGGAGGGCTGAGGTTCCTGAACCAATAACAGTTGGGTGTATTCATGAAAGTCTTATGAGGTGGAAA
The DNA here is from genome assembly GCF_018296145.1 of Oncorhynchus tshawytscha. NCBI lineage: Eukaryota > Metazoa > Chordata > Actinopteri > Salmoniformes > Salmonidae > Oncorhynchus > Oncorhynchus tshawytscha. The sequence goes on from NC_056458.1 coordinate 27,506,541, forward strand.
CTATTTAAGTTTAAAGGTTTTAATGTAAAGTAAATGTACATATATAGAAAATACCCAAACTCCAAAAATACAAAGGTAATTGCCATTGAATGAAGGGATGAGGTCCCTGGACCAATAACAATTGGTTGTATTCATGCAAGTCATATTGGATTGAAGCTAATGAAGTTTTAAGAAAGTATTCTTGACTTAATTTGATAAAATTAATAGAAAATAGAAAAAGTCAAAAATCGCAAAAGGAAATGCCTTGGGTTGGAGTAATGGTGTCCCTGAACCAATAACAGATGGAACTCATTGTGTATTTATTCCTTTTATTATTTTTTCTATTATTTTTCTCTCTGCATTTTGGGAAGGGCCCATAAGTTAGCTTTTCACTGCTAGTCACCTGCTGTTTATGAAGCATGTGACAAATCAATTATGAAAATGGGCATTGGCCTTACTGTACAATGTTTTTAAATATTTGATTTTGTGCTAGCATTGGATGTGGGAACGGGTGGAACCCTTTTTCTCGTTCATAAATATCTTTATTTCTATATGCGTGATCAAATTTAGATTGGTCTGTGGCATCCGACCACAGTGCCAGTAGGAACTTGGTTTCTAATGAAGACCATGATCTTAATTCTGGAGGAACTGTAGCGGTATCCTTGAACTTGTGCATAATTACTACCTCAACTGGCCGGTGATTTTTTTGAGAGGGTGTGATAACTGTGACGTTGGCAAAATATATACGCTTTTGTTGTCATGATTTGTTTACACTTCAAGGATATGCGTACAAGATGTGTCTTCGACTACCTCCAGAGGTGGTCAGGAAGATCTAATCCCAATCAGATAGCAATGAGTCTTTTGATTGTCTACACTTGTCAACAAATGTGTGGCACAATCAGAATGTGGACAAGATCAGGACAACATACGCATGTTAGAACCAGGTATAAATGGTGCTAGTGATTAATTTCATTTAGTCAGTTCTACCACCTGAACATTGCCCACTTTAAACAGGGTTAAATATCAATTTGTTGTAAAGTTCAGCTTCCGTCCACAGGGGGGCACTGTGTCACTGTCAGAACTGCTTCAGCACATATTATCCATTGTATTGACCAAACACAATTGCCCGCTCTAACAATGAAAAGAAATGTCTTCAAAATGGGAAGGCATTCGGGAGGAGGCAGGCAAGATCAGGTGGGACCATTCTAACAAAAGAGAAGGCAGATAAGAGTGTGATAACAGCCATAACACTTACATAAAATTGTTTTTTTTCTCAAAGTTACCGGGATGTCTTCAAGTCACTCGGTGTCCACATCACTAAGGAATAATCATGGTCCACACACATCAACACAGTCGAGGAAAGGACATGACAACGCCTCTTCCCCCTCAGGAGGCTTAAAAGATTTGGCATGGGCCCTCAGATCCTCAAAAAGCACTACAGCTGCACCATTGAGAACATCTTGACTGGCTGCATCACCGCTCGGTATGGCAAATGTTTAGCATCCGACCACAAGGCGCTACAGAGGGTAATGCGTATTGCCCAGTACATCACTGGGGCCAAGCTCCCTGCCATCCAGGACCTCTATACCAGGCAGTGTCAGAGTAAGGCCCTACAAATGGTCAGACTCCAGCCACCCAAGTCATAGACTATTCTCTCTGCTACCGCACGGCAAGTGGTACCGACGCACCAAGTTTGGAACCAACAGGATCCTGAGCAGCTTCTACCCCCAAGCTATAAGACTGCTAAATAGTTCATTAAAGCTACAATATGTAATTGTTTGGGGAAACCTGACCAAATTCACATAGAAATGTTTGTCTGACATTCTCATTCAAAGCATGTCTAAGAAGCGGTAGACCTGTTCTATATAAGCCATTTCTATACTTCCCTTTCTTAAGTTTAGTTTTTGCATATTTTAATTTCGGTTTTGTACAGCAGCTTCAAAACAGCTGAAAATACAATATTTTTGGTTATGGAAAATATGTTTCACAGCGGTTTAAATTATACAATGATTTTCTTCACAATGACTGGTTGTTTTAGAATTTTAGCAACCAGGAAATGGCGGAGAGATTTCTGCAAATTGCATCTTTAATTAAATAGTTAATAGCTACCCGCAATATCTATATTGACCATTTTTGTCTTTGTCAATTGTTTGTCGGGGTCCTATGTTGCTCAGTTAGTAGACCATGGCGCTTGCAACATGAGGGTTGTGGGTTCAATTCCCAATGAGAACCAGTTTGAAAATGTATGCGCTCACTACTGTACGTTGTTCTGGATAAGAATGTCTGCTAAATTACAAATATCAAATGAATACATCCCACTTCTGAGTGATGACATTGACATTGTAGAGGTGCTGGGGGAGGGTCAAGAGACAGGAGTGGTCCACTGTGTTGTGAAATCTCAACCAACCACAGCAGGCACCACTTCCCTCCAGGGTTTTCTTGCAGTACCTGGCCTGCTAGTGCAGTTTATTTTTGTCAGTGAATAAAAAAAAAAAATCATTTTTATACTGCATAGCGCAAGTGGTTATGAAAACTCATATCAGACCGAAATGTTTTTTTTTGTTTGTTGGTACCATCAAAAGGTTTGGGGCAGGACCAAAAACATCTGTGGCTGAAGCTCAAGAAGACCAGGACTAATGACACCACTGTAAATGGATATATAAACAATTACAAACCAACCTGTCTTTGGTCTTCATTAAACGTAGTGTAACTATACCACCATCTAGAGTTGTAATCCTCAGAAGCAAAAGGCCTTTGTGGTTGTATTGTATGGGCAATTTATGGTTGTCTGTGCTACAGCCATACAGTCATTGGTTACAGCATATTCTAACAATTAATCATGAATGACAATAATTTACTCAGGTTTGAGCGTAGCAGTGTACTTAATGCCCATTGTTGTTTACTTACAGTTTTTGAGCTACAAAGTGACTGAGTAAACCCTCTGAACAACAACGGATCCCAGCAAATTTGAGCAGTCACTGAACATTTAATTACATTTTTTTGGTAAACAAAGTGTCTTCATTCATCGTATCCAAATTTCAAACAAGCGGTACACTACAAACTACCATAAAATATAGATTTTTTTATTGACACTATTACTGAAGTCATGAGCAACAAAAATTCCAACAAAACATCTTCAGAATACTTTCTTCGAGGGGCTTCTTCTTGTCATTGTTGTGGCTAAGTAAACGTCAATTACGCAATGATTTTTTTCTTTAACTTTATTGAACACAATTTCTGACAGAATGTAAAGTCAAAATGTTTTCTTTTTTTCGGTTAGTACTCAGTATTTACACCAGTGACAGTGGAAAGAGAGGTGGTACCAATGATTCACTTAGTAAAAATCTGTATATAAGAGAGAAGGCCCCCAAAAGCAAGGAATGGTGGGTAGGAATGAAAATGGAAGTTACTGGGAAAGGTCTTGGTTTGGTGGGACAAGGTCCCTATCTGACTGAAAATGAAACATGACAGACTTTTGTTTGGCTATCGGAGTAAGAGACTTCAAAGCTTGTTGGAATAGCTGGGCAGCGTTCAGCAGGACACAACGCTTACCAGCGTTTAGATCTGTATTTTTGTTCTACATCATACATTTCTATCTCGTAGGGCCTACACATAAGAAATCACGTCAGCTCTAGCAATGGCATTTCTATCTGCAATGTTCCACAGTGTTTTCTTACTGAATATGGCCCTAGTCTCCATTCAAACACTTGAAAAACACTTTTATACTTCCTCTATTCCTTGAAATAGTCTGGCATGTTTGGTGAGGTGAAAGCAATATGATGACACCTCACTTTCACCAAGCCAACTGTGTCAGGTAAGTGGTCACTTTCAGGAAGTGAGGAAGTCAGAGAAAGAGTGTTTTTCCTTCTTACTGAATTTTCAACAAAATAAATGTATAGCATTTTTTGTTCCCTGACTTGTTTTCTGAAATAAGTTCCATGGCACGGTGCACTGGTGAACATTTCCATGGAAACGTATATAGAAATTGGTCCCACATTATAATTGCATTTGAAAATACAGGTCAAAAGCCACAGCAGTCTCCAGCTTTTTTTGGGACAAGAGAAACCCATAATGTTTTTTCAAATGACATAATCGTTAGGTATGGTTTATACACATTTAATCAGAAACAGTGTCATTTTGACACACCTACCCCTTTAGATTACATAACCTTGTGGAGTAAAAGCACTTGATGTCTATTTAGAAGAAAACTAAAAGTTTGGAACAGACAACAGTTTATACACTTCAAAAGATCAATGTACAACAGATAAAGCCTTGGTCAATTCCTATTTCAGGGACTTTTCAGTTCTGCCACACCAATGAAATCCATCTAAATCCAAGATAAAAGTACATTGCATGCTTGTTTCAGGTCAAGAAAAAACACATTTGACCTTCATTGCTGGATGCTCGGTTTTGAGGACAATCCGTGAGCACTACAAGTCATTTAAGCCAAATGAGATCGTATTTAATAATGTCCAAGGTTATGTGTTTGTTTTGAAACTTAACTCTTGGTGTAGTTATCATGAGTTAATCATTGGAATGAATGGTGTTTTTCCTTGTTTGCTTGGGGATGAAATTGTTTTTTGCATTAGTCACATGGAGAAATAGTGAATGAGGAGCCATGTGAAAACTATGTGGACACAACCTACCACCTCCATATTCAATAACTCAATGACATAGCCGTTTAGTATTGTTTTCACACTTTGCAAATCAGTTACATTGTCAGTACTCTTCCTGTGTTTTCCTTGGACCGTTCAGAAAAGGCATGGTGATGGACAGAAATATTAGGATGTGAAACCTTACGCCGTCGCCTCCTAGAGGTGGAATAGTCAAACACTGAGCAGGATGGAACGCATGCCGCCATTTTGACATGTTTCAGAAGGCACCATCTCCTTATTGTCTTTTTGATCTTGTCATTGTCTATTTGCTCGTTGCTGCCAACTTTTTTGTCATCTGTACTATTAGCTATACCTTTCATAACCAAACTATGCATATGTTTTTTATTCTATGACAAAGAACACATTGTATTCACACTAGGATATTCACGCATTCACAGTGCACAAGCTTGCAGTCTAAAGTATGAGAAACACTGTACAAATAGTTCAGATTGAATATTTGTTTTGATTTTCCCAAATCCACACTGGAGTACTATGGCTTAAATAAGAAATGAATCAATCTGGCCACTAAATGTGTTTATATGCTTAAAAATATGCTTAAAAACACAACACCATCTTTTTTTCTTCCCTTACATTTTGAGATGTGGCCCAATCACTAAATCGGAAGTGCTGTTCGCAACAGGCACAGTAATCTGAATTTATGGGACAAAGCCATCAATCAGGGGAATAAACAGGACTGTTTCTAGGCTATTTTAAGGGCTTCTGTTCGTACATTCAACTGCTACCACTCATATCCGGCCTTTGATTACATCATTCTCCCGTAAGCCAAGATGGTGGGCCATGCTACTCTGTATGCCCGTCACTCCCTGTGAGCCCTTGGGACCTGCAACATTTTCGGGATTAAAGGTGATCCCTGAAACCCTTGGAGTGTGGAACAGGTCCAAAGCGCTTCTAATTGAAGACTTAATGACAAAGATATAGAGGTATGTGTGTGAGAGAGAGAAAGTGTGTGTTCTTGCCAAATTAAAACCAAAGCAAATTAACCAAAAAATGGAATCTTAGAGTCAATAAATTGCGTAATTTCTGTGGAATGAAACATTGTCTTTCTGTGGTGTCTTCTTTTGTTTTGTTGTGTCTACACAATCTTAGGATAGAGTTACCACAGTGTAAACATTCAGGAACGAAAAGAAAACAAAAAAAGATAAGAACATATGGAAAAATATTTTCCTGCAAAGTAGACATGCTGATGCTAATCTCTAGCTCTCAAAAATTCTACATGAAAAATAAAGATACAATAAAAGGCAGTTATTTTGCACATGATTTAAACATGACAAACATTGAAAGCGTACTCATAATCCATTAGCAGTGAAAATATTGATGGCAATACTGCATAACAAAGTGAAAACATAACTGGAAATAGTGTGTGGATAAGGTGTTGGATTTATATGTGTGCACATCGTAAAGGCATGGTTCTGAAATAAAGCTACAATCCCCCATGGTTATCTATGCCAACTGATATTTAGCTTCTGTCCTATTTAAAAGACTGGTAACTTTGATGTTATATACAAAAGGAGGATAAGGAGAGTGAACTAGAGGTAAGGATTTTCCTTCTTCCTGTGAATAAAGAGAGAAAATTACAAAAGGAATAAGAGATAAAGAAAGAAAGAAACACTAAGGCATGTGCATGAGGTCTTATTCCCAATCTACATGTCTAACAAACTCATCTTTTGTTTGGAAAACTAATAGAAGACACTGAAGAAAGAGACCCTTTTTTTATTTTTAGCTTTTTGTCATTTGATGGAGTGGTGTTTGACGTTTTTCCTCTGGACTGTCGTGAACCCTCCCCTGATCCCTCCTCCCTTCTCGCGGTCGGGATCATGCTTTGCTCTCGTTGCCGTTTGTCTGAGCAGCTTCATTGGGGACGGTCTTCACCTCGGTCGGGGCTTTCTTCACCTCTGTCTCCATCTCTGGCGCTATACTTTTATCTTCTGTCATGATTTTCCCACTGGAGAGAACCACACAGAGGAGAGAGAGATTCTTTAAGGGATGAATACACAATCTCTTGTAGCACACAACTGTCTGTTCTAAGCTGCTTTTTGTCTTCAAAAAATAGGTAAAATAATTGCTTGAGTTTTTTCTGGGAATTTGTTTCCCCTGGAACCAAACGTGTTTCACACATAACAGGATATGCTCTGCTATCCTATCCTGACATCAAAGACAGCCACACGGATGTCACAGACATTTCATGGGAGAATGCATGGTGATTTGGGAAATGACAGAGCAGAGATACGGTACATGAGGGAATGGCACACAAACAGAACATCAATACAATTGTAAGACGAGATACAGTTGGTCTGAATTGAAGGAGGAGCAAATGATGAATAGGTAGAACAGAGAATGGAGAGGAATCTTCCCACATTAAGTCACTGACTGTACTACAAAACATCCACTTCAAGACTGCAACAAAATGATGGCACTGATTACTATAGTTCATTCTCTCCAAAAGTGCAGTAAAGTACAATAGCTTTGTGACAGGGTCAGACATTTTTGCCTAGTCATGCAATTTCACAAATGGCTTTAGATCGCACTTTGATCATTCAATGAAATGGAGTCAAACTTGTATCCCATCAGATGTGACAGAGCAGGGTAGTGCACTTCTCATCAAATTGCTTTCAACCTATGATTAGTCAGGGGTTAGTTTGTATTGATTGACTGTCCAAGGAAAAGACTCTTCCGATCCTGTATCTGTGAGTCCAATCATAACGGCTAATGAATGATCAAAATGGGTCAAGCCGTAGAGCTGAGAATCCTGAAGTGACTTGGAGTGAGTCTTAATTGGTGCGGTGTGCCTCAGTTTTCCTATGCTTTTCACAAACCTCTTCCACTGTCTCTTTTATGTTCAACGATATTCTTCAAACACTTCAGGTGACGAGTAACGGCTATGGGCTAGATAGTAAGGATGGACTTGTCACCTGGGTCTCTCTCTGGTAGTAACTAATCCTGAGGACTCCCAGGTTATCTGAGTAGTATGGTACTGATCTTCTGTATGGCAAAGAACCATGTTGGAGAATTTCACCTACCATGGCATTGTATTATACCTGGGAAACCATGTATTCTACTACCAAGGGAACCCCCTTAATGAAAAGCCCCTGTATATAAGGGCACAGTGACAGAGAAAACAAGGAAGTGGGGTGAATGATTGCTGATAAAAGACCTGAGTCTCTCCGGTCTCCTCCGTTAGCGACAGAGAGGCATTGTGGGTCATTGTGGCGGCCTCAAAGCGGAAAAGCTATTTCTTTACTATCTACAATATCTACACAATCCGCCTGGTGAACTGGGCTTTGTTGGAGTCCACTGGGATCTGGCTCCTACTGTCAGCTAAACTCCACACCAGGTATCTGACCCCAGATATTTGGGTTTGATTATGACAGCATCAGGACTTCCATTACCTTGTCCACAATAACCCTCTCTGGGAGGACAGCTGCTGCTGGGCACAGCGGGTGACCCCCCGGCCGGCCATGCAGGGGGTGTATTCAACAACACCACCCAACACCTTGTGGCTCAGCGGGCATCAGTTGCATCCGTGAAAAGGCACTTTCCTCTTTGGCGGTGTCAGGGCCAAAGCACTCTGCCGGCTGCAGTTAAAGAGTGGAAAACCGCAGGCTGTCTTCAACCTGACAAGGACAGGACTATTGCGGTGGACATTTTGTGACCTCAGGGGTGGCGTTCTCTGTCAGAGGTCTGGTGCTGTATCGCCCTGCGGTTGAATTTGTCAGAGTAGCGATAAAATTACCAGGTTGGCTGACGAGGGAAAAAGTCACAGGGTCATTTATCTCAGCACTGGCTGACTTTGGCATTAGAGAGTAGAACAGGAATGGTATCAACAGTGACAAAACTAAAGTTGCCGTTTGAAAAAAAAAACAGCTCAGCATACCGTCACGACAGGACCAGCCAGGCAAATGGTAAGTCGGCCTAATTAACTGCTAGACAATGCAGATAAACTGGGAGCCTAAAAGGCTTTTCTCCATGAATCCTGCTATGGTGGCATACTGTAAATGTAGCTAATTAGGATAACAGCCTGGACGGCTATTAAAGTGTGGCGTTGTTATAGCCTGGAGGAAAAACTGACCAGCCTGGGTTTGGCCAGGGCAGGGGAAACTAGGCTAGGCTGGTCTGGACTAGCAGGAGAGTGGGAGGGGAAAATGAGGCACCTTATTCCACATGCAACAACATAAGTCTCATTAATAATGGTGAACCAACTGGCAAGTGTCTTCACTGACATTTTCAACCTCTCCCTGGCCAAGTCTGTAATACCTACATGTTTCATGCAGATCACCATAGTCCCTGTGCCAAAGAAAGCGAAGGTAACCTGCCTAAATGATTACCGCTCCGTAGCACTCACGTCGGTAGCCATGAAGTGCTTTGAAAGGCTGGTCATGGCTCACATCAACACCATCATGCCAGAAACCCTAGACCACCCGACCAATTCGCACACTGCCCAAACAAACACATCTCAATCGCATTCCACACTGCCGTTTCCCACCTGGACAAAAGGAACACCTATGTGAGAATGCTGTTCATTGACTATAGCTTAGCGTTCAACACCATAGTGTCCACAAAGCTCATCACTTAGCTACGGACCCTGGGACTAAACACCTCCTTCTGCAACTGGATCCTGGACTTCCTGAAGGGCCGCCCCCAAGTGGTAAGGGTAGGCTACAACACATCTGCCATGCTGATCGTTAACACGGGGGTCCCTTCAGGGGTGTGTGCTTAGTCCCCTCCTCTACTCCCTGTTCACCCACGATTGCGTGGCCAAGCACTACTCCAACACCATCATTACGTTTGCTGACAACACAACATTAGCAGGCCTGATCACCGACAACGATGAGGCAGCCTATAGGGAGGAGGTCAGAGACCTGACAGTGTGCTGCCAGGACAACAATCTCTCTCTCAATGTGAGCAAGACAAAAGAGCTGATCGTGGACTACAGGAAAAGGAGCGCCGACAGGACATCGACGGGACTGAAGTAGAGCGGGTCGAGAGTTTCAAGTTCCTTGGTGTCCACATCACCAACAAACTATCATGTTCCAAACACACCAAGACAGTTGTGAAGAGGGCACGACAACACCTTTTCCCCTCAGGAGAATGAGAAGATTTGGCATGGGTCCCCAGATCCTCAAAAACTTCTACGGCTGCACCATCGAGAGCATCTGACCGTAAGGCGCTACAGAGGGTAGTGTATATGGCCCTGTACATCACTAGGGCCAAGCTTTCTGACATCCAGGACCTATATACTAAGCGATATCAGAGGAAGGCCCAAAAATTGTCAAAGACTGCAGTCACCCAAGACATATACTATTCTCTCTGCTACCGCACTGCAAGCTGTATCAGGGCGCCAAGTCTAGGACCAAAAGGCTCCTTAACAGCTTCTATCCCCAAGCCATAAGACTGCTGAACAACAAATCAAATGACCACCCGGTCTATTTACATTGACACCCCCCCTTGTTTTTACACGGTTGCTACACGCTGTTTATTATCTATGCATAGTCACTTTACAAATTACCTCGACTAACCTGTACCCCCGCACATTGAATCGGTACCGGTACCCCCTGTATGTAGCCTCGTTATTGTTATGTACATTTATTGTGTTACTTTTGTTTATTTTGTAAGTATTTGATTAACTCTATTTCTTGAACTGCATTGTTGGTTAAGGGCTTGCATGTAAGCATTTCACAGTTGTATTTGGAGCATGTGACAAACAACATTAAATTAGATTTTTTTTAAACTCTGCCCCTGTTGCTATGGGAACCCTGGTCTGGGTAATACTGGGTGCCAGGGAAGATAGATTTTATCTGTCCAATATGATGATATAATGGAAGAAAACAGAGTAGTTGCTGGTTTGTTTTAGCACCCAGATGCAGAGGTGCAGTTACACCTGCCAGCTGCAGTGTAGCTACATGTCAGCTGGAGGGCAGAGCTGTGTGTGTGTTTGTGTGTGTGTTTGTGTATGTGTGTGTGCGCGCATGCAGTGGGTGGGCCAAGCCATCCGAAAGTCCTACAGTTTCCTTACGCCTAGGTAAAATAAAAAATGTCCTCTGTTCTGAGATGGGAGGGTGGAGAGACTCTGTTTGCATTCGGTACCGGTAAAACCAGATTGCAAAGGGATCCTTCCCATGGTGCCCGGTGCTCAGAGCTGACAGCGGCAGTCAACGAAGAGGGAGCCCCAATACTCAAAGGCAGCGAAGTGAGGAAGGGGGATGAACAAACCCCCGAGCACCAAAAAGAGAAGGGGCAAGAAGAATCAAAAGATTGTTGTAAATATTTTAAGAGTGCCCATCGTGAAAAATGATCATACAGTGCCTTCAGAAAGTATTCATACCACTCGATTTATTCCACATTTTGTTGAGTTACAGCCTGCAGCCTGATTAACAAAATTGATTAAATTGATTTTGTTTCTCACCCATCTATGCACAATACCCCATAATGACTAAGTGAAAACATGTCTTTAGAAATGTTTGCAAATTTATTGAAAATGAAACACAGAATCATCTAATTTACATAAGTATTCACACCGCTGAGTCAATACTTTGTAGAAGCACCTTTTGCAGTGATTACAGCTGTGTCTTTCTGGGTAAGTCTCTAAGACCTTTCCACAATTGGATTTTGGTACATTTTCCATTATTCAAAATTCTTCAAGTTGGTTGTTGATCATTGCTAGACAACCATTTTCAGGTGTAGTAGATTTAAATCAAAACCGTTACTCGGCCGCTCAGGAACATTTACTTCTTGGTAAGCAACTACAGTGTAGATTTGAATTGTGTCCCAGTGTCTGGAGGAAAACAGAGGGAACCAGGTTTTCCTCTAGGATTTTGCCTGTGCTTAGCTCCATATTGTTTATTTTTTATCCTGAAAAACTTCCCAGTCCTTAACAATTACAACAAAACCCATAAGATGATGCAGCCACCACTATGCTTAAACATATGGAGAGTGGTACTCAGTAATGGGTTGTATTAGATTTGCCCCAAACTTAACACTTTGTATTCGGGGCAAAACAGTTCATTGCTTTGCCACATTTTTTTCACTATTACTTTAGTGCCTTGTTGCAAACAGGATGCATGTTTTCGAATTAAAAAAATATTTTACAGGCTTCCTTCTGTTCAATTTGTCAATTAGGTTAGTATTGTGGAATAATTACAATGTTGTTGATCCATCCTGAGTCGTTTTCTCTTATCACAGCCATTAAACTCTGTTTTAATTCACCATTGGCCTCATGGTGAAATCCCTGAGTTGTTTCCTTCCTCTCCGATAACTGAGCTAGGAAGGACTCCTGTACTTTTGTAGTGACTGGGTGTATTGATATACCATCCAAAGTTAAATTAATTAATTCACCATGCTCAATGGGATATTCAAAGTCTGCTTTTTTAAAAATGTACCCATCTACGAATAGTTGCCCTTCTTTGCGAGGCATTGGAAAACCTCCCTGATATTTGTGGTTGAATCTGTTTGAAATTCACTGCTCAACTGATAACTACAGATCATTGTATGTGTGGGGTACAGAGATGAGGCAGTCATTCAAAAATCATGTTAAAGACTATTGCACAGTGAGTCCACTATTGCACAGTGAGTCCACTATTGCACAGTGAGTCCATGAAACGTATTATGTGAATTGTAAGGCAAAATGTTTACTCCTGAACTTATTTAGGCTTGCCATAACAAATGGGTTGAATACTTATTAACTCAAGACATTTCAGCTTTTCATTTTTTAATTAATTTGTAATAATTTGAAAACAAAATTCCCCTTTGACATTATAGGGTATTGCGTGCTGGCCAGTGACAAAAAAAATCTAAATTGTATCCATTTTAAATTCAGGCTGTAAAACAACAAAATGTGGAAATAGTCAAGCGGTGTCAACACTTTCTGAAGGCACTTTATGGCCACTCTACCATAAAGGCCTGATTGGTGGAGTGCTGCAGAGATGGTTGTCCTTCTGGAAGGTTCTCCCGTCTCCACAGAGGAACTCTGGAGCTCTGTCAGAGTGACCATCAGGTTCTTGGTCACCTCTCTGACATAGGCCGTTCTCCCCCGATTGCTCAGCTTTGCCAGGTGGCCAGCTCTAGGGAGTCTTGGTGGTTACAAACTTCTTCCATTTAAGAATGGCGGAAGCCACTCAGTTCTTGGGGACCTTCAATGCTGTCTACATTTTTTGGGACCCTTCCCCAGAACTGACACAATCCTGTCTCGGAGCTCTATGGAAAATTCCATCGACCTCATTGCTTGGTTTTTGCTCTGACATGCACTGTCAAATGTGGGACCTTATATAGACGTGTGTGCCTTTCCAAATCACGTCCAATTAATTGAATTTACCACAGGTGGACCAATGAAATTGTAGAAACATTTTAAGGATGATCTTATTTAGCACAGCCTGGGGAGGAGACTATTCTACCCCGGGAAGTGGAAGAAGGGGTCCTCAGTGGACAAGTCCAGGAATGTAGTGAGCCTTCAAGACGCCTGACAAGACTGGTTGGTTGTTGTGTGGAAGACAAATCACCGTGGAGACGGGGAAGGAGGTGCCTCAGACCCACCAGACTTATGAAGACAAATCTATCCGTTGATGAGTCCTGCTTCATCACACCGATGCTCCGTTGAAGACAGCCTCATTGTAATGAACGTTAAGTCCTGATAATCCATCACTGATGTTTCGTTTTTTTGTTTGGGGTGTTCTGGGTGAAAAGCGTGGGACAAGAGCAAGCTCCTGGAATATCTCTCCCCAGAGTTTGCCTCATCATCCTAAGGGTTTGTCTGAGATAAGACTGAAACGTAGAACAAAGCCCTTTCATACTGCCGATGATCATAATGGCTTTTTATTGTTGTTACGAAGAAGGATTGTTTTCAGGAGATAACAACCGTAGAAGATGATTGTGGCAGTAACATTAAGGCCATAATTCTGTCGTATCTATCAGATTTGGTAAAACTTCTGATATGGCATTTATCATGACATGATATGTAAAATAAAAAACAAAAGATACAAAACAACACAAAATGATTGAGAAAAAAATGTATTTTGTTTCTATGTTTCGCTAGATAGTAGGTAGAGATAGTGGGAATCTCGTTCATCCATTCATGCGCGTCACTAATTAGATGACGAGGCATTTGGCTACCTTAAGTGAGTCATAGTTGCTCTCGCCGTAACCTGCGCGACCTCGATTTTTACATGCTACGCATGAGGAGCACGGGCCACTGTAGGAGTTCCGCTGGTCGGATCTCTTCACTTTGATACCCTGATGCGCCAAACCCAGCGAGCTTTGACATTTCTACGTTTTTGGGCTGCGCATCAGCCGCCTACCTTCCGACCGGAGGCCTTATATGGCGACATATCCACGATGCAACACAATCGTGACGAAAATTCCCATTAACTCCTTATGTCTAGTTTTTAACCCAGCCTTAGTTGAATGAGCGGATGTTCGGCGTAATCAACAGACTTTCCTACTGACGGGCCCTTCGGATGCTCCGAACCGGTGACGGAAAACGGGGTGAGTTGGTACTTCGTGGGGTCCCTTGGCCCAGCCTCTACTCCTTGGAACACGCCGTGTTTGGGACGGTGTACGGCGGCCAGTGGCAAAAACTCCCTATTGGTCGGGCCCTGCGGGGAAACCCTGGGAGGACCTGGCTCCTTGGAGTGGCCCTTCCTCTGAGGCTGTACTGGGCCAAGATAAGAAGATTTCACCAGTGGTACCCAACCCACTGGCGGCACCTTTTTTCGGTTCTCAGGAAGTGCATCCTGCATTACTTAGCTCACTATGCGACCTTCTCTCCCTGTGGTGTCCGCTCGAGGTCGCGTTTTGTTCGGCCTGCTTGCAGAGCCAAACCTTATCCCATGGGTTACGGATCTGACTTGCCTGTTTCCTTTGCTGCCTATCTCCTGCCCTGCTCACTCCTTTTCGTCGCCCTCTTTCTCCCTTTCGGTCTCCGCCGGCCGCCCGGCTTTGCACTCTAGGCCGAAGGCCTTTAGGATGTCCAGAGAGTACAGCAGGGTTTGTCTGCTGATCAGGATCGTGAATCTCGCGCTTCGTTAAAGCGTTAGGTGTCATCCGTGGCGATGTAGCTGATTGAATGGCTGCAGTAGTAGTATAGTGATTGATAGAAAGAGTGTAACAAAGGGAGGTTGCCCAAAACTATGAGAACAGACAGAGGATACAGTAGGTGGTGGTGGTGGAGGTGGGTGAGCGAAAACATACACACAGTAAAACAGACTCTGAGGAAGGGAGGAGGTCATACTCGTCCTTGGCCGGTGCAGGAGCAGCAGTGGAGTCTGCTGGGGCCTCTGAGCTTTTGCCCAGTGTATCAAACACATCCTTGGCCAGGCAGTCTATCTGTAAGTCCTTATTCTGACTGTCGCTGGCAGGGGTGCTTTGGACGGGTTCGGGCTGGCTCTGTGAAGCGGCATCGGCTTTGGCAGAGGGGAGGTTGAAGGTGGCCTTGGCTGCCTCTAAGGAAGAGGTTGCGGGGGTGGCGGGCTTAGGGTCGGACAAGGGCATGGCTTTTGGAGCCTCGCTTAGGTCGACGAGGGGAGCCCCGTCAGATTGTGCGGCAAACTGAGCGGCGGGAGCGCTAGCTTTGGGCGTGCTGGACTGGATGATGGGGGCAGGGGTGCTATTAGGGAAAGTTTTGGCCTCGGTCGGGGCAAGGGTTGGGGCAGCTGTGCTGGAAGTGAGGGTGGTAGTCTCGCTAGCTGGGCTATTCTGGGCTGTGCTAAAGCTCTCAGTGACGGGGTCAGAGTTAGTGGCGATAGAGGGGAGCAAGTCCACCACGGTGGCAGTAGTGTCAGCAGTGGGCCTGTGAGTAGAGGAGGAGAGCAGGAAAGAGACGAGCCATCGAGCAGCGAGAGGGTGAGAGAGGAGAGAGAGAGAGCAGGGACGGGTAGGGAGGGGAGACCAAGGCACAAACACACATCCAAAGTGAGTGCTACATGCAGTGATAAAGCAAAGAACTAGAGATTCAAAATGTTAAAGTGCAGTGAGGGATAGACACAAACACTATCTTAAGCAAACTAAAGCAAATTAAACCAAAATCAGTTTAGGGTCTAGGTTATTAAGTGTTTAAGGCTGGTACACACAACAACTAGCTATGTTTGTTACCATTAGCGTAAATAACAAACATCAGAGCACATCTTCAATATTTGATGTTGATATTCCATTCTCACATTCTTTTATCAATTAGTTTAGCCAATATGTCAGCAAACACATGATCAAAATGCTCAACTGCTGTCATGGATTAAGAAGTATATCTTATACATAGACATATCACATGATTAGTATGGGTTTTCCAGTGTAAGGCAACCCTAGTGCAGGGGGTCTACCTACAGCCAGTGCTGGAATACTCACTCGGGCTCGGTAAGAGGGGTGGTCTCATTGGGCTCTGTGGGTCCCCCCCCTTCATGGTTAGGGGTGCGGTCCTCTGTCCTCACCTCCACGATGGGCTCCTTTGACTCGTCCTTTCTGTAAGGGGAAAAATTGTTTTGAATAAATGCTGGTGCAGTACAACTATACTGTAGTGAGTTGTTTTGGTTAAAAACACTGCAATTCTGCACTGCCAAACTGTGGTCTAGTGTCTGGGAGTAGCTACTGCTTAAAGTGCATACAGCATTTCAGAGAGAAAAGCAAGGGGGCCAGGGAGCAGAGAAGAAGAGCGACTCACATGAATGCCGCTTTGCCCTCCTCGATGTCCTTGTTCTTTGCTCCAGGTCCAGACTTGCCGCAAAAATTAACGGCAATGCACATGAGGAAGCCACACTTGTTGAGGAAGTAGCAGGTCACGTCGACACCCACCAGCAGCAGCACAAAGACCACGATGAGGATCCCCACGATGGCCCCCGTGCCCAGGCCTGAGCCGCTAGTCATGGTGTCTGGAATGAAGGAAAGAGAAGGAAGAGAGAGAAGAGAGACAGAATGAGGAAGACAGAGAGAGTGGAGAGAAAGTTAGAGGGAGAGAGAAAATACGGGAAGAGAGGGAGTTAAAGAGAAAGTTACAGAGAGCGAGGAAAAGATAGAGACAGAAATGCGGAGTCAGCTTTTATCTCCAACCTTTCATCCATAACTTCAGAATGTCAGACTGCTTCCCTCCAGGCCTCAAGTGTGTTGTTGTTCTTTTAGTAGGCTCTGGGCCAAATCATTACATATTCTACTCCAAAAACTTCAGAGTGACACAACTAATTTCGGCACTTGATTTAATCTGTTATGATTAAAAATAGGTTGATGGTCTGATTATCAAACACCACAATCTTGGGCCTAGGGAAATCACACAGCATTTCATTAGTTGCATTCAACCAATTAACAACTGTCAGTTACTATCTAAGTTAATATGTTACTCACACCATTGCATGTATCAGCCATGTACGATACTATATTAGAGGTGAGCTGATACATATATTACCCATATTAAGACAACACACCAGACATGCCAATCACGACATGCTATACTAATCTAATCATTAGAACATGAAGCAATCTAATGGTGCGTCAATCAAAAATCATAAAGTTGAGTTCATAAACAGGTCAACCATTGGAAAACCTGGTTCATGCTTCCAACCTTTCCCCAAAATAAGATACGGCAACGTTAAATAAATATGCTTGTTTTCATATCATCACTGCCTGTAAGGGTCATATGCCTATATGACCCCATATGTGTATTTCGCTTACCCACTCTCACTATTGTTGACAGCAAAAAGCATTGGAAAGACAGTCAAATCAAACATTGTGCAAATATGTTTCAATCTCTTTTACATAGATGAATACTGCACACAAACAAATGCACACAGAAACAAACAATGCAGAAATAAAGCCAATCATTAGGGCAATGCATTGTGTTTTCATAAAGTAATCATACACGAGCTACAGTACTTACCAGAAAATGAACAAGGTTATATTCAGGACTATGTAAAATACTACAATATTAATATGAATAAGGATCTATAATATGCATTGCTCCACTACAATGGTTGAGCATGCATCCACACTGTTAATACTCTGCCTTCCACATACATCGTTCTACATGAACACACACACACCATACATTATCATGAACATGAGTTAATGCGAGCTAGTAACCCAACCACAAAACTGTTAAACAGATGAATGTTTCACACAAAATGTATTACGATGCTTTGTGTCAAATCAATCTCACACAATCAAATTTTGAAATCATTTGCACCTAATTTGCATTCAGTAAACCGACACACAAAGAGATCAGAGATTTGCTCTGACAGAATAATCTAAAAGTCCTGTTAGTTCAATACAAACCAGAGCATTTGGAGTATGGTTGATTTGACACATAATGCTCTACATATGACAAACAGGTTAGCTAGAATTCTGATGCCGGATCAAAGTTTTAACTCCAATCTTTGTTAGCTTTGTTAGGGGTCAAATATGAGACAAGTTGTATTCTGAATTAAAGCAAAACGCAGGCAATCCTTGATTAGGACTTACTCTTTGCTCTTGTCATTTTGAGAATGACAGGTTGTCCAAATGTCAGACATTAGACATCAGACACCACACAATATTCACAGTAGAATCAATGCAATAAAATGAACCGGTACTGAATAATTCTATGATTTACTGGAAAAACATCATCAAAACAGGGAAGGCTCCAGGGTAGGCATTTTTTAAACCTTTATTTCTACAGGTTTTTCTCATTGAGATCTAGAAGAAAAAGAAACGCACACCTATTTAGGCGAGGTGCTGGCTAGCGGAGTAGTTGAACTCAATTCAAGTTTTCTCATTGAGATAACATCTCTTTTCCAAGAGAGACCTGGTCCAATGTAGTTATATATATATATATATGAACCTATCATGCAATTTAATTGACATGGTTCCCTTTCTGAGATCAATGAAATGCACGGGAAGAGACTTTAAAGCTGCAATTTATTACTTTTTGGGTGACCCGATAGAAATGTGTGTTATAGGCCTCCCGGGTGGCGCAGTGGTTAAGGGCGCTGTACTGCAGCGCCAGCTGTCCCACCAGAGACCCTGGGTTTGCGCCCAGGCTCTGTTGCAACCAACCGGGAGGTCTGTGGGGTGACGGGTTAGGGAGAGCCTTGCTGGTAGGGATATCCTTGTCTCATCACGCACCAGTGACTCCTGTGGCGGGCTGGGTGCAGTGCACGCCAAGGGTGTGTGGTGTTTCCTCTGACACAATTGGTGTTATAGATATGTCATTCTCATTCGCAAGACTAAGAAGTGGGCTATTTCTATGCTGTTTCTATGCTTCCCCTTCTTAAGTTCGGTTTTCGCTTCATTTACTTTTGGTTTTGTACACCTGAAAATGCTAAATTGTTGGTTATTAAAAAGATATGTCAAAGTGATTTGGATGGGACACTATATATTGCTTACTTTGACAGATAAACTAAAATTAGGAAAACTATTCGAACTTTAGCAACCAGGAAATCACAGAGCGATTTCTTCTGCACCCTTTATTAAAAAATTCAAGCAAAGTGCTCATTCCCATTGAAATGTATTGAGAGCATTCCTTCCAAATTACCAGGATGCCTGGGTCTTATCTTACTGTAGTACACAAAGTGATTTTGGCAAAAAGTAGGCAATGTTTGTGCTCCAGGATCAATAAAATATGTTTCAGGAGACTGATTGAGACTTGGCTGCATAGAAAGGACCGCAAGGCGCTACAGAGGGCAGTGCGTACGGCCCAGTACATCCCTGGGGCCAAGCTTCCTCTATGCCTGGTGGTGTCAGAGGAAGGCCCTAAAAATTGTCAAAGACTCTAGCCATCCTAGTCATAGACTGTTCTCTCTGCTACCGCATGGCAAGCGGTACCGGAGCGTCTAGGTCCAAAAAGCAGTCTTGGCCCCAAGCCAAATAGCTACCCGGACTATTTGCATTGACCCCCCTTTTTTTAATTAGAATTTATTTTTTATGCTACTACTACTCGCTCTTTATTTTCTATGCAGTCACTTTACCCCTACCCACATGTACTGTACATATTACCTCAATTACCTCGACTAACCTATACCCCCGCACATTTACTCGGTACCGTTACCCCATGTACTGTATATAGCCTCGTTATTTTGCTACTTTTTAAAATGTATTTAGTCAGTATCTTCTTAACTCTTATTTTTCTTAAAAATACATTGTTGTTTAACTTCTTATGGCTGCAGGGGCAGTATTGAGTAGCTTGGATGAAAGGTACACAGAGGTGCCCAGAGTAAACTGCCTGCTCCTCAGTCCCAGTTGATAATATATGCATATTATTATCAGTATTGGATAGAAAACACTCTGAAGTTTCTAAAACTGTTTGAATGATGTCTGTGAGTATAATAGAACTCATATGGCAGGCAAAAACCTGAGAAGAAATCCAAACAGGAAGTAGGAAATCTGAGGTTGGTCGATTTTCAACCCAGCCCCCATTGAATACACAGTGGGATATGGATAAAGTTGCACTTCCTAGGGCTTCCACTAGATGTCAACCGTCATTATAAACTTGAATGAGGCTTCTACTGTGTTGTGGAGCCGGATGGGAGCTCTTTGAGTCAGTGGTCTGGCAGAGAGCCAGGTCCTGGTCACGCGCATTTCACATGATAGCGACCTGTGTTCCATGGCTTCTCTACAGACATAGGAGTACAACATCCTAAAGATTTATTCTATACTTTGACAAGTTTCTTCGACCTGTAATATAACTTTTTGAAGTTTCGTCCGACGTTCGGGTGGACCTGCACGAGCGTTTGGATTTGTGTACTAAACGCGCTAACAAAACTATCTACTTGGACATAAATAATGGACATTATCAAACAACTTTTTCCGTAAAGTTTTTTTGAAATCTGACACAGCGGTTGCATTAAGAAGAGGTATATCTATATTTCCATGTCTAACAGTTGTATTTATCGACATTTATAATGAGAATTTCTGTAAAATGATGTGGCTCTCTGCAATATCACCGGATGTTTTTGGAACTAGTGAACGTAACGCGGCAATGTATACTGAGATTTTTTTATAAATAAATATGAATTTTATCAAACAAAACATACATGTATTGTGTAACATGAAGTCCTATGAGTGTCATCTAATGAAGATCATCAAAGGTTAGTGATTAACCTTATCTCTATTTGTGCGTTTTGTGACTCCTCTCTTTGGCTGGAATTTTTCTGTGAGTTGGTGGTGACCTAACATAATCGTTTGTGGTGCTTTCGCTGTAAAGCCTATTTGAAATCGGACACTGTAGTGGGATTAACAACAATATTACCTTTAAAACGGTATAAAATGCATGTGTGTTTGAGGAATTTTAATTATGAGATTTCTGTAGTTTTGAATTTGGCGCCCAGCCCTTTCACTGGCTGTTGTCATATCGATCCCGTTAACGGGATTGCAGCCCTAAGAAGTTTAAGGGCTTGTAAGTAAGCATTTAACAGTACTTGTATTCGGTGCATGTGACAAATAACATTTGATGATTTGATTTGTGTACATTTATGCAAATCCAGTCGACACTGATACCTTGAAAGGGAGGATACTTTGTGTGGCAGAAACACAAATTCAGACACACACTTGATTTATGTATTTGTAGACTTGTAGCGTCTAGTCAGACTAGAGCTTACTGTCACTGTCACTGATTGCTCTTCTTTGAAATCATGTTGTTGACTGCATATTGTAATTCCACCAGTCTACATTACGCATAAAGAGGGATGATATGACAGTAGTAAAAAAAATTCTACTGGCAATAGTTGACAAAGATTTAGCACCATGCAGTGCAGTACTGTATTGTATATTCCAATACCTTGCAAATGGTATGTTCAAATAATATAAAAATCTCATCAGGGAAAACATCGGAAATGGTCGTAAATGTCATTACCTGAGTGAGTCACCAGATTTGAGTCAAAATGGATACCCATGGCATAAATTTCTATAAGTCTAACACAGAGTATAGTGCAACTGAGAGTTGAGATGTGTGCTTTCTGCCTCTGCTGGAATGGCTTTAATGATGCCGTTGTTGATATAAACTTCAATATACCCCTCATATGGCTACAGCTAATGTATTGGAGGGCAGCTCATTTATTAATACCATGCACCAGGGAGCTGATAGGAACATACTTTTCAGCGACTGCAGCAGTGCTAGGGAACAACTCAAAGAAAGTCCTGGCAAATCGCTTTACCGGGTTTTAGCCTAGTATAAACAGCACCATCTGGTAGTTACCATGACAATCATTCAATCAGTATTTATATTCACAGTATATAACATCCTCCCAGCCAAGTAAAAACGCTTTGAGAAATGAAAGCCCAGTGGCCTCACATAGTGTATACCAGGGATCATTAACTAGATTCAGCCACAGGGGGCGAAACATACACTACCATTCAACAGTTTGGGGTCACTTAGAAATGTCCATGTTTCTGAAAGAAAATCACATTTGTATTTTTTTGTTGTCCATTAAAATAACATCAAATTGATCAGAAATACAGTGTAGACATTGTTAATGTTGTAAATTACTATTGTAGCTGGAAACATCGGATTTTTAATGGAATATCTACATAGGCGTACAGAGGCCCATTATCAGCAACCATCGCTCCTGTGTTCCAATTACACATTGTGTTAGCTAATCAAAGTTGATCATTTTAATAAAAGGCTAATTGATCACTAGAAAACCCTTTTGCAATTATGTTCGCACAGCTGAATACTGTTGTGTGATTAAAGAAGCAATAAAACTGTCCTTCTTTAGACTAATAAAGGCTATTCCATACGAGAAATTGCCAAGAAACTGAAGATCTCGTACAACGCTGTGTACTATTCCCTTCACAGAACAAACTGGCTCTAACCAGGATAGAAAGAGGACTGGGAGGCCCCAGTGCACAACTGAGCAAGAGGACAAGTACATTAGAGTGTCTAGTTTGAGAAACAGATGCCTCGCAAGTCCTCAACTGGCAGCTTCATTAAATAGTACCCGCAAAACACCAGTCTCAACATCAACAGTGATGAGGTGACTCCGGGATACTGGCCTTCTAGAGGCATAAGAGGCAAAAGACCTCTGAAGAGAGGTAGAGGCGCTGAGTACAGCTGAGCGGCCAATTGTCATTTCCTCTCACACTAATTTGCCATATTCTCCGAAAGTCTATAAAGTTGAGTCACCCTCTGTGGCGGCAGTAGCTCCGACAGGCAACTCTTTATTTACTGCCATTGCTAAGAGCAGGAGAGAGAGTAAGCATTCACCTGCAGGGCAGAGTTATGATGCTTGTTTTCTCGCCGTTCCGTCTACATCTTAAAAAGTGCCATAAATCACATCACACATTTTAACACAGATGGGGTCGCCTCACAAAGCTTTCTTGGAAACTGAGAAACACAGAGACATGTAATGTCAGCACAGAGCATCAAATATTTGTAACAGACATTCAGGTGTTTGCCGCACATTTCTCAGATCATCCTGCTGATACCAAACAGAATACAGGAAGTAGGAGAGAAACACAGTCAATAACACCATTAATTAGTCATTACCCTATGAAGCATTAGTGTCCTAACCAGCGGGCAACATTTGGCATGGGATGTCATAATGTTGTCGTTCTCTGATTGTAAACTGGTTATCTGGTCAAATAGAACCAGGTTTTGCTGTCTTTTTCATGGCATCAATATGCCTGGGAAATACATAATACTTTGTTATCTGGTCAGATAACTAGATTACAACCAGGTTATCTGGTCATTTGTCATTTTACAATCATTATGCAACCTGACTATGTAGGGCATTAAAGACGTCGGCCTGACACCATTGCAACCTGTTTTGCCCTCTGGGTATGACTTTGCATAATAGTACAGTACGGTTAAGGTACTGCACACAGGTTCAAAACGATCCACGTAGTGTGCTCCTTATCTCTAGACAGATTACTCTCCCTACTTGATATCATAAAAGCGACAAGTTTCAACTCAACCTGCTGTCGCCTATGAAAACTTGGCGGGCGTCTTTAAGGAGTAGCACTTGCTTGTATGAAAGAAGAACCAAACAATGGGATTGGCACATGCGAACCCAGGAGCCAAACTCCAGGCGCATCACTTTATTACCTTCAGAGTCAATAAAAAAATGCTCATCTGAGTTTTGAACAAAGGACATTGATCTCTCTTTCCCATGGCAGGGTGTTTTCAGTGCAGTCAGGCTTTAGGGACAGTCCTAACCTTGGTTTACAACCCCATGATATATGATACTTTGTTCAAGTATCAGACGAGCACAAGATATGGGCTAAAACAAACGTAGCATTTCTGAGGATGAACAGTCAACAGAAGTCAGCACTGTGTCACACTCTTGCATTTCAGTATGCAAGTCTCGAGCTCTAGCTGTTATTTTTTCAAAAAAAGTCATAACACACTATTTTATAATTTCTTCTTAAAACCTACAATGATTACAGCATGGAAACACACTGGTATGTACCTACAAAAATGTGTCATAGAATATAATCATTTCACATTATTGAAAATGACGGACAGATTTTAGTTGTAAACAGCTGTAGCATTAATTTTGAGCATTTTCTGTTTTCAGGTAAAAAGAGAACAAAAGAAACAACAAAAAGAACAGCCTATATTTTGTTCTGAAGATCTTTTGAAAATATTATGTACACTTTGTCACAAAACATCATTTGAATGACCTTCAAACGGACAAGGCAGTAGCTTGTTCTTCATTTAATTATCCCATTCAAAACAAGCCTTGACTATGAAAAGAAATGAGAAGACGTAAGAAAGTTGAGATGTCATGATCTTCATGACTTCTCTTAACCAATGCAAAAATCAGAAAAATGTGCCTTCCCTGTTATGTAAAGTGGCAATTGAAGCTTTTATCCAAATACACAAATACACAAGGTAAGCACTGTTTTTTTCTACAATGTCCCAATATGACTCATGTCCATTGTGTGGTATAACATAACTTTTTCAATGCTGCCTTATTCAAATCCATAATTTTTACTTTATGTAAAATAAAAATATATGACAAAAAAAATCTAAAACATTCAGAATGATATAAGTACCAAGCACCCCATTTTAACCCTTTAACATAAAACTGATATCTTGATTATTCGTCTTTTGTGTGTGTGTGTGTGTGTGTGTGTGTGTGTGTGTGTGTGTGTGTGTGTGTGTGTGTGTGTGTGTGTGTGTATATGTCTGCACAAGGGTCAAAATGCATAAAAAACAAAGGGGTCTGGCCGAGATTTGAAGGCAAAGCTATCCTCTCTCCTTAAGCGAAACCCAGTTTATGAGAGCAAGAACACAGTCAGCATGGAGAGGATGAGAGATGCCAGAGTGTATTTCACACACAAGCAACCAAGGGTAGCTGAGACCACAAAAACACGGACAGAACCACACAAAACACAACGATTGTTCACAGATATTCACAGTAAAAAAGTGGAAAATAAAAGTTTACACCAAAAAAACAACAACAATTTAGTGTATGACAAACGTAAAGGTCCAGAGGTGCCCAAGACCACACATGAAGACAGCACAAGGAGAGAAGGGGAGGTGGGAGAGAAATAGGAAAAGGGAGAGAGAAAAAAGAGAGATAGAAAATAGGTCAGAAATACAGAAACGCAAGTTCGAAAAGTTCATTGAGACTAACAAGAGAATAAAAAAGGAAATCCAAGCAAGTTAGAGGGATCAAAGTAAAAAATAAAATCAATAGCATGTTAGTAGCACAACAAATGACATGTATCACAGCAAGCAAAGGTGAAAGGTCAGAGAATAGTTAAAGGTGCTGCGTGATGGGAAATATCGACAGAGACACATATATTTCAGCAATATGGCCCGAGGAGGTCGGGTATATGGCCAATATACCACGGCAAAGGGCTGTTCTGAAGCACGACACAACGCGGATTGCCTGGATACAGTGGTATAATATTGGCCATATACTCGACCCCCTTCTGGCCTTATTGCTTATACTACACACTCCCAAAGTGCCTTATTGCAATTATAAACTGGTTACCAAGATAATTAGAACAGTAAACAAGTAATTTTGTGTCATACCCGTGGTAGATTGTCAGATATACCACAGCTTTCAGCCAATCAGCATCCAGGACCCAAACTACCCGGTTTATAATAACACATATAGGACATTCTCCCTGGTTAATTAACAACAGGTGTGTTCTCACAACAATTACAGTACAGATCATACTGTTTGTATAATTTAAATAATGGGCAAGCCCCTGGATGTGAGAGCACATCAAGGAGAGAGTAATTAAATCAAATTCTCCATGCGGAAGAGTTGCCCAAGCAAAACACACATTCAAAAATAAAAACTGGTTACAATGTCAAGGCGATATCAGATGGCAGGTGAAATGGATTAATGGGTGATCTCATGTTACTAAAACTGCAAAAGTGAATAGCTTTTTAATAGTTTTACTCCATGTCAACCTTAGCCAGGGAGATTTGGATTGGTCAATTTAGGACTCCAGTGACCCTTGCACGCTCAGTATTGAGCACGCTCAAAATATCAATCCTTCCAGGAGACGTGAAAACAAGTGGGTCAGTATTTTCTTTATTCAACCTTACCTTGTTTTTAACTTGACCTGCACTGAGGAACATCGATTGAAGTTTACTTTTTAGGAATATATATATATATATATATATATATACAGACAGTACCAGTCAAAAGTTTGGATACACCTACAAGGGTTCAAGGATTTTTCTTTATTTTTTACAATTTTCTAGAGAGTGTGCAAAGCTGTCATCACGGCAAAGCGTCACTACTTTGAAAAATCTCAAATACAAAATAAATTCTGATTTTCTTAACATTTTGTTGGTTACTACATGATTCCATATGTGTTATTTCATAGTTTTGATGTCTTCACTATTATTCTACAATGTAGAAAATACAAAAAATAAAGAAAAACCCTTGAATGAGTAGGTGTGTCTAAACTTTTGACTGGAACTGTATGAAGAGGATAAAGTAAACAAAAATAGTAAACTTCACATCATATGCACTCACTATGCACTCATATTTATTTAGCTAATAAGTTGCATAGCCAATATATAACACAGAGCGAGTCTGGATTTATGACACAGCAGCTGTTTTCGGCCACATTTATCAATAACAGCTGTGGACCTTACGTCAGTGCAGATGTTTAGCTTAAAAATACACCCCCCCTTTTTCCCCTCAAATACCCACAGGCTTCGCATAAAAACAACTGGCACTGGCATTAGCACTGCAACACATGTAGTGGCAAAATAACTCAAATGAAAAAATGTAATAAAGAAGTACATAAAAAGGGAACTTGGACGGTGTCCGTGAACCTGCTCTGGCGGAATAATGAGTGATCCAAACCTCCCACTGCTACAGTATATGGATGGTTCCCACAAAGTGCGTGAAAAAGCCGGTCCCTGTGCCATGCACTGGCAGATAGATGCCTGTTAGGTCTCAAGTAAAGCATTAACACATTCATCCTATTGAAGTGTCACCATGCAAGACTGGAGGCTGCATCCCCAAGGAGGCTGCATCCCCACAGAGCCAAGGCACATATTCAGGTCAGTAAATACAGCAGTGAGCCTGAACTGAGACCCATTAAACCTGGCGTTGAAATAGAAAGACAGACAGAAAGAGAAAAAAGGAGAAAAAGAAAGAGAGATAGAGAGCAAGATGGAGAGACACTGACTTTTGATCCTCTTTCATAGAAACATCAAAAAAGCCAGATAGAGAGAGAATGTGCATGAGATAAATTGAAGAGAGAGGAAGCATGGAAGATGGGGAAAAAGAGAGCTCAAAAGAGATAGAGGGAGCTACCAATAGAGCCATAAGAAAGAGAAAAAGACAGAAGGGAGGTGGAAAAGTAAGAGAGACAAAAACATATAGATGAAGAGAAAGAGATATATAGAAAGAGACAGGTTCCAAGCTCAGGTTTGGTCAGTGGGGAGGCAACCCAAGTTAAAATGCAAACCTCTCAGGCCACAACACTGTCAACAGAGCATCAGCTGACCGTGACCACCGAGGCAGGGGTATCGCTATGGACTTGAAGAGAATGTTCTAGGCCTGACAGATACAATTTGTCCTGACATTATTGCTCACTGAACCTGTGCAGCAGTGTCAGCCAAGACGTTATAGGCCTGCAGAGACCAAAGGACTAATCTCACTCTACAGCAGGGCTGTTCAATTTCCGGTCCTGGAGGCCGAAACAGAGGATGAGGAGAGGATGAAAAACAGAAGTGTTTTGGCCTTCCAGGACCCATATTGAACAGCCCTACCCTACGGCAACAAAGACTCACAGTGGGCAAAAATATTCTGCCGAAAACAGTGAGACTAAAATGCTGACCACACCGTTCGTGTTGCGCGCGCAAGAGTTGCGAAAATAATGTTACACATACATGTTATTAAACCATTTAATCCAGACTGCT
This sequence comes from Oncorhynchus tshawytscha, assembly GCF_018296145.1. Classification (NCBI taxonomy): domain Eukaryota; kingdom Metazoa; phylum Chordata; class Actinopteri; order Salmoniformes; family Salmonidae; genus Oncorhynchus; species Oncorhynchus tshawytscha. Next base: position 27,534,477 of record NC_056458.1, read on the forward strand.
CGCGTGCGTCAACGAGCATCTGCGTAGCCAGGTGCTAAGTCCCGCCTCGCCCATCTCCTGCAAGTCCCGCCTCTCCCATCTCCTCATTGGTTTTTAGGAGCATATACCCAGGTGGGTGATTGAAAGCTAAGCTGAGATGCACCTTAAAGTTGGTTGCCAACTGGCATATAAAGTCCACAGAAGAAGAAGAAGACTAAGACTGAAGGAGGAGAGATTACTAGAAAATAACTAGGTTTCCCCTTTTATCTGTGGATTAATTGTCAGAGTAGAGAACACTTGATTTTGTGTGACTCAAAATTGAGACCCAGGAAAAAAAGGACCTTGTGCATTTCAGGTAAAATAACAATCCAATGTTTAATTATATCCCAGGACAAATTAGCTAGCAATACCAAGCTAGCCAGCGAGCTAAATGTCCATGAATGTGTTTTGACCTGTCTCCAAATTAATATAGTTGGTTCAGAATTTGTTTTGAAATATCAACCTGATCGCATTTGGTGTGGATGGACAAAATCAACATGCGTGCCCGGTGTAGTCAGCATGTAACTGCCACAGTCTTTGTTCAATTCTTATCTTATCACCCCAAAGCTTTGTGCAATGGTGGGAAAAGTGTTTCCAGATTAATAAATATGTAGCCCTGACAGAAGTTAGAAGAGGACTCTGCTACTCTGTTCTTTATCTGTCTAACTTTTGTCTATTTCCCACTTTCTTTTGGGATTAACAACTAGATGAGGGTGTGCCGATTACAACTCCACCTTCAAATCAAGAACGAATGAAAATATCATCCAGCAGAAAGGTTCAAACCAATCAATTACCCCAACAGGTTAACCCAACATATCAGGACAGAGGAATGACGTCTACATCTGTGTCAGCACTACGGTTGTCTCAAGACCTGACTAGAAGTCCATTTGGGTGAAGGACTGGAGGAATAAACATAGATACATCTGGTCACGGTGGCAGTGTTTCTGTTGGCAGTGTGTGTGTCGTTGAGGTGCAGGGTGGGGGGGCAGTACCTGGGATGGCGGTAGGCTCTGCTGCAGTCCTAAAGGAGATGGTGCCGGGCTGGGACTTGCCCTGCTGGTTCTCGGCCACCACGTAGACTTCATACTCCGTGTTCCAGTCCAGACTGCTCAGCACCACGTACTCACTGCCATGGGGCAGACGGATCTCCGGCTTCCAGTCTGAAACGTGCTTCTAGGGAGGGTCGCAGAAAAGGGGGGGTGAAACACTCAGACAGGACTCAGACATCCGTGGCTATGACACTCAAGCAAACTGCCCATCACTTTATATCACTGTAAAATCTTTCTATGCATTCACACTTATTTGTCCATCCATGAATCTTCCTACATGAATCCCTAACCATTTATTAATCTAGGCATAAACACAATAGTGATCTGTTGTCAATCTATTCAAATATGATCCATTCCTCAGTTTTTCATATGTATATCCATAAGTCTATGTGTGTTTTGCTAAACTGAAATCATCACAGTACAATCAAACAGGGGAGATACGTAATAAATAATCATATTTTTGGGGAAAACCAGGAAGCAAAGCGGTATGCACAGCGTTACCTCCTTGTCCTGTCATACTCACAGCCCTGTATCTGATCAGGTAATGTTTGATGGGCGAGCCCCCATCGTCCTGCTTGATCCAGTTGACCTTGAGGGCGTTGCCCATGGTCTGCAGCTTGCCTTCCAGCTTAGGGGGACTGGGCTCCCCTAAACGGGACATAGCGGGACACAGCGGTCAGTCAGTTACCATGGCATCGACCTACATGCTCAGCTCAGTCTCCTGCCCTTGGCCCTTAATGCAGGTGGCATGGCTGAATGCATCTGTCCCTCATCAAAGCCCATTGTCGGAGAACCAACACACGTTCCCACTCTGCCCCATCGCTTCAGGAGCCCAAACCACTGTGGGATATGCACTTATTGTCAATCCCTTTACTCTGATTTTTGTGTATTTACTGCTTTAAATGTCGTACATCTAGAGGACAAATGGATTGTCTTTATAGTGGCAGTGGCAGAGGATGTTACAAGACGATACAATTACGTTTTGTCCCTCATAGACTCAAGGGCGGTTTTATGACAGAGGGACAGTGAGGGCAGTGGGTAGTGGGGTGAGGGCCGTGGGTAGTGGGGTGAGGGTAATGGGGTGAGCTGATGGGAATATGTAATTCTCCTTCAGGTGCAGCTCGTTATCTGGCCTCTCCTCCAGACTAATGACAGGGACACAGGCTAATTATCCTCCTCATCTTGATTAGACATGTTACTCTATTACATTTAATAACATAATCATGATCTGCTGGGAAGGGAGGGTTGGTGTGTTCCAGCATGTGTACAGTATGTGTTTGTGTGCACCTTTTGAGAGTGCCTGTGTTCGTGTCTAATGATGTTAGCGTTCAAATTTACAGCCATGTCACCTCAGTCAAAGAGAGTTTAGGGAGGAGACTTCAATCACCATAACTCATTCATCATGGGCACATTGGTTACACACAGTTAGCGGTGTGAATATGTTATTAAAATAACTCACAGAATGTTACATACAGCTCCAGTATTCTACTCCCCACTATCACTAACCGCCCAAAAGGTGGTATCAGGTTTCAATTGGCTGCTGCAGCACATCTGCAATGTACACCATATTGCTTGTTTTTTGCTGAGATCAAAGGATATTATTTACTGTCCCATTTGTATGTATTCTTTTCTGACATTTTGCAGTCAGACACCCTGACCTTAGGTCACAACTGGTACAAGTTTTGAAGCTCAGTGCCAATCTTGAGGGAGCATTTTTGCCCATGATCACCCTGATGATATTTAACCACCAATGAACTCTGAGAGCGGATCATTCCCACAGAGGGCAGTGAAAGAGCAGTTGACAACAGAAATGGTTCCAGGCATTCTGAAAGAAACCTATGGAAGTGCAGGAGGGAATATTAATGTTGGACTTTCAATTATACTTCAGCATGGAAGTCTGTTTGGACCACCTCCTTTGACTTCAGCCAAAATAAGGTAAGAAAAACAAGAAATCATAGGGTTAAAGACAGACAGTTGAAACCTGCTCCACTTTTGCACACCCGATCAAGTGGATCTTGGCCTAAAGCTCCCTGACTTCAACCTGACTGAATCCTATAATGATTGGATTGTATTTTTCATTTTTATCCTCTACCCTGGCCCTGAAAAGCTGAGTACTTTCTTTCATTTTTATTTAAATTGAGTTACATCTTAATTAATGACACTTGAAACATTAATTGAAGGGATTACACAATTAGTCAATTAGGCATGCGTGAAGGCACTTGTTCTTGATCTCAGATTTTCTGATTACATTCTCTTGAAAATGCATTAGAATAAATAGTCTTGGAGTAAGCATGATATGATGCCGGAATTGAAATAAACAGGGTTAGTGATAAGAAAAAGTGGCATGTACAGAGAGTTATATTCAGTTTATCCAGTCATGAGCATCATTCCCAGTTAGGTGAGGTTTTTCCAAATGCTAAGAAGAAAGAAGAGCCATTAAGGTTATACGTGAATTAGAGATATTAACAAAAACATGCTCTTTCATGCAAACACCATATTTTATTAAATATGTAGTGATTAGAGGAGATTTTGAAATATCAATTTATGATAGTCGCATGATCATGCCCATTTTCATCTGATGCAACAATAACTCCACCTTTTTATTGGTCTCCCTAAATAAATACTGTACAGATAGCATTACTTTAAGTGTGTCTGCACAGTAGTGCATACATACATCATATCAATTTCTGAAAGTTACATTAGACAAAAATGTTTTATTTGTCAGATCCTTTACTCCAACTGACATGAACTGACATGGTTAAAGGCAATTATGTTCTGGAGTAAATAAAACTTGAGCTACCTTCACTGAATCACCTAAATTCTTGTTCACTTTTTCAGCTCCTTTAAAGACATCCCCGCATGTGTGAACAAATGAGCTTATTGATAGGTTTGTTGTGCCCAAATGCAATGGAAAGATTATTGTCACACCAGATGGGTTAAAGAACTCATGAATTGTAAATGGGACTGTAAGTTTTCAGTCTGTATCAATACATGTGAATAACACAGAGGCACTCTGGAAGACAAACACAGACAGACAGACAGGACATACTGTACATGCAGACAGGCCAGAACTTCCTGTCTGGTGAGACAGTAGAAAAGAAACAAGGAAGTTGGAGGAAAGAGGAGTGAACTTGCATGCATGCAGTAATGCAGAAAAGCATTCTGGGAGACAGAGTTTGAAAAGGAATTAACTCCATGGATGAGTAGGTCAATCCAGGTAATATACAATTCAATGAGAGTGCGATGCAGTTGCTATAGGTGATGGTTTCAAAAAAAGTGCTTTAAAAATATGTTCTGTTTGCATATGATAGCCATTGGAGGCACCAAAAAGAAAACTCTAGAAAATACATCAGGGTTAGAGGTCAACCATTTGCTTATCTTCAACTTCATTATGTAATGCTCACTGATAGCTATATAGCAGCATATTTAATATATTATGTGATGTATAGCTTTTAAGAAGGCAAAGAGGGAAATATACACCTCTCATAAAAATGTGAATTATACCCTCTCTTTTAGTGGGATACCAAGTAAGCATACCTAAATCTACATACAATTGTAGTAATATGATTGGATAGAATGCAGGTTGACCTAAAGTCAAAATCTATTCAATGGTTGCACTCTATTGTTCTATCAAAGTAGATTATTTTAGCTTAAAATCAAATCTAGTTTCCCACTGCTGCTTGTTGATATAATACGAATTGACCAAACAGAACAAAAAAAATTACCTTCTGTTCACCAACGAAGACGACATCATCAGCACCATGCAAGAGCCACATGACAAAGTCATATGATACGCAGGCACATGATTGGTTGAAAGGAAAGTGGAGGGGGGGTCACATGGAAAATACAAAACATTTTTAAATTATGTAAACATGGGTAAGGTACAAAACAATAAGAAAGTTAAAGACAAAATTATACAAAACAGAAACACAAATGACAAAAAGAAATACATAAGTTCACAATAGAACTTCTTTACACATCAAATAGACATAGAAAACATGTACAGCAACTAGATACATGAAGCATTTTAAGACATCCAGTTTCGGGTTTTCAGTGTATTGAATAGATATGTCATGACCAGGAATAAGCAGGCTCATATATGCAGGCTAAGATATGTCACTGTAATGTTTTTGTGTGAACTAGATGCCAATTCCATCAAATGCTGTCCGTCCAAATTTGCCTCATGCATCTTTCTTTGAAACAGTATTTCCTCTGGACTGGAATTCATGCGAATATAAATTTTTCATACTCTATTTCTACACAAACAAAATAATGGCTTTATATGAGACTGTAGCATATATTTAGGAAAACTCTTGACCTTAAAGGGTCTTCATAGAACCTTGTTTTCTGTGTACATTGTACATTTTGGCTCCAACCATGTTGTGAAAAAAAAGGAAACCAGAGGAAACTCTGCAGTATTGACAATACTGATTGACAAAGCACATTGTCAAATGTCATATGTGCAACTAAATATGGTATATGACAACAACAATATGACCACATTTGCGGGTGGGGGGGTTGATCAGCAACAGAGGAGATAGCTAAATGGGGGGGTGATCAGCAACAGATGAGATAGCTAAATGAGATAGCTGAAGTCCTCACACATTGTAGGACTTCAGGGTACATACTGTATCTCTGAGGGCATATTGTCAAAATGTATGGCCTCGATGTATGAGAACGCAGAATAAACCCATACCATAGTATAAAGTCCCATACTTTAAGAAATAATGTATATATGTTCATAGAGGAAATAAACATGAATCACAGCAACACTGAGTGGACTATGAACCTCGTTTAATGAATTATAAACATCATTAGACATGCAACATACTTACTCCAATTACCTGGTATCAAATGCATATAAAGAACGCACACTTGTTAACACACCGCAAGCCTTGAGGAAAAATCCCTCTTGCCATTTTTCACATTTAGCTAACTAGAATACTAATCACACGTGAAGGCAATCAGTATTGAATAATGACTGATTTGTTAATATTAGTTACATAGAGCCTATGAGCTCAACAAGTTATCATTCTACAGGTGAGTCAAAATCGAATTAGTAACTAATAGACCAGTGTTATTATACAGCTGTTATATGATGTATATTGGTCAGCCTTGTACATGACCTACAAAATAGTTCCTCAGGCTTCCTTATATTTTTCACAGTAGATAGATACCATCAATTCAACAAATACATAGTACACACACACACACACACACACACACACACACACACACACACACACACACACACACACACACACACACACACACACACACACACACACACACACACAAACACACAACACACACAACACACGAGGACCCAATGTTGACCCATAGCAGCTTCCTAATTTACAGCCAATCAAATCAGCTATGTTTATCCTAACAATACCTTAGGGAAACCTGATTTACCTTTCCCGAACATGTATGTAGCCTTTACCTCTCCCAAGAGCATGAAACATATGGCTAGGTTACCAATGTGGGAACTTCAAAATCCTCATTAAAACACACTATCCTGCAAACAAACCACGTTTTCTAATCAATAAAAAAATGATCTTATCAGTAACTGTCATCAACAACCATGAGTCTCAGTAACATGATATAAAAGAGCATAGCTTTATCTTATAATAGGAAGTTGCTCATCCATGCCTCTCATTCTTTGCCACCAGAGAATTTTTATTTTATCCACCCCCCCTTTCTTCCTTCTCTTTTCATGAGTCACAGGATTTATGTTAGGACAGATTAACATCCCTACTGTTATTCATAAATCTGTTAAAGATACTGGGAAAATTAAAGTCCTGGGCCCAGTTTGCCAAAAGCATCTTAAGGCTAAACTCATCGTAAGAACCTTCATAGGAGCATCGTTAAATCACCGAGTTGTTTCCCAAAAACATCATTATTAACATTGTACTTGAAAACGCTCGTAATCTAACGCCTGCATTAGACCACTCTTAGAACAGCTAGATGCATCATTATATGCTTTTTTTGCCCTGTTATCCTCTCTTTTTTAAAATCAAAGATCAGTTATCTTTCAGAAATCCCCAGTCTGTCAGAATAATATTTTTTGTTTTGCTGTCTGTCAAACCAGGCTCCCTTAGACACAAGTACACTATATATACAAAAGTATGTGGACACCTCTTCAATTGAGTGTATTCGGCTATTTCAGTCACACCCGTTGCTGACAGGTGTATAAAATCAAGCATCTAGCCATGCAATCTCCATAGACAAACATTGGCAGTAGAATGGCCTTACTGAAGAGCTCAGTGACTTTCAACGTGGCACCGTCATAGAATACCACCTTTCCAACAGGTCAGTTCGTCAAATTTCTGCCCTGCTCGAGTTGGGTCAACTGTAAGTTCTGTTATTGTGAAGTGAAAACATCTAGGAGCAACAACGGCTCAGCCGCAAAGTGGTAGGCCACACAAGCTCAGAGAACGGGACCGCCGAGTGCTGAAGCGTGTAGTGTGTAAAAATTGTCTGTCCTAGGTTGTAACACTCACTACGGAGTTCAAAACATCCTCTGGAAGCAACGTCAGCACAAGAACTGTTCATCAGGAGCTTCATGAAATGGGTTTCCATGGCCGAGCAGGGCACACAAGCCTAAGATCACAATGCGCAATCGGCTGGAGTGGCGTAAAGCTCGCCGCCATTGGACTCTGGGGCAGTGGAAATGTGTTCTTTGGAGTGATTAATCACGCTTCACCATCTGGCAGTCCGACAGACGAATCTTGGTTTGGCGGATGCCGGGAGCTACCTGCTCGTACGCATAGTGCTAACTGTAAAGTTTGGTGGAGGAGGAATAATGGTCTGTGGCTGTTTTTCATGGTTCGGACTAGGACTGTTAGATCAAGTGAAGGGAAATCTTAACAGTACAGCATATAATGACATTCTAGACGATTCTGTGCTTCCAATCTTGTGGCAACAGTTTGGGGAAGGTGCTTTGCTGTTTCAGCATGACAATGCCCCCGTACACAAAGCGAGGTCCATACAGAAATGGTTTGTCGAGATCTGCGAGCCAGGCATAGGCGCCCAACATCAGTGGCCAACATCACTAATGCTCTTGTGGCCCTCCAGCAATGTTCCAACATCTAGTGGAAAGCCTTCCAAGAAGAGTGGAGGCTGTTATAGCAGAAAAGGGGGGACCAACTCCATGTTAATGACCATGATTTTGGAATGAGATGTTCGGCGAGCAGGTGTCCACATACCTCTGGTCATCTAGTGTATATGAAATGAACTCTGTCATGGTTAGCCATGGAACACCCCAAATATTACCTGACGTCACTGTCAATACCATAGCCGCCAGGGGAAAGACAGAAGAGGTCAAGGAAGGGAGCTGCCTACATCTTAGAAGAGTGTTCAGACATAACACCTGGCATAGCCGAGGAGCCACAGATGCACAGACAGGAAGAAAGACAGAGAATGGAATGTACAAAATGAAGAGACTAGCTATATATCTAAAGGGCAGAGAAGCTCTAGGTGTGCTAAAGCTAATGGTGGAGATGTTAGTTAATGGCAGGACGGTAGCGCCCTTCTTTAGACTAATCAGACAACATGCAGCAGTGTTAGCTAATGTTACAGTGATCAATCCTGTAATCAGATGAGTGCTGCATGCTGCACTGCACTGCTTCGACATTAAAGAAGAATGTCTGTAAAACCCACTCTAAATTCCTTGAAATCAAACACACGCCAAACTGTGGGGGCCGATACCAAAAGCACAGTGTTTTGTAATACATACGTTTGGGGTTAACTGAATTCATATCAAGTAGAGGGCAACCTGTTTTAAGTAGAGGGCAACCTGTTTCTTGCTGGCTGGGGTTAGTCAGTGGAACTGTACTAAGGATTGAGGCAGTGAGCAGAGTCAGTGACTGCCTGACTGTCTCTCTGTATCACTGACCAACCCTATAACTAATAACAGTACAGCAGTAGCTCCTCGTCTCTAAAGCGGAGCGAGTAGCACTAAGCAGTGTGAGACCAAGCAGGCATAGAGAGGGATATTGGGGGGTAGAGGGAGACACACCGGCATACTCACTAAGGGCTGCACTGGTTGAAGGAATGAAGGTTGGTGTCACTGACGAAACTGCAAGATGGTGAAAACATGGTGAGAGGTGCCCGCGATTCCCCAGAGAGGGCAGTGCAAGTCGTTAGTGTTACAGACGACTGAACATCCTGATGGCAGAGCATCCCCTCGGTACACATCAGTCATCCACTGGCACCAACACACCATAGAGCGTCATATCGACTTTCAGATAAGGCTTATGCTGAGCAGCATGAAACACCTCATGAACAAGAGCACTTCAAAATCATGATGTACAGTACAACATCACATTCACCATAAGAATGTGTCATACCACAACCTGAGATGCTGCTATTATGGAACGTATTTAACTGTGTTTTATCATTAAAATCAGCTGGAATCTACATTGTACTGTAATAAACTAGTTTCACACTCATTTAACGTACACTATCATATTCTTATCTCACTAGGAACACCAGCAGGTAGCCCTGTAAATTCTAAATACATATTGACCTCCCCACATTAAAATTCCTAAGAGCAGAAGATGAGTTTCCATAAGCCTTGTTTGAAGCAGGTAGTATAGCTGTTGGTCTATGTTTGACAATTATCATTAGAATTGAACCCATTTTATCAACACAAACACAATTCATTCCAACCAAGCTGCTTTCTCAAGATAATCATGAGTCATTACCCACAAGGTAGGTGTTCTTGTAAAAACCACCGATTTGTGCAGACTCATGACAATGAAAATGTATCATTGGTAGTCAGCTGAAAATAGTTATATGAGAAACTACTCTCTTGTATGACTCAATTAACTGTGAACATCTAAAATCGTGTTATTAGTGACAAAAGCATATTGTGTAAGTGAACCATAAAATGGACTATCAATGTACAATACGCCTAATTTACCAGGCTCTATTTGTACACAAGTGAGGGTAGAACTGTCTAAGGGAACCTAAGTTGTTGCTTCAAGTGGGTCAGGCTTTCCTTACATATACTGTAAATGAGGTGAGGAATGGTATGGCAGACAAAGACACCAAATGATAAAAGCAACACTGCGGCCATTGACAGAACAACTCCAACCAGAGTGAAAAAGACTTGGTAGAACACTGTCAATTTAAAAATGAGAAATGTTTTCATTTGAAATTTAATTTGAAAAAAGCATGCCTGCTTTTGACATGATATTTGCAAGAAACGCTCATAAGCCATCGACTTCGCAAAGAAGCTTCACACTGCTTGACTGCCTTTAAGTTGTCATCAGTTCAGAAACAATCAGAAATGAGTTGTTTCACCGGTTAGAATTTGAATGATAATCCGTCTTTCATGAGCAGGCCAGCAACTATGTCTGGCAAACCGCAGATATTGCAAACCACATATTTGTGGTAACGTCCATTGCAGATAATACATTTTGAGAGAATGCAAAAATGACCAAAAGAAAAATCTTCTCAACCTTTTAATTATTAATAGGGATTCGGTCCGCAAAAGCATGCTGGGGAGAGATGGACGCTTAGAGCAGACTGGAAATCACATTTTGGATAGCTACATAATAACCAATAAACATATTTTTTTTCACTGCAATTGCATAAAAGCTGAGAGGCAGCCGAGGTATTTATAGCCAGGTTTCCATGGTGCCAGGGCCAAGGCACATCATGTTAGAAGGGTTTCTGAAAAACCAATTCGTTGAAAAATGCCAAGAGACAGGGAGAAGGAGGCTGAGCCATCCCTTAGAAGGGCATACTCACTCTCCAATTATGTCAGATCACCAGCTGGAATGCTGCGTGAGTGTGTTGGGAGCATTTTGTGAGGTAGCTGCTGTTGTATATGTAATTTGAGGTGTGGTTGCTGACGTTCTCCATAGTTTCTTCCACCACCTCAGCCTCGACCACCATGGCCGGCTTACTGGTGACTTCCTCTACCTACAGAGGTAAAACCCCCTTATACATGCAATCTACAGAGTTGACCTCAAGGCTATTGCCATGGGTCACTGGGTCTCTGTTGCCTTGACTGGAGCGAGGATATGTGTTGTCATGGCTACAGGAACAGCTGTGTTACCCGCTGCCCTCTGTGGGTCATCAGGTCGAGTCCCCAGAGGGAAAGGGGAACCTCAACACAGGGGGCTCTGTCTCTGACATGGTACCCATGACTAAACCTCCCTGGTCCTCAGCTTTGGTTGAAATGTCCTGGGGATCTGGTTAGGAACCTTGAGCATCGGGTTAGCCCTTAGAGAATCGTCATATCCCTTTGCAGGTTCTGTGGACACCTGGCTTACCTCTTATTCTAGTAGGACTTCTATAAGGGTGGTTGTGGACACTATGGACTTCTAATTGTTTTAACTTGGGTCACGGTATTTCAAAAACTAAGACATGTCTTCTGTTCCCAATTGATGGAGACACTGTGTAGAACAATGGCATGACACAGAAATGTACAAGAGAGCATTCACTATGGCCCATCTTGTAAACCCTGAGTCCTCCTAACTAGTACTATGACACACACGCCTGCACACACAAACCAATTAAAGGAGATTGAATTGAAACTTGTATAACATAATTATATTAAATATATCTGATCATATGTTTTTAAAGTAATTATTTCATTATATGCCATTTAATATCAACAGCTTTTGTCTAGATTTATAAGTTGTCCCTTACACCCTGGAAATACAGTAGTACTGTAATACAGTAGTACTCATACAACAACAGAGAAGACTAAAGTCTATGCCATCCCTGTGCACCTGGCTAGTCATGCAGGCCCTGAGGAATGTTAAGTGTGTGTTTGGAGTGTTCCAACCATTATCCCACCAATCACCTCTCCCATCCAGGCAGGTTAGCCTCCACAATAAAAACAGATGATGGTATCCATCTCCTCCAAACATAACCACATAAGAGAATCAGCATAATTATGAGATATTGTCTTTGTTGCGCTTCTCTGCCTTTGTACTAGGGTCTTATGAGGGGGAAAAATAGGCTTCTCTGTAATGTTGCTTCACACTGTCATGGCTGAGCAGAGATGCAATAAACCCGGTGGAAAAGCTGATGCCCGGTGAATTAGGGATGACTTAAAGGGATACTTCAGAATTTTGCCCATTTTTGGCAGAGTCAGATTAGCTTGTGGATACCATTTTTATATCTCACGTGCAGTTTGAAGGAAGTTGCTGACTAGTGTTAATGCAATTGCTAACTAGCATTAGTGCAATGCCTGGAGGTCTATGGTAACTGCTAGCATACTAGTAGATACAAAAGACGTCATTGTGCTAATGCTAGTTAGCATTGGCTCACGAAACTACCACTTAACTTCCTTCATACTGGATGCAGATTGCCAAAATCCCAAAGTATCCCTTTATGAACGGCAACAAACCATCAAACCCAACCACGGCTGGATCCTGTCTGTTGCCGATATCTCAGGCTACATTTAAATTGTGCCACATAAACAATGAGTCATCATTGAGAAACTAATGGCACTGAATATTTATATTTCCCTTTGGCTGATAATGCGGGTCAGTTCTTTGTCTTTGCTTGTATACGCTGCTGTATGGGCAATAACACTGTCCAACATGTTGTTATTGTCCATTATGTTCATTCGAATTACTGAGTATCTGTACAATTGGCTAAGGATTGAGTGACTATTTGAAGTCAATCAGGGGTCAATCAGTTCACTGTACAAAGGGAGAGGGGACAAGATGCACACGGGAGAAGCAAGTGGCTAAAAATGAGCTATGGAACTATGTGATTGCACGGTACATGGTCACTCATGTATTACACGCTCAAAGTCTGCTTAGAAACTACAATATGACTAAAACAAACCTGAGTCCACGTTAGAGTAATGAAATGGTATGCCGTCTGGAAATGTTTGAGACAAGAGTTATTGTGTGAGCGTTTTAATTGATTGAAAGCAAATACCAAAATGCCCCAATCAAAGCTTTGAGGTAATGGCCAAGTAGAATTCTTAATTCAATGAGATAATGAAACAAAGCAAATTCAATTGTCCATTGAAAATATGTTTTTTCATCTATAAAACAAGCAATTGTTAATTCAGTCTTTTACATAAATGTTTAAAATAAATGGATGAAATGAAAACAGTCAAAGAAAAGGATGCAAAGACAGGGAGATGAGAAACTTACTTGTGAAAGTATAGCCTGAGAAGTCCAATTGAACAAAAATAGATGGGTAAAGATGAACAAAATCAGAAGAAACAGAAACAATTAAAACAGAAATGTACAAAAATGGTAGAAGGTGGCTGTCCTGTCACTTGACAACTAAATGTGAACCATGATAAACAGTGATAATGGGATAGTTCACTTTGGTAAAGTATACAGTGTCTTCAGAAAGTATTCACGCACCTTGACATATTCCACATTATGTTGTGTTACAGCCTGAATTCAACATGGATTCAAAACATCTACACATAATACCCTATAAGGACAAATTGAAAACAAGTTTTTAGAAAGTTTTGCAAATGTATTGAAAATTAAATACAGAAATATCAAATTTACATAAGTATTCACACCCCCGAGTCAGTACTTTGTAGTAGAAGCACCTTTTGGCAGCGATTACAGCTGTGAGTCTTTCTGGGTAAGTCTCTAAGAGCTTTCCACACTTGGATTGTGCAACATTTGCCCATTATTCTTTTAAAAATTATTCAAGTTCTGTCAAATTGGTTGTTGATCATTGCTAGACAACCATTTTCAGGTCTTTCCATAGATTTTCAATACGATTTAAGTAAAAACTGTAACCTGGTCACTCAGGAACATTCACTGTCTTCTTGGTTGGCAACTCCAGTTGGCCTTGTGTTTTAGGTTATTGTCCTTCTGAAAGGTGAATTCATCTCCCAGTGTCTGGAGGAAAGCAGACTGAACCAGGTTTTCCTCTAGGATTTTGCCTGTGCTTAGCTCCATTCTGTTTATTTTTTATCCTGAAAAACTTCCCAGTCCTTAACAATTACATCAACACCCATAAGATCAACACCCATATACTTAAACATATGGAGAGTGGTACTCAGTAATGGGTTGTATTGGATTTGCCCCAAACATAACACTTTGTATTCAGTACAAAAAATGTATTGCTTTGCCCCAACTTTGTTGCAAACAGGATGCATGTTTTGGAATATTGTTAATTTTGTAAAGGCTTCCTTCTGTTCACTCTGTCATTTAGGTTAGTATTGTGGAGTACTACAATGTTGTTGATCCAGCCTCAGTTTTCTCCTATCACAGCCATTAAACTAACTGTTTTAATTCACCATTTCATTCAGATTGGCTGCTCGTATGCCCTCCAAGGCCCATCTACGGCTGCATCCCTGCCCAGTCATGTGAAATCCATAGATTAGGGCCTAGTTAATTTATTTCAAATGACTGATTTCGTTATATGAACTGCAACTCAGTAAAATCTTTTAAATTGTTGCATTTATATTTTTGTTCGGTATATTTAACCCTTACTTTACCAGCTAAGTTGACTGAGAACACATTCTCATCTACAGCAACAACCTGGGGAATAGTTACAGGGGAGAGGAGGGGGGATAAATGAGCCAATTGTAAGCTGGGGATGGTTAGGTGGTCATGATGGTATGAAGGACAGATTGGGAATTAAGACAAATAAGTGCCATGACATCTTTAATGACTACAGAGAGTCAGGACAAAAGACACCACCTTACACAGGCCCTGGGGCATTGGGATATTTTTTATTTTCAGACCAGAGGAAAGAGTGCCTCCTACTGGCCCTCCAACAGCATCTGGGGTCCCATCCAGGAACCAACCAGAATCAACCCTGCTTAGTTTCAGAGAAAAACCAGCAGAGGTATGTAGGGTGTTATGCTGCTCTCTTTGTCGTGACTGATACACCATCCAAAGTGTAATTAATAACTTCACTATGCTCAAAGGGATATTCAATGTCTGCTTTTTTTAACCCATCTACCAATAGGTGCCCTTCTTTGCGAGGCGATGGAAAACCTCCCTGGTCTTTATGGTTGAATCTGGGTTTGAGATTCACTGGGGGACACTGAGGGACAGATACTTGTACAGTATGTGTGGAGTACAGAGATGAGGTAGTCATTCAAAAATCACGTTAAACACTATCCATGCAGCTCATTATGTGACTTTTTTACTCCTGAACTTATTTAGGCGTGCAATAAAAAGGGGTTTAATACTTATTAACTCAAGACACTTCAGTTTTTCATTTTGAATTACTTTGTTTAAATTCCACTCTGACATTATGGGGTATTGTGTTGAGCCCAGTGACAAAGAGTCCAAATTATATCCATTTTAAATTCAGGCTGCAATACAACAAAATGTGGAAAAGGAGAAGGGAACAATTTCTGAAGGCACTCTAACTATTATCAGGAAAAAAAATCATAGATTTATAGAGCTCATGAGCCGTAAAATAAACATACCTAATCAATGTACCTTATAAATTAAGCATGTTTAGCATTCTGGACAGACTTCAAATAATGTCACAGTACTTTCAAGGTGAGAAAACATTCAGAACATGATGAAATAGAGTAATAGAGAGTTATGACTTTAGGTCGCTGTTTATCTGATTAAGGTACTCAATGCTCCAAATCAAGATGAAGTAAAAGGACAAGGCATCCCTCTAGACTTCAGACTGAAAAAAGGGTCTAAGTGGGAACTAAGGGTGGTTGCTACAGAAGCACAGAGGGTGAAAAGCACAGATGGAAGCAATGGAAGAAGCAAAACAGAATCAGACTGATTCATGCCTTAAATTTGTTGAATCAGAAGTGAATAAACCTAGAGAAAATAACCTTAACTACCACGTACAGCAACACCGCTCAGCATGACTGACAAACTAGGAGGGAGAAAATAAAAGATGGGGTCGCTTTTCCATTCCAACTCTCTAATTCCTTCAGTGTTTTTAGATGGCTAACACAGTGTGTGAATCTGGGCAGATTCATATTATGCTATTTTATTATGCAGCTCTTACAAATGAGATCCAGTGACTTAAATGTGTAAAGCGGCCTTAATAAAACATCCCAAAAATGGCGCAATCATAAACTGTTCTGGTAGTAAATTAATCTCTATATTTTCAGATTGAATGTTCCCCCTATGCCCGTGCTACTCTACGCATACAGTGGCTTATGAAAGTATGGCCTTGGCCTTTTTCCTATTTTGTTGCTTTGCAACCTGGAATTAAAATGTTTTTTTTGGGGGGGGGGTTGTATCATTTGATTTACACAACATGCCTACTACTTTGAAGATGCAAAATATTTTTTTTATTGTGAAACAAAGAAGAAATAATAAGAAAAAAAATGAAAACTTAAGCATGCATAACTATTCACCCCCCCAAAGTCAATACTTTGTAGAGCCACCTTTTGCAGCAATTACAGCTGCAAGTCTCTTTGGGTATGTCTCTATAAGCTTGGCACATCTAGCCACTGAGATTTTTGGCAAAACTGCTCCAGCTCCTTCAAGTTGGATGGGTTCCGCTGGTTCACAGCAATCTTTAAGTCATACCACAGATTCTCAATTGGATTGAGTTCTGGGCTTTGACTAGGCCATTCCAAGGCATTTAAATGTTTCCCCTTAAACCACTTGAGTGTTGCTTTAGCAGTATGCTTAGGGTCATTGTCCTGCTGGAAGGTGAACCTCAGTCCCAGCCTCAAATCACTGGAAGACTGAAACAGGTTTCCCTCAAGAATTTCCCCATATTTAGCACCATCCATCATGCTTCACTGTAGGGATGGTGTTCTTGGGGTGATGAGAGGTGTTGGGTTTGCACCAGATATAGCATTTTCCTTGATGACCAAAAAGCAATATTTTAATCTCATCTGACCAGAGTACCTTCTTCCATATGTTTGGGGAGTCTCCCACATGCCTTTTGGCGAACACCAAACATGTTTGCCTATTTTTTTCTGGCCCTCTTCCGTAAAGCCCAGCTCTGTGGAGTGTACGGCTTAAAGTGGTCCTATGGACAGATACTCCAATCTCCGCTGTGGAGCTTTGCAGCTCCTTCAGCGTTAGATTTGTTCTCTTTGTTGCCTCTCTGATTAATGCCTGGTCCATGAGTTTTGGTGGGCGGCCCTCTCTTGGCAGGTCTGTTGTGGTGCCATATTCTTTCCACTTTTTAATAATGGATTTAATGGTGCTCTGTGGGATGTTCAAAGTTTTGGATATTTTTTTATAACCCAACCCTGATCTGTACTTCTCCACAACTTTTTCCCTGACCTGTACGGAGAGCTCCTTGGTCTTCATAGTGCCGCTTGCTTGGTGGTGCCCCTTGCTTCAGAACAGGTGAATATATACTGAGATCATGTGACACTTAGATTGCACACAGGTGGACTTTATTTAACTAATTATGTGGCTTCTGAAGGTAGTTGGTTGCACCAGATCTTAATTAGGGGATTCTAGGCAAAGGGGGTGAATACATATGCACACAGCACTTTTCCATGTTTTATTTTTTAGATTTTTTTTAAACAAGTTCATTTTTTTTCATTTCACTTCACCAATTTATACTATTTTGTGTATGTCCATTACATTAAATCCAAATAAAAATCAATTTAAATTACAGGTTGTAATGCAACAAAATTGGAAAAATGCCAAGGGGGGTGAATACTTTTGCAAGGCACTGTATAACAACATTTTCACAACCTGGATTTTGGATTCGTCCGTAGGTAGAACTTGCAGAAACAACCTCTTCTTACTTGTGACTGCATCTGAGATTCAGAATATCAAACCCTCAGTGTTGATTTGTCTCAAGATACCGTTCATCTATAGGAAGGGTTGTAATCTTCCATTATACTGACATAGGCACAATGTATTGTTTAACTCCAAATTCACTATGTTTTACAAGTTTTGAAGATCCGGGCAAATTTTTTGCCAATCTTGAAGTTAGTAATTGCTTAATAATTTACTCTTCAGTGTCCAGACTAATCGTAAATGTGTGTTTTTACCAGAACAGGGTAAAACACTGTAGGCTTATGTGTGTGATGTGTGTTCATTTTTTGTGTGTTCATGCTCTCCGATTGGTGCACTCACAAGCACACAGCGCCTCTTTACTAACAAACGTGTCAAAGTGCTAGTCACCACTGTGTTGCAGACGACCAAAATAACACTTGGCCAATTTACCTTGACATCTACACGGATTTTTAGTCCACCAAAATAGCAGCCTTAAATTACATTGTCAAAATTGTTTTTGATGTTGTGTTGTGTAGTGTAAGTGATGCGAGCGCTGTTCCTTTCATTTAATGATTAGGCATTAGCATGAATTGATCTATCAGATACCTGTCAAGAGAAAATCTCAAAACGACAAAGAATTGTGCTCTGATAACATTTACAGTTGTCATCGTAGATATTGTCTTTTATTGTCCTCATGAAGAGGGACATTGTCCCAAAACAGCTTGCAGAAATGCACGGACTGAAGTTAGCTTCTCAATAAATGGAAAATGTTTGAGTTGTGTAGACTGAGAATGCCGACACACAGAGATAGAGACGAGACAATATGTTTTCTGCACCTAGCAAATTATACTCTGAAGGTTGGGAGGGGTGGTATGTGGGGTAGGGAAGGGGGCTGTCTAGCCCTCTAGAAATAACAACATCCCATGGGGAGAGAAGGACAAAATACACCAGAACTGGGTAAAACACTGTAGGCCTGTGTGTGTGTGTGTGTGTGTGTGTGTGTGTGTGTGTGTGTGTGTGTGTGTGTGTGTGTGACAAACACAAACAGACACTACGGTCACCAGGACCAGCGAAAGGGAGGGGGAGGACGGAAATTTGAATGGCGCCCCCCTTCCACCACCCATTAGCTGAAAAACGTAGGTCCCCACCCCTCCTTCCCTAACCTTTCTATGAAACCTAACTTAACGTAACAGGCATAAGAGAAACACCTCAGTTGAATTCCCACATCCAGTTTTCAGTGGAAAAGGAAGCTAGGGTGAAAATAGAGGTATCCCTGAAAACCGGAACATCCGGTTGTTGGTAACTCCGCTAAGGCTAATGCAAACAGACACACAGGCTGGGGGCAGTTGGCAATGCATCCCTGGAGTGCAGTGGCTGGACCTTCAAGGAGATCAGAAGGAAGATGCATTATGCATGTGGCGCTGGGAGCTTGGGGGGGATAGGTGGTTGCGGTTGGATGGCTAGACTACACGAGGTGGTGATAGGGAGGAAAAGCATTCGGGTTAAGTGAGTGCTATCTCTCTGCAGGAGGGAACAAGGAAGGAGGGAAGCACTTACGGACTGGCGCTGTCTTGAAGTTAAGAGGAGTGCTGCTCTCGCCCTCACCCTTGCCATTGATGGCAGACATCTTGACCTCATAGAAGGTCTCGGGCTTCAGGCCAACGATGGTGATCATGCTCAGGCCTGTCGGAAAAAAGGGGGATTTTAGAAAGCTCCATTAAAGACATTGATACAGACCTAGTCACCCGGCTGGCTGATGAAGCCCACTTGTAATGTCTTGGATGGCTCAAGGACAAGGATCATCAACTAGATTCAACCCTGGGCCGATTTTTTGTTGTTGAGTGGATGGTCAGGAGGCCAGAACATAATTACAAATCATTTGTAGACTACAAATTGACTGCAAGAAGCCCAAACCGATATAATATTTGACTAAAACATAATCATTTCAAACCTTGCTTACATTTGTATACGATCACTCTACTATGCATAGGAATACTTTGGAATAGATTTCCTAAATTAAAATTACTTGGAGCTGATTTGCTGGTGTTTTTACAGTCTTATGTCCCAAAATTGCTCAGAAAACTTTAAGGGCCAAATAAAATTACCCACGGGCCTCCAGTTGGGGAACCTTGCTCTAGGATGAGTGATGCAATGGGAGGCCTCTGCTAAGAGGAGCAGAGGGCAGGACAGAGTGATGGCTGATATTGTGATCTCCTCTCTGTCGAGGAGCAAGACAGTGTGGTGGAAAAGAGAGTGATCTGAGAGGGGGTATGTTGGCACTGTTTTTTGTGTATGAGCGAGCGTAGAGGCTGACCCTTGTCTGTTTGAGTGAGTGAGTGGGGAGGTTTATTGCTTGACACTGTGTGTGTGGGGGGAGTGTGTGTGAGGATGCCATATGTTTAGGTTGTCTGTTTTTTGTTTCTGTGTGTGTGTGAATATTTTCTAGTCCATAACTAGGTATCTGTGTGTGTTTGTTGGCAGGTCTTTCACAGTGCAAATGTCTATTGGCAGGCTGTTATGTGTGTGTCTGTGTGCAGAATTGCAGTCACTGGTGTGTGAACCAAGTTGTCTTTAGTTTGGGTGCTTCTGTGTGTGTGTGTGTGTGTGTGTGTGTGTGTGTGTGTGTGTGTGTGCGCGCGCATCAGGCTGGGCTGTGACAAGTGGCCCCTAGGTTCTGGGCTGACAGAGGAGCCTGTCAACAATCTGCTGATATATCCCATGTGAGAGTAAGACAGACAGACCAACAGATGTGCCCACATTAGAGTCCTGCATCAGGTTGGATACCCACGGTTCCCCACAGTTGACCCGCAAAGAAAATCAGCTAGTGGGTGGAATGAAAAAATGATTTCAACCTGCAGGTCAGCTCGCGGTTCAGAACAATTATATTGCGGGTCAGAAACGTTAAATAAAATGTTAAAACATTTACAAACCCAGGAGCTTGTTGTGTTGCGAATCACATTCTGTGAGTTTACATACACTTAGGGTGGAGTCATTAAAACTCATTTTTCAACCACACCACAAATTTCTTGTTAACAAACTATAGTTTTGGCAAGTCTGTTAGTCTACTTTGTGCATGGCACAAGTAATTTTTCCAACAACTGTTTACAGACAGATTATTTCACTTATAATTCACTGTATCACAATTCCAGTGGGTCAGAAGTACATACACTAAGTTACTGTGCCTTTAAACAGCTTGGAAAATTCCAGAAAATTATGTCATGGCTTTAGAAGCTTCTGATAGGCTAATTGACATCATTGAAGTCAATTGGAGGTGTACCTGTGGATGTATTTCAAAGTCTACCTTCAAACGCAGTGCCTCTTTGCTTGACATCATGGGAAAATCAAAAGAAATCAGCCAAGACCTCCACAGGTCTGGTTCATCCTTGGGAGCAATTTCCAAACGCCTGAAGGTACCACGTTTATCTGTACAAACAGTAGTACGCACCATGGGATCATGGGACCTCACAGCCGTCATACCGCTCAGGAAGGAGACGTGTTCTGTCTCCTAGAGATGAACGTACTTTGGTGTGAAAAGTGCAAATCAATAACAGAACAACAGCAAAGGACCTTGTGAAGATGCTGGAGGAAACAGGTACAAAAGTATCTATATCCACAGTAAAACGAGTCCTATATCGACATAACCTGAAAGGCCGCTCAGCAAGGAAGAAGCCATTGCTCCAAAATCGGCATAAAAAAGCCAGACTACGGTTTGCAACTGCACATGGGGACAAAGATCGTATGTTTTGGAGAAATCTCCTCTGGTCTGATGAAACAAAAATAGAACTGTTTGGCCATAATTACCATCGTTATGTTTGGAGGAAATAGGGGGAGGCTTGCAAGCCGAAGAACACCATCCAAAACGTGAAGCACGGGGGTGGCAGCATCATGTGGGGCGGCAGGGTAGCCTAGTGGTTAGAGCGTTGGACTAGTAACCGAAAGGTTTCATGTTCACATCCCTGAGCTGACAAGGTACAAATCTGTCGTTCTGCCCCTGAACAGGCAGTTAATCCACTGTTCCTAGGCTGTCATTGAAATTATGCATTTGTTCTTAACTGACTTGCCTAGTTAAATAAAGGTAAAAATAATAATACAAATAAATGTTGTGGGGGTGCTTTGATGCAGGGGCGACTGGTACACTTCACAAAATAGATGGCATCAAGAGAAGAACATTTCTGTGGATATATTGAAGCAACATCTCAAAACATCAGTCAGGAAGTTAAAGCTTAGTTGCAAATGGGTCTCCCAAATGGACAATGACCCCAAGCATACTTCCAAAGTTGGGTCAAAATGGCTTAAGGACAAGGAAGTCAAGGTATTGGAGTGGCCATCACAAAGCCCTGACCTCAATCCCATAGAAAATTTGTGGGCAGAACTGAAAAGCGTGTGTGAGCAAGGAGGCCTAAACCTGACTCAGTTACACCAGCTCTGTCAGGAGGAATGGGCCAAAACTCACCCAACCTGTTGTGGGAAGCTTGTGGAAGGCAACCCTAAACGTTTGGCCAAAGTTTATTAATTTAAAGGTAATGCTACCAAATACTACTGTATAGGCTACCAGCCATGCATGCAGTGGATCAGGGAACTGTCTATTATTTGTGTAGTGCTGAAATGTATGTTTCATCCTCCCACGTTAAAATAAGTTGCCAAGTGTACTTTCCCTGGCTAGCCTAGCTCACAGAAAAATGTCTAACGTAGGATAAATAAAAAGAAAGGTTATGAAATAGACCTACACCATCGTGGAAACAGGTGCTGCACAATTAAAGTCCCCAGTTTGGTTGGGAAGGATTTGGGACTCATTGTGGACAAGGACAACAACCCGGTAGCTGGATACACAGCCAGCAAAAAGTGCAAGCATGTATTTGTTGACGATAGGCTAATTCAGTTTATTATCAGTTAATTATTACTTTCATTCAGGCTTTCATTCATTCAGACCTTATGCAGCCATATCAAGTTTAAACCAGTGTGCTGGTCAAAGTTTGAGTGGTAAATAAATGTATTTTTGCTGCCAATATTCAATTCTGGGAATTGTTTATTTCAGCTTCAATTAAACTATTTGATTATCTAAACAATATTGAATGTAAAGGTCTTGTTTTGTTATGTCGTGGGCCCGGTTCCACAAGGGGTCTAAAGTGACTTAGCCCCCTCAGTTCAAACTTTAGCCCCCTCAGTTGTAGTCTAGTGTCCCTATATAAAAATAGCAAAAAAGTAAAAATTATTGAGTGACAGGTTGGTGGTTTCTCCACCGCGCTTTGTCAGTATAATGGACAGCACGCACCGCGATGTGTGTTGGAGGGCTATGGAAAGCCACTGGGCAGTTAGGTATGACTCCTCTTGTTACCATTAAAAGCGGGGGGAAAAATGCTTTTAAGTGTGCAAAGCTGTCATCTAGGCAAAGGGTGGCTATTTGAATCTCAAATTTAAAATATATTTTGATTTGTTTAACACTTTTTTCCTTACTACATGATTCCATATGTGTTATTTCATAGTTTTGATGTCTTCACTATTATTCTACAATGTATAAAATAGTAAAAATAAAGAAAAACCATTGAATGAGTAGGTGTTCTAAAACGTTTGACCGGTAGTGGGGTCAAATAAACCGTTGAAGCTGCTTCAGTCTTAGTTAGCTAGCTGTAAAAAGTGTTTGTGTTGTTAGCCTTAGTCTATTTAGCTAGCTCAAACCATTTAATATGCCACAATGGATATCAGAATGTAGCTTCACCAAAGTACCCACACAAAGGAGGAGAGCGATGAGTAACAGCAGCAGCATCAAACCACAAAGGCCGCTGCCAAGCCCAGCAGTGATGATGCTGCCGAGCTCCAGCTAGCTCCATGTGCAGAGCCTACCCACCCTTCCACAAGCACCATCAGGATAATGGCTCCACAGCCACCTCCACCTCTGACTGTTCCTGCTGATCTTGTAACAGAGGAGCCAGACCAAGTTAGTCTAGAATCCTACCCTAGCCGCAGGTTTTATGTCCAAAAACATTAATTTAATAGCAATTGGTTCATAGGAAGAGAGTGGTTGGACTACTGCAGATGCTATTACATGTTTTTATTTTTAACCTTCATTTAACTAGGCAAGTCAGTTAAGAACAAATCCTTATTTTCAATGACGGCCTAGGAACAGTGGGTTAACTGCCTTGTTCGGGGGCAGAACGACAGATTTTTACCATGTCAGCTCAGGGAGTCGAGCTTGAAACCTTTCAGTTACTAGTCCAACGCTCTAACCACTAGGCTACCTGCCGCCCCGGTTTTCTACGTAGCCTATTGGTTTTACTTGCTGTAAATCATGGATGGGAAACTTGATAGGGGCGGGGGCCACAAAAAACAGAACTCATAAGGGGCCGCAGTGGCTCATGGGTCCTCAGTGGCCCACATCCTTCACCCCCCCCCCACCTTGCGAGAAAAACATTATAACGGCCCTCTTTGTGCCAGCGAATATACATTATTTTTTAGCTTTAATGTTCATTTCCTACAATTTTGCACATTTTGCCATGGGGCGGAGAAAATATTTTTTATTATATAACTGATGATCATTGGGCCAAGATAACTGACGATCAATGGGCCAATACATGGGTCAAATTTGACCTGTAGGGCGCTTTCCATCGTGCTGATATAGAGCAGCAGAGAGGCTACAGATTTCAAAAACAATGATTTTGGAGTCTCGGCATTTGAACTTTATGTTTACTGTGGTATAACATAATTATATAAGCAGAATTCAATATAATTCCAATGCAAGAACCACCAAACATGTGGAGTTTCAACTGTCCCCTTGGTCACTTGATCCTGGCGCCGGGTCTGTTATGTCGGCTATAGGCTTTCATTAGGTAATAAAGGTAATTAGAAGGCCCATTTTAACAGAGCGATTTAAGATGTCAATGAGCCGCATCTCATTGTAAAACTAAAAAGATATCATTAATTCATGGCATGGTTTCCTTTTATCCAAATGTTGAAAAGTCATGCAGACAAATCAATTCATGCAGGGAGGGGAATAATCGCTACTACTCCTACTCTGGAGTCATAAAAACAATACTATTTGGCAGGTCACAGATCGGCTCTCGGAACAAATCTATGCTGGTAGGTCAGGTTGCGGAGAAAAATCTTATGTCGGATATCAGGTGGGGCTCAGAATTGATGTGGCCGGTGTGGGGCGAGTGTAGCTCCAAAAAATGGACACGCGCAGGATTCTAGCCCACATAGACTTCTAGCCCCTGGCAGATTTGGCGCGTTGTGCTGCCGCACTGATAATCAAATTCTAATATCTTCCCCAATATCCTACATAGGTTTTGATGGGCGGCATATAGCCTAGCGGTTAAGAGTGTTGGGCCAGTAAACAAAAGGTCCCTGGTTTGAATCCCCGAGCCGGCAAGGAGGAAAAATCTGCTGTTCTACCCTTGAGAAAAGCAGTTAACCCCCAACACCAACTGCTCCTCGGGTGCAGTGGATGTGGATTAAGGCACCTCTATGATTCAGAGGGATTGGGTTAAATGCGGAGGACACATTTCGGTTGAATGCATTCAGTTGTGCAACTGAATAGGTCTCCCCTTTCCCCTTATATTTTATTTACACGTTATTTATCCAGGACCCATTGAGGTGGATTTGTCTCCTCCAAGAGAACACTGGCCAAGACTCAATATGAAAGGTATTGATAATGCTCTGACTCTAGGCTTGTTTCTACGAACAAGCCTTATTCAAACTGAATGCTGACGTTCACATTTCTGGCTTGCTTTGATAAACTAGCCTACTCCAGAAACATTTCTGTATGTATATGGCTCTGGTCTACTGGCAATGTCATCTTGTTCTGGTCTGTCTGTCTGTCTGTCTGTGAGACTCACCATCCTCTGCGTCGTACTCCCTGCTGGTCCAGTCTTGGCCCTTCATGCGCCACTCGGCCCGATATTTGAGGATGGCAACTCCGCCGCTGGCATCGGGCTCCTCAAACTCTACAACGGCTGTACTGGAGAAAGGCTCCACACGCTCGATGGCGGGCGCCGACGGCACATCTACACAACACCACGGAAACATACAGGTTTAATCCTGTCCCTGGAGACCCACAGGATGTGTAGCCAATCAGGATCAAGGATTTCAAAGATTCAACCAATCATAAAGAGAAATGTGCCAGATTCATCCAATCATAGGGCCACATGTGAAGAGATCAGTCAATAACGGTTTCAAGGTGCTGGCAGTCTCATGTTACTACAGGTGACGGGAGCTACAGTACATGTGAAATGCTGTGCCAACTGCAATGGAATAATGCAAATGATATCTTCCAAATCCTTTTGGCAAGTCTCAGGCACTCAAGAACATGTTGGGATGATATTCTGAGAAGCACATGGTTTACTGACACAGGGTGCCTAACTAGTTTAAAAACGAGCTTAAAAAATGTAAGCATGGTTCTCCCATTGGTGCACTCACAAGCACACATTGCCACTCTACTAAAAAAGGTGTTAAAGTGCATGTCACCACTGTGTTGCAGATGACAAAAAAAACACTTGGCCTACCCATGACATCTGCACTGCTTTATAGTCCGCCAAAATAGCAGCCCTCAATTTGCACTAAACGCCAATATGTCTGAAAATGCCCTGGAAATTATACCCATTATGTTTTTATCACAATGGCACTTCACCTTAACAACTGAAAAGTAACTAATCTTGAAGCTATAAACAGTAAGTCAACCTCCAGATGTGATGTATGAAACTAACAGAGAAAAATACTTGAGGTTTCTAAAGTAAAATCAAGACCAAACTTCACGGTGGGCCTCCGCTGAACTGTTCCAGAAATGGTTGAGACTGCTTGAGGTGTGGTAATGACACTGGGCGGCTGTACTATATGCATTGGATTTTCCTTCCATTTAAATGAAAATACAAACTTCTATTGCTATCTTGGTTCAGCTATACAGTTTCATAATGAATTCACAATCAATTAAACAATAACGAATACATATGAATCTGAATATATCTTGGTGAAATCATTGTGTACAGTATATTACAGAGTAAGCCCTGTTTACTGACCTGCTTGGATGAGGAGGAACTCCTTGGACTCTGTTCCAATTAAGTTGGTGGCTGTGCAGTTGTAGCTTCCAAAGTCATTCTGGGAATCTGGGGTGACCTAGAAGAAGAAATAAGATGTCTGCATCAACAACATCTTCTTCCTTCAGTGATCTGACGTACCCCAGACGATAGCAGTGCCTTTTGTTCCTCACCACTTGCACACGTCTTGCTCAATAATTATCAAGTAGTGGGGGCGGTTGGACCCTCCGGCGGCACCATTAACCAGGCATTTTAGTGTAAATGTACCAGCGGCTCATACAGGCCTCTTTGTGCCACAGAGAGTGTTCTGGGTTCAGGGGACTCGGGGCATGAAACTCACTTTTGAATGGGAAGTCTCACTGCCCGAGATTCAGCACAGCAGGTCATGCATGCTGACTGTGTCTACCCAGGTCCTGGGAACAGACTCAAGGGTTGTGTCCCATATGGCACCCTAATCCCATTATAGTGCACTACTTAGACCAGGGCCCATAGGGTCAAAATTAGTGCACTATAGGGAATAGGGCGCCATTTGGGATGCAGATTATGTTCTATGTTCTGCTTGAGAAACCCAGTTTGAGCTTGCGTTTTAACATTGTAAATTGTATAACCCAAAAAGTAGTTGTCAATCCCAGGAGGAATGTAACTACTGAGGTTACATCCTTTAGAAAGGCACTTAAACCATCTTAGCCCTATTGTACCATACCTCGAGGTAGCTAATGGCTGGTGTGTTGTAGATCTTGACGTTGGTGGTGTTCGCGCTAGGCAGCTGCTGGCCATCTCTGAACCACACCACCGAGGCCCCCGGATGGGCCAGAACCTCACAGCTGATGTTGGCAGCGTTCCTTTCCCAGGTGTAGACCGTCACTGGGCCCTGGATCTTAGGAGCATCTGCAATGGCACGGGGGGGTCACCAGAAGGTCAACACACAGACTTCTGTTTATAAACATACTGCAGCAGACATAGCAACCTGTCCACCACAGACATAAAATCTATAAATAGCTGAAACACTACGCTGAATAAATACTAGAATACTATATTACTAGTACTCAGGGTGTTTTATTTATTGTTCTGGATACGTCTCCCACAGTAAGCACTATACTAAAAACATTTTACATTAAAAAAGTTGCCCATTCTGTTTTTTCTATGAAGACATAAGGCTGTATACATCATATCGTGAGCATAATAACTTTGTGCTACACCATGAAATACAATCACAGAAGCTGCTGTGGTTAGTTGCATTCAAGGAAAAAGTTTGAGCCAGCAACTCAGTGTAAAAATAACACTAGATAAGACAGAGGCTGAATCTTCATTCGGCACCTCTACATGATACATACATTTGTTTTATTATGCAATTTGTGCACCATAGTGAATAGTAAAGCTACCGTGTAAAAAATACTTTTTATTTGTTGGTGTATATGATTCTTTGCTTTGCCTTTAAATGGCAAGCATAGATCAACCAGTGGTCAGTAAAACACTTTCACTTAATGCCACTCTATGCACTCCATTTAACCGATTCACTGCAGTTGCTATAGAGCTATCACAATTTATTGATCTAGCACACATCCCTAAAGTGTTTTAGTCAAGCATGTTTTATATTGTAAGAAAGTAACCCTGGGATTCACTGGCCCCACATAAACTGTGTAAAATATTGTACTTCTCTCTAATATGTCCCTGATACTAAGGTCTCCCATGACACTGCTAGGCCTTGGTTCAAGTTCCAACCCTGGGTACTTTATGCCATTGCTGTCCCCAGCTGTTGGGATTGATGGACATCGCTAAATCGGCAGATTCTCCATCCCGCTCCCCCTATAAGGCCTTGCTCCTTTTCCGCAATCTCATCCCACTCTCTGAGTCTGTGACAAGCCTGTGCCCACGACCCTGCCATTCAATTACTCTAGACTGCCCCGCTAAATGGATTTCTCAAAATAAACCCTGCTTATCAAGAGGAGAGCTAAAACAATCATTGTTTTAATAAGATATTCATGCCAAACAGACTGATGTGCACCGAAAGAGCCAAGGCCAAACAGAAAAGACATTAACACTTTCCTATCAGCACATGGGTAGCACAAACAAAGATCGCACACCACAGATAATGGGAATTGAGTGTCTCAATTGTCTCAATCCTCCTATGTGTATATACTGTCCTGATTGTACAATCTGGTTGAGTTTAATTTTGGAGGGAGAGAGCTCTGCTCAAGACAAAGCACCTTTTATTTTCACTAATTACTGTGCAACACTGAACTAACAACCTGATTACCCACTAGCCAGACTCCGGCTAAACACTAGTCCTCACAATCCTATCAATTGTTTATTGTGATGCTATCTGGTTTTCGGAGCAGATTGCCTGTGTTTGGGGAAAGGGAATTTAATCCAATTAGACGTTCATTATTGGGTACATACTGTATTTTTTTCTCCCTCTTCCTTCTCCATATTCATGGAACATTTGAATGTGCAAAAATGAGATTACGCATGATTTGGCTCTCACTTGCCTGTGCACAGCTCTGTGTTATGTACCGTTAGCTGGCTGTGACTGTAATCTGATGCGTCTGGAACTCATTAACATTGAAATTTACTAGCCCATATTCCGTTTGTAAGCCAGAAAATTCAATTCAATCTTTTGCAAGCCTACAAAGCTGTCCTTACAGAGTTCTAGATACTGTGAACAATCCATTAAAATCTACTGACACAGCAGAAAGGAAAAATCAAAGGGTCAAAGGTCATGGGTCCATGGCTTCTGGTGTAAAGTGTGTCAAATTCAAGAGTAGGTGTCTTTTGGTAACTTCCGATCCAGCAAGAATTTCTTGGACTATCCCTCTCCATGACAATCTCATCGATAAAGTTTAAAATTGTTATTTGCAAATGGTCGTGAGGATTCAGGAAACTTTTGAAGATACTGGTAAAAAATGGTATCAGTGAAAACGGATGTGAGGTGTGATGTGAAAAGTTAGGTGTCTTACAGCGCACTTCCAGGTACATGGTCTGCTGGTCCTGACCAATGGAGTTGCGGGCAGTGCAGAGGTACTGGCCAGCATCGGTGAACTGCACGTACTTTAGGGTTAGAGAGGACACCCGTGCGTGACTACGCACCATTACGTTCCCATCAAGACTCTACCAGGAAGAAAAGAGAAGAACCACAATGAACACTTTGACTATTTCATGTTTTGGGATTACTTGACCACTCAAGGTGCAACCTTCTTTCTTCGGTTTTAAAATGTATTTTTTTCTGTGCACCTGTCAGAATTTGGACAGAATTTCATTTTCCTAGATTTGTCTTTTTCTACACAATTCCTTAACAAAATACTGCCAAATAAAGATGGCAAACATCCACCGGATGTTTTTAGATATTATCTGGGCTGCTTTGCAGGAGGTGGCGGGAAAACCAAACACATCAATAATGGAGCAATTCAATGCAGCAGGTTTTCTAAAAGCATGTCTGAAAACAAATCCAACAGCTATACTTCCAGCTTGCTTTGGGCTTCACACAGCTTCACACAGCTTCACACCAATGAGCAGAAATACATCTACTTGTTAAGGTACTAACACTCTCTGACTATTTTCTAAACAGCATTCCACACACTTCAGCTTTTGCTTTATTTGAATAATAGATTCAGAATTGATACGTGAGGCCATCCCTATTGTGTTATCTTCTCTGTGTCGTGAGAATGGCTGTGCAGCACTGTAAAAACAGCTGGCTGAGGATCTGAAGAGTGCCCTACAACCTTTTCAAAGGGCAGCATTAATCTTGTGTTAAGGGAATTTTAGAGCAAGCATCTGCTCCTGTGTCTTATGAGCCTGAATATAAATAATGCAGCACATCTAAGTGCAAAGGCTGTTTTCATTTATTCTATGATAAAGAGCTAATTTCATTGACAAAATCAAAATGGTACTGAAACTCAATATGGCATTTAATGGGAAGATTGGTTAATGAATGGCACACACTGATATCAAGGAAAACATGAAAGTTAATTGACCCGTTTTAACCGTTGAGAAGTCTCTTCCCTGACACATTTTAATAGATGTATTAGTCATGCCAGCTGAAACCCTATTAGATAAGCTGTCAAAAGATGTAAGATGTTCATCATGCTCGTACTGTCAGTAGTAGACTTAAACGCATTAAACTAAGTCACGCCATCTTGCAAATGTTTCATGGCGAGCAGGACGCCAGTATCAAAATAGGTGTGGTGACCCTAACAAATGAGTAAAGGGTGCATCATAACTTATCTGGAAAGTCTATGCATCTCACAGTATCACTAAATCAATAGCACTGACATGTACATCATCAATCTACATCAATCTAATTATTGGATCAGTTGTGGGGAATAGTCAGCAAATGATCTTCAGGTCAATGTTTCTGAGACAGAACTTGTTTATTACTGTATGTATGACATCATGTAACACCCTTTGGGAGGTCTTCTTAAGTCCACAAATGACTTGTTCAATGGCCAGAGGGGATTTGGTCTGTATCGCACATTTGGGGCTTTGCAATTCAATCTATTCGGTAAGTCGATTTAAGGTGGGATGGCTTAGTCATGATCCAAAGACATTGAGTTCTTTAAATTATAGACAGGATTTTTGGAGCGTGGATCCCATCCCGTTTATGCCTCACGCTCCATAACCTGTTAGTATGCAGGGCTGTCTACATAGCAGCTTCCTCGCCAAGTAATTGGTGGTAAGCTACACATGCAGGGCCTTTCTTATTACATGTGTTCTGAGGCGGGGGGAAAATGTAATATATATGCAGTGTGGACATTGCTTTACATTGTGAGGGTCGGTCGCACGCTAGCAAAGCTGAGGCACGATTCATGTCACACCTTCCCCTCGTGCAGATATTCTTGTGTTGTCACATATCAAGAGGAACAGGAGAGAGAGAGAGTGAGGGAGCTTTGCAAAAGCGAGGCTTTGCAATGTGGTCCCATAATACAATTCTGTGTCTATGGCTCTTATCTCCTCTAATAAAAAGCACAGAAGCATCATTCTGCCAACCCCTTTTCTCATTCTAATAAAAGTTCAAGGAAAATAGGATGGCTGGCTGAGCCCAGGAACAAGAGTGAAAAACCCAGCTCGATGTCTCACCAAGCCTTCAGAAACGGTCGTGCCCGCTGGGGATTGGGTGTCTCGCTTCTCTCTCAAAAGGTGTCATGTCTGAAGGAGGCCAGACTAGAGTGTGCTACGGACGCCGTGACACACTTACAGTGGGGTTTTGCTAAACTGACCAACTGACCCGTCGTATTGAGGGTGAACCCAGGAAGGCATGGATCAATCCTCTACCCATGGTGCCCATGTCAGTAATTGACACTACCAGCGTACACGAGGCAAATGTTGACTCAAACAATGGTGAAAAGATCAGAGCAGCTTATTCGAAATATCAAAAGCAAAGACATGGTATGACATTATGTGGAATGCAAACTACTTTTCCTACAAACTATGTGTCTATAATACCAGGGACTAAGACAGCTAGAACACTACTGGGCATCTGAAAAGAAGGATTTAGCAACACTAGTTATCTACTGAAGCTACGCTAAAATTAGCTAAGCATTAGAGGGCCAAAATACACTACATAACCAAAGGTATGTGGACACCTGCTTGTCTAAAATCTCATTCCAAAATCTTGGGCATTAATATGGAGTTGGTCCACCCTTTGCAGCTATAACAGCCTCCACTCTTCTGGGAAGGCTTTCCACTAACATTTCTGAGGGGACTTGCTTCCATTCAGCATTAGTGAGGTTGGGCACTGATGTTGGGCGATTAGGCCTGGCTCGCAGTCTGCGTTCCATATCATCTCAAAGGTGTTCGAGGGGGTTGAGGTCAGAGCTCTGTGCAGTCGGGTCAAAATCTTCGACAAACCATTTCTGTATGGACTTCGCTTTGTGCACGGGGGAATTGTCATGCTGAAATAGGAAAGGACCCTACCCCAAACTGTTGCCTCAAAGTTGGAAGCACATAATCGTCTAGAATGTCATTGTATGCTGGAGCGTTCAGATTTCCCTTCACTGGAACTTAGGGGCCTAGCCCAAACCATCAAAAACAGCCCCAGACCATTATTCCTCCTCCACCAAACTTTACAGTTGACACTATGCATTGCAGCAGGTAGCGTTCTCCTGGCATACGCCACAACCAGATTCTTCCGTCGGACTGTCAGATGGTGAAGTGTGATTCACTCCAGCGAATGCGTTTCCACTGCTCCAGAGTCAAATGGCGACGAGCTTTACGCCACTCCAGCCGACGCTTGGCATTCCGCAAGGTGATCTTAGGCTTGTGTGCGGCTGCTCGGCCATTGAAACCCATTTCATGAAGCTCCTGACAAACAGGTATTGAGTTGACATTACTTTCAGAGGGAGTTTGGAACTCGGTAGTGAGTGTTGCAACCGAGGACAGATGATTTTTACACGCTACGCGCTTCAGCACTCTGTAGTCCCATTCTGTGAGCTTGTGGGGCCTACCACTGTCGACACCTTCCTAATAAGTGGTTATGAAATCAACGATATGAGAGGAATTAATGCAAAATGAGGAGGGACTGAACTTGAGGGCAAGTTGCAAATTAGCAATCAGAACATCTAATGTAAAATGGACGTTCAAAAGGAAGCGTCTCATTTCATAAACCCGAATTGGACTTCATTAGTCTGGAATCGTTGTTCGTAGACATTTCCACTTCACAATAATAGCACTTACAGTTGACCGGGGCAGCTCTAGCAGGGCATACATTTGGTGAACTGACTTGTTGGAAAGGTGGCATTCTATGATGGTTCCACATTGACATTCACTGAGTTCTTCAGAACGGGCCATTCTACTGCCAATGTTTGTCTATGGAGATCGGATGGCTGTGTGCTTGATTTTATACATCTGTCAGCAATGGGTGCAGCTGAAATAGCCGAATCCACACATTTGAAGGGGTGTCCACACACTTTTGTATGTGTATTAAATTATTTGAATTCTGAATGATCAGAATTTCAGTTATGAAGATACAGTATGTTGGCTGTGGGGTGATTATCTAGGCTACATGACCATCTTCCTGAACTGATACTCAAAACCTAAAAACTGGCGTTTGGGTTTTCTGATGTGAATTCATGGTTGGATGCCAGAGTAAAGATCAGCTGAGACCTGAATTAATAATGAAGATGTTATAGATACAAGAAGCTATGTTTTCCAATGAACAGAACTTCAGAGTATTTTTTTTGTACATGCAGTGGGATTCATTAATAACGGCTTGCAAGATGATAACTGGGAGTTTTCATCTGTAGTTAAAACTCTGGGAAACTTATTTTCCCCAATCCACACCATTCATATGTCACTGAATCATTCATTATAAACACAGAACACATGTTGATGAATATTCAAACAAAATCAACAGTTATGCCTAATGTGACAGAGACATTGAGATTGTTGAGTAAATGCCTCAGATATTTACCAGAAAGGCATAAGCATTTCTTGAATTCTTCTTATAGTATTTATTTTTCTTTCTTTCTAACAAGCAGTGGAGTAGACAATATTAAGGTGCATCTCTATTTTAGGGTTTTCTTGTGCAGTCTACAGCATGGCTGGTTAGTGTTTTCAAAAGGCTCAGCTAGATTGGCTTGGCTTGGTCCACGGCAGAGCAGAGAGTGTTGGCTAATTGAGGTTTTTCAATGTTGCCTGGCTAAACAGGACTCACAGTCATTGGGACGAGCTTGGCAGTTATCACACCATGAATGGGAATGAAAACAGCTACAAGGAAGTAGACCTGGAGCATCTGCAGCTATGGGGGAACAGTCGACACCTACCTAATAAGTGGTTATGAAACCAACGATATGAGAGGAATGAATGCAAAATGAGGAGGGACTGAACTTGAGGGCAAGTTGCAAATTAGCAATCAGAACATCTAATGTAAAATGGACGTTCAAAAGGAACCTCATTTCATACTACCGAATTTGACTTCATTAGTCTGGAATCATATTTGTGGTAGATTTTGGAGAGTTTGAGAAAAGGCTTTGGGGAAAAAAAGCCAACACTGATGCTCTGCAGTGAACAGGGTTTGTCTAGATCCAGTGTGAAGCACTGGATCTGGAGTCTGGCTACGTGTTCAGTAGCCATACCTCGAACGTCTCGGGCCGAGTCCAAGAAGCCTGGAGAGGACAAACACACAGGGAACAACACACAAAACAGCGGGCCTTTAAAAATTAACCCTCAAACACAAAGCTCAAGACATGCATTGCATTGAAATGCACATGTTAGTTGCTGCTGATACAGGCTGTATTTTACCTGTAGAGGTCCAGTGAAATTAGCTCAATGTTCAAAACAAAGATGCATGGGGTTTAATGAGAAAATACATGTTAAAGAAGTGTAAATAAAACATGGCCATGTCCGAAATCTGTCTTGCCTATGACTTACTAAAACTACACACTCTGTACTAATTATTTTACATGCTATTTAGAATGTACTGTTTAGTAAAATTGTATGCAGTAAGCAACAAATATCAACATACTAGACTCACCCAAACTGAGGTGGCGCCATCTAATGCACAACTGTGTTGTTTTCCCGCCATTCATTCATTTTGGTACTGCATGTCTGGTACAGTCGTGGGTATGAAAAGATTATTCTCTACCTCAAAAGCATGCATTGAATTAATACTAAATGAAAGCTGAAAAGAGTATAGCATCCAGCCATTTAAAGCATACTACAGTTCAAAATTTCACATTCTATAAAACAATATATTTTTTCACACTCAAAATGCCTTCATTTTTGAATGCAAGTCTGGGTATTCGGACATGGCCATTTAAACATTTATTTTAGGTGAATAAGCCCTCACCGCCAATGATGACTTATCTAGATTTAGTTTTAAAATTGCCCTCAAACATTTGACTTTTATTACTTTAACAGCTTCCAACAGCTTCAGCTTTCTCATTTTTAGTTTTCCATGTTATCATCTCATCACAAGCAATAACAAAAACAACAGCATCATCATCAACAACCAAAGGACACACACTGGATACGCAGTTTCAAGGCTGGAATAGGATGAAAACATTTTCTTAAGGGGGATTTGTGATATTCCATGACGAAAGGTGTCAAACCAACAGCATTCTGACAAGGCTGTTCTTTCACCCCATCCCAAAGGTCACCTGCACCACGGGACATGTACGCTGACCAATGATCAAAATGCCAAACCATGAAAGGAAGCTCTGCAATGCATGATGGGAGGCTCTCTTATTAAGACGCTAAATGCTAATTAATGAAATATGAGGGCATTGACACTAATTTTGAGCAAGACATTGTTTGCCTAATCAGTAGCCAATATTGTTGCTAGGATATTCTACACCTTGATTATTACCTTTAGGTTTTAACATTTATACTAATTAAAGTAACATATTTAAAGAACCCCTTATATGAACTTTTCTTCCTAAAATAATTTGTTATACAACCCCTGATGTTTGCTGTATGGAAAGATTGTACAAAAACATTATTTCTTGCCAGGTGGTTTTCATGCAGTCCGTTTTAGTTTGAGATACATTAGGAATCAATAGATGAATTCTTTGGTGGAACGTGTCATGATGAATATGCATGTGCAATCTCATAGATTTGATCCACAACTCTGTTAAATCAAAAGGGACATGAATGGAAGATGGAGAGAGGTAGGAAGGAACTAGTTCAATGACAGATGACGGAATGACAAAGAACCAACGGAATCTTTGACAGCTTTTATCACAGGAA
This sequence comes from Oncorhynchus tshawytscha, assembly GCF_018296145.1. Classification (NCBI taxonomy): domain Eukaryota; kingdom Metazoa; phylum Chordata; class Actinopteri; order Salmoniformes; family Salmonidae; genus Oncorhynchus; species Oncorhynchus tshawytscha. Next base: position 27,570,885 of record NC_056458.1, read on the forward strand.
CAGCAGGTTTTTCCCATTACAGAGGGCGGTAAATAAAATCCTCGGTGACACCCAGAAAAAAGAGGCAGACAGATACAGAATGGAAGGGAGGAGATAGACACTGGGGTTAGTGAGCAGTGACAAAGCAATGTTATCCAGGTGGATCATTCGTGTTAGTGGAGGACGGTGTTATACGTTTTAGACAAGACTGTCATGTATGCACTGTTGACTTGGACTGGTTCCATTGATTTCCACTGATATATGACATTGGGAATTGTAAGTGGCTTGGGATTCTTAATTAAAGTGACTTCCTTCAATCTAGAGTAATACACCTTACCAGAAGGGAAGATGGTCCAGATACGACAATACAATCTAGAATATCAATCAAGTGAAAATAAAACGTTAATAGTCAGTTCTATTATTATTACAAAATGTATTCAAAATCTGTGATAAATGATAAATATAGCATGATGGAGCATCTCTTGTGATCTCAAGCAAGGGATGGTGGTGTTGCCTACTGACTTCCAGTTATCCATTTCCTCCTGCATGGTCATTGAGGGGAGTGTGAGCTGGGAGGTGTTTTGACACCTTCCTCCACATCATCTTGATGGCTCTGGGGTGAAGTTTCCCCTAGATACAGATCTAGGATCAGCTTCCCCTCCCCTAATACTAAACTTAAATATTTATGGGGAAAATACAAAACTGACAAAAGATCAGAGTCTAGAGTAAACTTCATCATGATGTGCCTCCTGCACAGCCAGCCCGTTATAAAGCATTACCCGGCTACTTATTATGGAGTCAAGCATTACTTTTTAGTGAAGGAAATGCTGCAAGACATTCACACATCCTCTTTAAACGTCTAAGCTTCCAGCTACTGGCGCTGTCAAAGAAGCCAAGAGAGCCATCAGCATAAGAAAGCTTCAAGAATGTTATTTGAGCCTGGCAACCACTAGTCCCAGTTCAACTGAGGATAAATGCTAAATTGGACATTTGCTATCTATTCTGTGTTTGTTGACATAGCAATGGCTTAATGAACTCTATGGGCTTGTGACCGTCATACTGCATGCATATGCATTAACCTATGGTCCTATGGATTGAATAAAGTATCAGTCGTGTGTTTAAAGCAACATCTCAGGTAGCGAGCCACCATGAAAGTAATTGAGGATTAACAGCAGTGGTTGGTGTTTTGAGTGACGCTTGTTAATTTCCTCTACAATTGTTAGCTTCTTTCATAGTGATTAAGGAGCCATGTTTTAATAGGTGTCTAGTTGTGAGAAGACCTCTTAAAACATGGAGCATATACTGGTGATAAGAGAGGTGTGGAAACAACACAAAACCACAACAGAGCTATAAGAGTGGAAGGGAGAAAGTGAGTGTCTGCAAGGGCTATAGGGCTAGGGGTCTATTTGAAATGTAGCATCTAATGTACGTTTCCTGCAGACAGTTCATCCCACTGAAGAAAGAGGATGCAGGGCGTCTTTCATGACAGGCCAAAATCTCAAAACCATCTCTCTTCAAGCCACTTCTCACACTACCACCACCAATAAAATAACTGTCTCCCTGAAAACGTTCTATTTTAAATGTAACACTCTCTTCCTTCCTCCTCTAGTCACTTTTGGTTTAAACTTTTATTCTTGTTGTTCACGGGGCCTCTTTCAGCACTCTCTCTTGTCATCTACTTTAAAATGGTTGGATTGTCCATCTAAACCAAAGTAGGGCAGCGTGACCCAGATGTAGAATGCTGAGATAACTGCGTCTCCCTGAGACTACACACAAGAGAGGCGACTAAGTGTGTTAAGGTACTGTATATTGGGCCTATTAGTAGTTGATGCCACATTATACTAGGTATTGTGAATATACTGTGTGTATATACAGTCCCAGTCAAAAGTTTGGACACACCTACTCATTCCAGGGTTTTTTGTTATTTTTACTATTGTCTACATTGTAGAATAACAGTGAATACATCAACACTATGAAATAACACATATGGAATCATGTAGTAACCAAAAAAGTGTTAAACAAATCAAAATATATTTTAGATTTGAGAATCTTCAAAGTAGCCACCCTTTGCCTTGATGATAGTTATGCACACTCTTGGCATTCTCTCAACCAGCTTCATGAGGTAGTCACCTGGAATGCATTTCAATGAACAGGTGTGCCTTGTTAAAAGTTCATTTGTGGAATTTCTTTCCTTCTTAATGCATTTGAGCCAATCAGTTGTATTGTGACAAGGTAGGGGTGGTATACAGAAGATAGCCCTATTTGGTAAAATACCAAGTCCATATTATGGCAAGACCAGCTCAAATAAGTAAAGAGAAACAACAGTCCATCATTACTTTAAGACATGAAGGTCAGTCAATGGGAAAAATTTCAATAACTTTGACATTTTCTTCAAGTGCAGTGCAAAAACCATCAAGGGCTATGATGAAACTGTCTCTCATGAGGACCGCCACTGGAAAGGAAGACCCAGAGTTACCTCTGCTGCAGAAGGCCAGCATCCCGGAGTCGCCTCTTCACAGTCGATGTTGAGACTGGTGTTTTGCGGGGACTATTTAATGAAGCTACCAGTTTAGGACTTGTGAGGCATTTGTTTCTCAAACTAGACACTCTAATGTACTTGTCCTCTTGCTCAGATGTGCACCGGGGCCTCCCACTCCTCTTTCTATTCTGGTTATGGACAGTTTGCGCTGTTCTGTGAAGGGAGTAGTCCACAGCGTTGTACAAGATCTTCAGTTTCTTGGAAATTTCTCACATGGAATAGCCTTAATTTCTCAGAAACTGAATAGACTGACGAGTTTCAGAAGAACGTTCTTTGTTTCTGGCCATTTCGAACCTGTAATCGAAGCCACAAATGATGATGCTCCAGATACTCAGCTAGTCTAAAGAAGGCCAGTTGTATTGCTTCTTTAATGAGGACAACAGTTTTCAGCTGTGCTAACATAATTGCAAAAGGGTTTTCTAATGATAAATTAGCCTTTTAAAATGATAAACTTGGATTAGCTAACACAACCTGCCATTGGAACACAGGAGTGATGGTTGCTGATAATGGGCCTCTGTACGCCTATGTAGATATTCCATTAAAAATCTGCCGTTTCCAACTACAATAGTCATTTACAACAATAACAATGTCTACACTGTATTTCTGATCAATTTGGTGTTATTTTGATGTACAAAAATCAGCTTTTCTTTCAAAAACAAGGACATTTCTAAGTGACCCCAAACTTTTGAACAGTAGTGTATCTAAATAAGGTTTTCGCTTTGTCATTATGGGGTATTGTGTGTTGATTGTGAAAGAAATTGTTAAATTTAATCAATTTTAGAATAAGGCTGTAATGTAACAAAGTGGAAAAAGTCAAGGGGTCTGAATACTTTCCAAAGGCTCTGAATATATGACTATATACATCACCAAAGATCTTGTTTATTCCAATAGCAAATGTGAATCAAATATTCTCTTTGCACTTTCTGATGTAAAGCAATGCACCGCACTACATTGTTGTCTCACAGAGAATTATTGATGCACTTTTGAAGTACTTTGGAAACTTTCCCCCTCAGACTCATATCTTACGGTGTAAAAACACCATAAATAGTAAGATTCTCTGCGGAGAAACATGCTTTGAGATTCTGTACAAGAAGCAGAGAGCTAGTTTTCAAAGTTTTATTCCAGGGATAATTACTGACATATGGTGTAGTGAATAAACCAGGTCGCTTATAAATGAAAAGGTAATTATAAAGTGCTTATAATGTTTAAACACCACTTGAACTAGAAGGAAACATTATCTCTCTCAACTGACTAAACCAGCTGACTTTTCTTACACAACTCACAATCAGAATCGAACACTAAAAGATGGGTTTAGAAAAGCCGACGACACCATCAGAATGCAGCAATAAGAGCATGAAAATAGGCTTGAAATTAGGTCCTTTGCCTTTACTCTAAATGCAGAACAGCGATAATGCCTTTGAATCTGACATCCTTGCAAGATAGGAATATACACAGAGGTGGGCTATTCATATATACAGTAGATGGTGTGTAATATATCATATCATTCTGCAGGAGCATAATGCTGGCAGTGACAGAGATGCATAACCGCATGTAGATACACACGCACAATCTGGAATCAAATCTGCCCTTTGAAGAAAATGCTAATGCTGCTCCGTGTCCTTAAGATAAAGCATAGTCTTAGTCACAAATTGTTTTAGAAATACCTTGACTTGTCAAATGCATCGGGTGCCTATGTAAACATCCACGTTTTTAAAGTAAACAAACAAGGTACAAACTATACTAAAGGGGACACACTGACCTAGGGATTGAGTGAGTGGATAAAAAAATATATATAAAAAAATCTAACTTTACTCTGAGTCCACGTATAAAACCTATTTCTTTCCTTTATAAAATGCTTTCTGCTCCAATCATTCCAATGCACACATATGCCCCTTCCGAAGTGCTAATAATTAGTAAGAGTGCTGTTAGCAACACAGAGCGGAAATGCAGAGGTGCAAAGAGACTAAAGTAATTGCAGGGGAATTTGATATGCCTCTGTCCTAGTAAGAGAGATAGAGAGAGAAAAAGAGCAAAGCAGAGGAAGGGTGTGAAAGTGAGTGTAAAAGTGAGAGTGTAAAGTGGGAAAAGAGTTTCTCACCATGGCTGAATATTGATAAGAGCTGTTAGCAGTTGTCGATAGATATTGCTTGATTGCGTTTGGATGAGAAAACATGAAATGATGCTTAACAACTGATGTGGAATTTCTAATTACATTTGTCTGGGTGAAATATGCTGAGAGATGCAGCTGCACCTGGGGTTCAGGGATCGCTGATGTTGCTGCATTTCTTTCATTGTTTGAGTAAAGCTACAGTATGACTTGGAGCGGCTGGTTGTAAAGGGATATGAAAGCCTTCTAGTGGAGCGTCAGATAGGACCATGTCCTGAAACACATGCCTCCAAATGAACACTGGGTAGAGGATGAAAGAGGTGGGGGGGAATTGAGTGTAAACTATGATTCACAGTGACCATGCAAACAGCATCATCAAAGTGTCGAACCCTAATAAGATCAGACAGGGATTTTTTTTGCGGATGACAGGACTTGCATCTGCTTGATTCTATCAAGGTTTTATTTTTCATGTATATGGAGTTGCATTACCTGACCATCTGAATATCATACCTGGTAAATCCTGTTTAGAGGCTCCTTTAGACGAAGAAACCATGCATGAAACCACCAGGACAGACTAGTACATGTCCACTGGCTATTACTGTTGGACTTGCTCAAAGGAACTTTTGAAAGGTGTTTGGTATAATACCATGGATGAAATGGAGCTGTGCTTGTCTTTAAGTTTTTATATCAATATTCAGTTGGCAGTAGTTGGCACTTTGATTGACACATCCTGTCCACCACAGCTCGGGTCCCTGGTTCCATGCCCGTCCCTGGTCCCCAGACAAAAGTACCTGCTCTCCGTCTGTGAAGAACCTCCGGCCAAAGCTCCAGGTGATGGTGGGGGTGGGGTCTCCAGAGGCCTCGCAAGTCAGGGTGATCTGCTCCTCCAGCTCTGATGCAGTCTGATTGTCCAGGTAGGTGATCCTGGGTTGCACTAGATAAAAAGGAAAAAATACAATAAATTGATAGATGCCAATGGAATATACACTGAGTGTACAAAACATTAGGAACAACTGCTCTTTTCATGACATAGACAGACCAGGTGAATCCAGGTGAAAGCTATGAGCCCTTATTGATGTCACTGGTTAAATCCACTTCAAATCAGTGTAGCTGAAGGGGAGGGGATAGGTTAAATAATGATTTTTAAGCCTTGAGACAATTAAGATATGGATTGTGTACCATTCAAAGGGTAAATGGGCAATACAAAAGATTTAAGTCAATTTGAATGGGGTATGGTAGTAGGTGCCAGGCGCACCGATTTGAGTGTGTCAAGAACAATAACGCTGCTGTGTTTTTCCCGCTCAGTTTCCCATGTGTATCAAGAATGGTCCACCACTCAAAGGACATCCAGCCAACTTGACACAACTGTGGGAAGCATTGGAGTCAACATGGGCCAGCATCCCTGTGGAACGCCTTTGACACCTTGTAGAGTCCATGCCAAGGCGAATTGAGGCTGTTCTGAGGGCAAAAGGGGATGCAACTCAATATTAGGAAGGTGTTCCCAATGTTATGTGTATTGCTTGTATGCACATCGCTATAGTAAAACCAAGAAAAACATTTAAAAAGCACAAAAACGCAAAGGTCTTTTACTGCAGTTAATGGGAATCATTTTACTCTTACCGAACACATTCAAGCTGACTTCCTCCTCCTTCTCCCCAGCCTTGTTCCGGGCAATGCATGTGTAATCTCCTTCATCCACTTTCTTGACATCCTTTATTATCAGCTCCGAGCCGTCGTCATTCAAGCTGTATTTATCGTCCGATTCAAGGACAATGATGTTACTGAGGGGGGAGAGGCAGAAACACAGAGTTCACATCACAGACTTTTGTCTCCACAACATGAAGCTAAAAACAGTCCTCTTCAGTCTGTGACTAAGATCGGTTTGGGGGCTTTATCTCAAAGTTAAGCAGTTGGTAAACAAAATGCTTGGCTCAGAACCGTAAGTCTTTGAAGCGTCGGACCAGATCTCCACGTCAGAAATCGTACACAAAGCTTTTTTAAACTTCTTTCTCTGGCTCTGCACTGTAAATATATCATGGCTGTTTTACAAAGGGACAACATCCATAGGATGGTGATAGACTGTATGATGTCAAGTTAAGGATTTAAGGATTTTTTTCGGCACCCTTTGAACCACGACATGCCTGAGCTTTCCTTGAACTCTAAATCAGACGTGCATACACTGGGTTTGGACAGCAGTCCTTCATCTGTATGCTTGTAGGAGCTTCAATCCTGAAGCGTTCTCCAAGGGATACCAAATGACAGGCCTATCAGCGGCCCATGAAATAAATTACAAATGGTTGGAGCTGCTGGCCCCCCTCCCGACACCCGACCCCACTTTTCTCCTTCCTCCTCCGTTGAGGCCAAGCACTGATCGGATGGGTCTCCTCATCCTCCTATCCCTCTCATTCATTTAAACTCCAAGAGAAACTAGAGGAACACTACAGTAACTCTGTAGTGTTGTAATTCTTCCCCCACTATACTAGTTGTGTCAACAGCTATGCTGAGGATAGATCAAACAAGAGAGCTTTGGCCATCTTCAAGGAATTAGATAAATGGAATTCATACTGTTGACCCATTTCTTCTTTTATTGTGAGAATGCTTACCCTTTGATTACAAAAAAACAACATTAACCTCGATCTCCCCAACCAGCTGATACAAGCCACTTTATTTATGCTCATGAAAGCACTGCATCACTGCCTGGTACGGCAACTGCTCGGCCTCGGACCGCAAGGCAGTACAGAGGGTCGTGCGTACGGCCCAGTACATCCTGCCATCCAGGACCTCTATATCAGGAGGTGTCAGAGGAAGGCCCTAAAAATGGTCAAAGACTCCAGCCACCCTAGTCATAGACTGTTCTCTCTGCTACCGAATGGCAAATGATATGGGAGCGCCAAGTCTAGGTCTCAAAGGCTTCCTAACAGCTTCTACCCCCAAGCCATAATACTCCTAAACAGCTAATCAAATGGCTACACAGACTATTTTCATTGTCCCCCCCCCCTCTTTTACGCTGCTGCTACTCTCTGTTTATTATCTATGCATACTCTCTGTTTATTATCTAGTCACTTTAACTCTACCTACATGTACATATTACCTCAATTACCTTGACTAACCTGTGCCCCCGCACATTGACTCTGTACCGGTACCTCATGTATACCCCCTGTTGAGGCCCTGGGTCTCAACCACGCCCTGTGTAATTGGGTCCTGGACCTCTTGACGGGCTGCCCCAAGATGGTAAAGGTAGCAAACAACACCTCTTCTTCGCTGATCCTCAACACTGGGGCCCCACAATAATGCGTGCTCAGCCCCCTCCTGTACTCCCTGTTCACCAATGACTGTGTGGCCATGCACGCCTCCAACTCAATCATCAAGTTTGAGATGACACAACAGTAGTGGGTTTGATTACCAACAACGAGACAGCCAACAGGGAGGTGAGAGCACTCGGAGTGTGGTGTCAGAAAAACAACTTCTCACTCAACGTCATCAAAACAGAGGAGATGATCGTGGACTTCAGGAAACAGCAGAGGAAGCACCCCCTATCCACATCGATGGAACAGCAGTGGACAAACTGAAATGGTCCACCCACACAAACAGTGTGGTGAAGAAGGCGGAACAGCGCCTCTTCAACCTCAGGAGGCTGGAGACATTTGGCTTGTCCCCTAAAACCCTCACAAACCTTGACAGATGTACAATTGAAAGCATCCTGTCAGGCTGTATCACTGCCTGGTACAGCAACTGCACCGCCCACGCATCACCGGGGGCAAACTACCTGCCCTCCATGACACCTACAGCACCCGATGTCACATCAAGGCCAAAAAGATCATCAAGTATAACAACCACCCGAGCCCTTGTCTGCTCACACCGCTACCATCCAGAAGGCAAGGTCAGTACAGGTTTATCAAAGCTGGGACCGAGAGACTAAAAAACAGCTTCTATCTCAAGGCCATCAGACTGTTAAACAGCTATCACTAACAACATCACTAACACAGAGAGGCTACTGCCTACATACAGACTTCAATCATTGGCCACTTTAATACATGGCTCACCAGTCACTTTAATAATGCCACATTAATAATGTTTACATATCTTGCATTACTGATCCCATATGTATACATTATACTGTATTTTATACCATATATTGCATCGTGCCTATGCCACTCTGTCATTGCTCATCCATATATTTATATGCATATATTCTTATTCCATTCCTTTACTTACTGTAGATTTGTGTGCATTAGGTAGTTCTTGTGGAATTGTTAGATTACATGTTAGATACTGCTGCACTGTCGGAACTAGAAACATAAGCATTTCTCTACACTCGCAATAACATTTTCTAAACATGTGTATGTGACCAATAAAAATGTTTTTGATTTGGTATAGCCTCGCTACTGTTATTTTACTGCTGCTCTTTAATTATTTGTTATTTGTTACTTATCTATTTTTCACTTAACACTTATTTTTCTTGAAACCGCACTGTTGGTTAATGGCTTGTAAGAAGCATTGATTGCACTGTAAGGTTTACTACACCTGTTGTATTCGGCACATGTGACAAATAACATTTGGTTTGATTTGAAAGACAAGATAGTCGGTGTGACTTACCGGGCCCAGGTGACTGTGGGTTCAGGGAAGCCGTCAGCGTCACAGGCCAGCATCACAGACTGGTTTATGTCCGCCGTGGCATTCACCTCCGACTGCCTGGTGCGGATGCTAGGGAGCACTGAAACACAGACATACAGTAGACACAAGCATTATTGAAAGATACAGAGGTCATACGTGAGTAGGAAATTAATTATACTACTGTGATACTAAGATAAGACAATGTAAGGTTGTTATGGGCTTCAAACAAGTCTTAAAATGGTTTATAATCAGATCATGATGCACTATACTGGTTGGCTTTAAGTATGATAGCAGTAAATACATGTTACTGTAAACTTGTTACAGGATTGTTCTTTTTTTGGGATTCTGTAATGGTCTTCATAATAGCACAGTATTGGATCTACTATATTCTAAGTGTGTTCAGATCCAAATCCCAGGGTGAGAGCATAGGCGAAGAAAGAGGGGGTAGGGTGAGAGGGAGGATGTGATACTCACCGTTGACGATGACCTTGATGATCTTCAGGTCAATCTCTCCCCTGGCCATAACACGAGCCTCACAGGTGTACGCCCCTTCATCCGTTTTCTTGATGCCTCGGATCTGGAGGTGGTTGTTGCCCATGATCTTAAATCGAACTGTGAACAATCGCAAGAAAAGGAAAGAGAGAAGGCTCAATCATCATTAACAATAGGTGGTGCAGGTTTAACACAAGGCAACATGGGAAGGCACACATACAATGAGAATTCAGGAGGCGTGATCTGAGTTACAGTTGAATGCTGCATTTGCCCCCCCCCCATTATCAATATTACAATGTAAAAATAGTCATGAGTTATACATAGGTGTGGAGGGAAGATGATCTTTAGAACCATATGATATAGTCAATAACTCGCCACCAGAAAAACTAGTGACATATAGACTCATCAAAAGAAAGCTTTACCATCCATCCACTGGAAAAAATGTTATTTACATACAGTATGTTCATTGTTTCAATGTTTATTTAGATAATTAAGTGCTGTACTATTCACTGTGAGATTTTGTTACATTGCTCAACAGAGCATTGCCATGGCATTGTGCCTCTTATTCTTTGTCCTTTATATCCATACTGTAGTAAATGTGGTGAAACATGGACCATGTAAACATACAGACGCTGAAAGCAACTACTACTACTTCTTGAATTGCGTTGTCATAGCTCTACTATGTAAATATTCCATGAATCCTCTTTACTCTGTAAGTTCAAACATCTGGCAGCCAGCGTACAAATATTGTATGGCAACTGTGTTAATTCAACCCTCTTTTGAAGCGATGCCAGATGTAGATCTGGTTTAGTGAATCTGTATTTGGGCAAAAGCTTTGAATTCATTAACCAGACTTTTTAAATAGCTCTCTGAGCTGTGAATCACATATTAGCATGAAAAAGATGTGTACTTAGAGCTATAAGCACATGCAGCTTTGATATGGAAAAAGTTAACTGGAGCAATGTGGAAAATGTATTTACATAAGCAGTATGGGTTTCAGTCTGGGCTACAATTAGTGGTTTTCTAGTGAAAAACACATCCCTGTCCAGGGTCCAAGAAAACGCCACACACCAGAGCGCTGTGGTCACCCTGAGCCTCCCAGTGGTCGCCAGAGGGAGGGGTCCTCTAAGGTTAGAATAGTGCAGTCCGGAGAAAAACAAAATCCTTCAGAATGCCTCTCCGACAGCATCCCACTTGTCTGAATATGAAGCCTTCAAATATCCTTTCACAACTGACAACCACCATTTCTCTTGATCAAGAAATATCCTGTTTCCTGTCCTCACTTCATCTGTTATGTTGAAACACTCAAATGACCAAAAGGCAGGGAGGGCTGTGCTCTTAGGGAGAGAGCGAAGGAGTGTGGGGTGAATAAAAAAGAGCTGCAGATATAATGAAAGCAAACAAAACAACTGGGGGAGGGGGGGTCTCCACGACTCTGGGTAGTAGGCGACCCACACATTGGCACATCGATTTGTGTACAAGCCTTACCATCTTTTGTAACCTGGATCTTTGAGCCTTTGTGCTTCCAGATGATGCTGGCGGGAGGCGAGCTGACGACGTCACAGATGATGTCAGCATCATCCCCTTCATTAAACTCCTGTGGGGAAGGGGCGTTCTTGAAGGTTATCTTTTCTGTAGGGGAGAAGAATAGAAGTCAACTGCATTTCCCGAACAAGTCAACAAACTTAATAGACCAACATGTTCTATGGTGAGTGCTCCCTTTGTTACCCAGTCTATGCATTTGTCATGGCATTCCACCTGTTCATGATGGAACATACTATACAGTTAGTTTAGTTGTATATTCTAAATACGCGGGTTCTCTAAATGGAGAGAAATAGTTACCTTTACAATGACACTAGTGCGAAGATACAATCAACAATACTGTATGAAGGAGGACAATTGAAGAAAACAAATATGCACAAAATATGCACAGACACTTAAATTACATTCTTCAAAATTACATCGTGCACGTCACATATGTACAGATAATACAGTAAGGGGATTTCATTTGGTGGTAATCCACTAAATTACAATGAATAATATCAACACTTTTCAAGGACTGAGTTTGAGAGGGAACTTACGGAAGATTTTCACGTTGACAGTGCCCTGAGACTCCTTGTCTGCATTTTTGGCCACACACTTGTAGACACCGGCATTGTCCACATCAGCATTGTAGATAGTGAGGGTGGACGAGGACTCGTCGTTGCGGTTCACAATGATGTCCTGTCTGTTCGGTAAGAGCTTCTCGCCGTTCGGGGCATACCAATCAATGTCCTTTGCATCTCCAACAACTGAGGAGGCAGGGTGGATGTGTGAGCAGAGTGCAAATGCACTGTTTATGTGTCTTCAGCAGTTAGTATGAATGATAACCTAACAGATAACTATGTGCTGCCTTGTGAGGTGATGCTGCATCTGAGGTATGCATTATAGCTTTTTTGGCCTAGGGTTTCTCTGCTTTATGAAGACCATCTTCATACCAATATGCACAAAAAGGTAACTATTTGACATATTTGCTCAGATGATATACTACCTGAAAAAATACTGAAATTAAAACGCTGCCATTGATATTTTGAAAGAAGGGCAAAAAAAAGTCACATTTTCTGAAATCTTTCACTCCCTCATTCATAATGGAACAAAGAAGTGCTGAAGCAAACAGTATTTTGCTGACATCTTACTGCAAAAAAGTATACAGCTATCTACAGTTCTTTTCATCTAAAGGAAACATTGCTAAAGTGAAATGTTCTCATCTTTGCTATGACATATTGAGCCTCTATTTTCTCTTTGCAGGATGATGGCCTGCAGGAGTCTGCCAGTAGTGGGGGGTAACTGACCACAGTTGCAGGTCAGCGTCCTGGGAAACCCATGCTACTGCAGCCATGAGAACTTCTGTAGCACCTTCACTTTATGTAGAGTTATTTTCTATATCAAGCTGTCAAAATACTGTAGCTATTTGGGAGTTTGCAGTTATGGAGGCGATTGTATCTGTACCACACCTACCTTCGCAGAGGAAGAATTTGGACTCCCCCACGCTGATCTCTCCTTGCATCGGTGTGATCTCCACTTGCAGGGAGGCTAGAAGAGAAAAACACAGACAGAGCAGGTCTCAGAACAGTTCACATCAAACTCTGCACTTTTACATCGTTCCAATACACTTTACACACAGCCTGGTCCTATAACAGGCGTGAGCAAGGGGAGGGGAACAGGATGACACAGCGGCAAAGCACAGTGAGACAAGGCACACTTTAATGCATCAACAGCTTGACTGAACATCTGCCGCTGATCAACCTAAGATGAGCCATTTACCCACCCTTCACTTTTCAATATAATGCTGCATCTATGCCGTTAATTGGATTCAGTTAACAAAGAAGTATTTTAGTATTTGCAGCCTCATTTTAGTAAAAGCACAGTCACAAAAAAAAAATGTTGCAGACATAGTTGTAGAGTTGGTATGCTAAGTCGACAAATGAAAACACTTCTCACCCAACATTCCCACATTGTAGCCGTATAGGCCACAGTAGCATGTATTTAGATAACAATGTGTTAATTGTTGGCGCTCTGGCAAGGTCCCAGCATTGCTAATGCAGTAGGCAGCTCCCATCGGCATTAGTGGGATTGTTAGTGAGGTTGGGATGATGGTAGGGTTGTGCGGGCGGATAACATAATGAAATGTGGTGGAACAACACATAGCCATGGCAAATACTGTCCACTTATTGAAAAACCACTGTGTTGGACAGGCAGATTATCTGACAAAATATGACAATTAGGCCCTGGCACTATCTTAAAGGACCATTAATTATATGCCTTTCAAATGTATTTTAGACTTGTAATTACCCAGGCGTCCGATAAGATTTTATAATGGCACCTGACCGAGCTAACCCTGTGTTCTCACAATTTTTTCGTCTGACACCGAGTGTCCGCTCAGGAAGTGTAATGCCGTAAATCAAAGCATATTAGCTTCCTAAGATGCTGCCGAATACATTTAATAGTTCTGCATCAACTAAAGTGGGAGACAGAGATGAGATTTAGAATGTACAGGAGAGAATCAGCTGGTGTTTGTTCTCTTCAACTCTGCTGGATAAATTAAAGAGGAATCAACTTCCAACTTGGTGAGCGACAGGAGAGACATACTCCAAAGTTCGGGACAGCATACCTTAAAGATTTATATCTTCTTAGCCCAAGGTGTGCCTGGACAATCTTTCTTAAAAATTCTCCGATGTGGCCTATTTTAAAACGTTTCTCTTACCAAATCAGGAAATCAGGTCTGGTACTCTCTCTGCCATGATCTGTTCCTCAAGAGCAGAGGTGAAAGTAGGCATGTCTGGTCCAGTACGGCATCCTGGCAAAATAAATAGTGGGAGCACACCATACCGTGGACACACCATACCCACCATTAGTGGGGCTATCATTTGTTTTTCAACAGAACAAAGACCAAACACACCTCCAGGCTGTGTAAGGGCTATTTTACCAAGAAGGAGAAGGATGGAGCGCTGCATCAGATGACCTGGCCTCCACATCACCCAACCTCAACCCAATTGAGATGGTTTGGGATGAGTTGGACCACAGAGTGAAGGAAAAGCAGCCAACAAGTGCTCAGCATATGTGGGACCTCCTTCAAGACTGTTGGAAAAACATTCCAGGTGAAGCTGGTTGAGAGAATGCCAAGAGTGTGCAAAGCTGTCATCAAGGCAAATGGTGGCTACTTTGAAGAACCTAAAATATAAAATTATTTTGATATGTTTAACACTTTTTGGGTTACGTGTTTTATATAGTTTTGATGTCTTCACAATTATTCTATAATGTAGAACATAGTAAAACACAAAGAAAAACCCTTGAATGAGTAGATGTGTTCAAACTTTTGACTGGTACTGTATGTATACATACACATACATGGTGTGGCAAGGTATCCTAGTGGTTAGAGCATTGGACTAGTAACCGAAAGGTTGTAAGTTCAAATCACTGAGCTGACAAGGTACAAATCTGTCGTTCTGCCCCTGAACAGGCAGTTAACCCACTGTTCCTAGGCCGTCATTGAAAATAAGAATTTGTTCTTAACTGACTTGCCTAGTTAAATAAAGGTAAAAAATGATGTCTCTTTTAAATATATTATATTAAGTTTATTATTGTCTCCTACCACCCCTCCCCTAATTAAGTTATTAAGTTTATTATTGTCTCCTACCACCCCTCCCCTAATTGGAGTAAACTAATGGACAACAACACTTAGGCTTCTACTTCCAGCTGACACATACTATATAAATTTTATGGACACAATGTATTTTACAATAGGTATCTTTCATTTGTTTACAAATGAACCCCTCAGCTCCACTCAACCCCTCCCATATACTTTTTATTAATCACAATATTATTTAATACATTTTGGTATTTAATATTTTTTAGTATCAATTCGTATATTTGAGTTTAACCACAATACTGTTTGTATTATTTGTTCTGTCTTTTCTGGTGGATTAAACTGAAATTGCAACTAACTTTCTATGGCTTGTTTTAAAATTAGCGATATATTGGAGATGATTTCATTTTCAAATAACCAAAAGTTAGAGCTTTTAGTCTTAATAAATGGAAAAAGGCCAGTCTTTGAACACAGGGTGGGACATTCTTACTAATCTGTTAGAGAATCAGTTTGGATTTAAATATAACTTTTGTATAACTGATGCCTTTAGATAGAGGTCTAATGCTTTCATATTTAATATTTCTGCCCTCTGAATTCACATTCTTTATTTATTTATTTAATTTATTTAATTTATTTATTTAATTTATTTAAGTTTCATTTTGTCTTGCCGTTCCACATAAAATGGAATATTTTTTGCTCATATAATTAAAGAAACTGGTCGCTAGGTGTAGGCAAGACCATTAGCAAATAGGTAAACTGGGATATTATTTTTCATTTTATTGAATATCCGAAACATACAATATACTTGCAGTGAAGCTGCTCAACAACTACATCATACCAGTCTTCCAACAGACTCCCATTCAGAGTGGCACACAGAAACATCCAGGGTCAATGTCCTGCTCAAGGGCAGGTTGACAGATCTCCCACCAGGCCAAAAAACGTGAACCCGCATCCTCCAAGATCCCCCCCACAGTCCCCCCCAAAAGCTGTCCCTCCCACAGTCCCCCAAGAAGAAAAATAAAAATACCATTAATTCCATTCCCCACCCCCAAGAACCCCCAATGCACCAACAACCAAGAGAATGAACTAAAGAGAAAAAAAGAGAAAGACAGAAAACAGAAAACAACAATGCAAAAAAAAAATAATAGTAATACATTTAAAACAAAGGACATCAAGGACAACTGAAATCATAACAACAATGGCAACTGTAAATGTTTGTGTGCATGTCTGGCAATATTACATGTATGTGTGTATTCTTGCATGCGTTTATTTGAATGAGAGTGTGTGTATATGCATGTGTACAAACACCTGCACGGCATCAGCCTCAGGCAAACCAGCATTAGTTGTAAAAACACTGCCCCTTAGTGTCTTTCAAACTTACTTTTATTATGTTTTATTTTTACTTTTATCTTTGACCATCATTCTATCTCCCACACATCAACTCCACTCCCACTTGTCTCCAATTCCACATCCCAACCCTCAGCTTCCCTCAGCCCATCCCATCTATCTCTGCTGGCCACCCACTTCGGGTTTCTATGCAACACATATCTTTCAACTATGCTGTGATGTTTAACGTACAATTTCAATCTATCTAATCGAATAGAATCCACAGAATGCGATCTCATAACAGTACTATTTCTAGGGTCAATTTTAGATCAATGCTATGAATTTTCAGCCATTCCTGAACCTGAGACCAGAAACAGGCTACCTGAGGGCAATACCAAAATAAATGGTCTATTGATTCTGTATCCTCACAACAAAATCTACAGAGCTTCCATGATTATATGCCCCAAATATTCAGCATTTTGTTCGTGGCAAGAACTCTATATAATAATTTTAGTTGAAAAGCACGAAGTCTTGAATCTTGCATTGTTTTATATATCAACTCATACACCCTGTACCATGGAATCGGTACATCAAAAATCTCTTCCCAACTATTTTGCAATATCTATGGCACAGATATACACATACTGGTCCTCAAATGAAACTGGTATCCTTTCCTATTTATTCTATTTTTATTCCCCCGCCAGTTTTGATGCTTTATATTGGGCAGACAGACCAGTTCCCTACCTCCTCCTGCTGCCACCTGCCTCCTCCAGTCATGATCCTTTATATTGGGCAGACAGACCAGTTCTCTACCTCCTCCTGCTGCCACCAGCTGCCTCCATTTTTGGGGTATTGCTGTAATCAATTGGTTGTACTCTTGGATTGAGCAGACCTTCCCATACAATTGTGATAACTCCATGAAGGACATAACTCTACCATTCCAATTTCCAATATCATTTAAGAACAAAATACCCTTTTCAAACATCTTTCCCATAAATACAGGTATTTTAGCAATCAGCACATTTGAGTTCAGCCATATTATTTGTTGTAATATTTCTCCTATCTTTTCAGGGGGATGGAATTGTAGCCTGCTCTGCAATGCTTGTCTGAAAAAGAGAGATACTTTGAAAAAAGTCATTTTTGAAATTATAATTTTCAATTGACCCGAAAATGAGACATGGCAATCTGCACAAAGGCAAAAAGGCCATTTTTAAACAATGTAATCTACTTGAGAACCATTTAGGGTTCAAGTAAAACTTTTGAATAAGTGAAGCTTTTAGAGAGGTTTAGTGCTTTTATATTTAATAATCTTAACCCACCCATTTCATATTCATTATATAGACAGGCACTTTTTTATTTTGTCTGGTTTAGCGTCCCAGATAAAGTGAAATATTTTTTGCTCATATGATTTCAAAAACTAATCATCAGGAGTAGGCAGCGCCATAAGTAAGTGAGTAAACTGAGATATGACTAAGGAGTTAATCAGGGCAATTTTTCCATAAATAAGACAGGTATTTACCTCTCCATGGTTGCAGGGTCTTGTCTATTTCTAAGTTTTAAGTTTTCTATTGAAATTCATTGTGAAGCGCTTATTTATACATTTTGTGCTATGAATACCAAATATGTCTACTTCACCATCAGCCCATTTTATATGTAAACTGCAAGTTAATGTAAAAGTTGTATTTTTCAAAGATCCAACATGTAATATTGTACACTTATCATAATTAGGTTTTAGTCCAGAAAGTATAGAAAAGTTACCTAGATCTTCAATGACACATTGCAGGGATCTATCTTGCGGACTTAACTTGAGTCATCAGCATACATGGGCACCTTTGTTTTTAAGCCTTGAATTTCTAATCCTCTAATGTTGTTATTGGATCTAATTTTAATAGCTAGCATTTCGATGGCCATAACGAATAGATATAGTGACAGCGGACACCCTTGTTACTCTCCTCTTGACAATTCAAAACTCTGAGAAGTTGCCGTTATTTACTATTTTATACCTGGGGTTGCAATACATTATTTTTACCCACTTTATAAGAGAATGACCAAAATTGAAAAAAATCTGGGCATAACTAAAGTTAATCAGGGTGATTTTTCCACAAATAGACAGGTACTTTCCTTTCCATGGTAGTAAAATATAATATATTTTTGCTAACTTTCTAAAAAAATGTATTGTAGTAAGATAATTTCTTTCTTGTATATTCTATAGCATTCAGGTAGCGTTCTACTGGCAACTGCCAAACCCAGATTTGTCCGTCCGACTGCCAGATTGTGAAGCGTGATTCATCACTCCAGAAAACGCGTTTCCACTGCTTCAGAGTCCAATGGCGGTGAGCTTCACACCACTCCAGCTGATGCTTGGCATTGCGCATGGTGATCTTAGGCTTGTGTGCGGCTGCTCGGCAATGGAAACCCATTCATGAAGCTCCCGACGAACAGTTCTTGTGCAGATTGGAACTTGGTAGTGAGTGTTGCAACCGGAGACAGACCATTTTTACGCGCTGCACGCTTCAGCACTTGGCAGTCCCATTCTGTGAGCTTCTGTGAACAACCCGTTGTTGCTCCTCAATGTTTCCACTTCACAATAACAGCACTTACATTTGACCAAGGCAGCTCTAGCAGGGCATAAAATTTGATGAAATGACTTGTTGGAAAGGTGGCATTCTATGACGGTGCCACGTTGAGTCACTGCGCTCTTCAGTAAGGCCATTCTACTGCCAATATTTGTTTATGGAGATTGCATTGCCGTGTGCTCGATTTTATACACCTGTCAGCAACGGGTGTGGCTGAAATAGTTGAATCCACTAATTTGAAGGGGTGTCCACAAACTTTTGTGTATATAGTGTAAGTATATCAGTCCTGTAAAATAAAAAAATTAGGCATAGCACATTGCACAAGCCCTGCGCTTTTAAAATGGTTATATATGTGATTTTGCCAATGTTTAGAGCACCACCATTAGGTAAAAGGTCAGATTTTTTGGGGTGACATATTATTTTGTATACAGTGTAAATATATCCCGTCTGATTCCCAGTTTGTGGGGGGATTCGTATGACGTTGCCAGCAGTAAGATTTGAGTTTGATTTCCTGTAGCTTTCAAATCATAAGTCACTTTCTGTTTTCTGACCCCCAAAAATTAGGGTGGTTCCAAAACAATCACTCAGAGTTTAACAGGTTATACCACTGCCAACACGAGCTAATGCTAAAGCTAACAACAAAAAGTCGACTGGTAGGGACCACACACCGGTGGTCGTCAGTGCTGTGCTTTTTAAACACTCCCTCACAGTATGGAAGACTTTCACAGCTAACATATCAGGGAAGAACATAAATTAAAGGAGATCCAGAGATCCAAAATCCAGAAACTTTCAAGTGATTCCATACATTGAAACTAGTTCAGTTGAGTTGGCCCTCTCCCCCTCTCTCTCCCTGGAGTGCTGTACTGAAACAGCTGCAAAAACAGATTACATGACTTGTGATGTTGCTGGATGCAAGCAATTATGTAAAAACATTCCTTCCGCAGGATACTTTAACTGGTGACAATCCGGGTGAACAAAGAAAAAGGATCACACTGTCGCTGCATGAATCTGATAGAATTATTGACAGGACAAGTAAAAAATAGGCTCACATTTCAGCATGAATCGCCTTGATCAGAGCCGAAACGATCCATGCTACTTTTTCTTTAAGTAACCTGTTTTTTGGGGGATTTTCAAGTCCCTCGGTAGAGCAGCCGATTCCCCCTTTTTTGTTAAAGCTGTGCTAAAGCGCGATTGGGTATACCTTCTTTCCAATACAATTATGTAATTTGGGTGATCTATACATTTAACAATGGGGGGGCTTTAAAAAAGTATCACATAATAGCAGGAACAGCACCATCTAGTGGTCAGAACATGGTAATATCAGGATGTAGGATGGGACAACTTCAATGGCAAATTTCTCTAAAAAGGGTGAAAAAACATCACCAAATTCACTGAGAATACATTACATAGGATGAAGAAAAAATACTCATAGCCGCAGCTCCATACTAGTCGTCAAACAGAGAACTGATACTATATACTCGTTGTTGGGGTGGGGTTGGTGTTGGGGGAAACGTGGGTGGCTTGTTACAATTTCTTTGGATCTCATGTCTAATTTATTGTTAGAAAAACATTTGGTCAAAATTGAATGTTTGGTACTATATTTATTGACAATTATATGAATCATATTAATGTAATAATTTCTCAGAGATCAAATTATATTTCAACAAAATAAGTTCTCTTTTAAAACTGCAACCTGACCAAGATAAAGCAAAGCAGTGAGACAAACAACAACACAGAGTTACACATGGAATAAACAAACGTACAGTCAATAACACAATAGAAAAGTCTATATACAGTGTGTGAAAATGAGGTAAGATTAGGGAGGTAATGCAATAAATAGGCCGTAGTGGCGAAGTAATTACAATTTAGCAATTAAACACTGGAGTGATAGATTTGCAGAAGATGATTGTGCAAGTAGAGACACTGGGATGCAAAGGGGCAAAAAAATAAAACCAATACGGGGATGAGGCAGTTGGATGGGCTGTTCACAGGTGGGTTATGTACAGGTGCAATGATCTGTAAGCTGCTCTGACAGCTGATGCTTAAAGTTAGTGAGGGAGATATAATGTTGCAGGAATGCTAATCTTATCTGTTTCTAACAACAGAAACGATTTCAGAACAATCTGAGATGGTGGATATCGAAATCCTCTTTCTTGTGCTTTTGTGGTGGAACTTAGATATTTATATAAGCTTCATAGGTTTCATACGATTTTTGGCTTCGATTTCAGTTCCAGACATCTAGACGATGATGCTAACAAAAATAATATTGCTTCAAAAGACTTACTGAAATCCAAACTATATCTCCCTGCAGATTAATTGAGAAATTCATAAAAATCGATATTTTCCTTAAACATCATCTGTGCTTTGTTAGATGGAAACACATCCTCAGAGGCAGTGAAAACAGAGCTGTCGAAAGCATGTTCGCACTGCTTTCTATGAGGTATCGTAAAGGGACAACAATAACAGCTCTTATTCCGGCTCTCACCATTGGCAAAACCGCACCACAAACACGAACTCTGAGGACAAAGACAACCGGTGAAAAACAAACCAAATGTATTTCAGGTCAATAGGGTAAAATTTTATTTTTCGGTGTTTCAAACTCTTTAAAAGGATGCTGAAGCTTGAAACTCCAGAGTGTTACAGTTACACGGTAGAGTGTTTTAACCTCGTACACTTCCAACTGTCGACACAGCAACAAGTGAGATGATGTGTCCTTTGCTGAGAGCATATAGGAAACAAATACACTAAACATACTGGGGCGGGAGATCGATAGCCTTAATTACAATACAAATCCCAAACACTTCAGCCCTTACTGCTGCTGTCTGCTTCTGCTCCTTCTTCTGCTCGAATGTTCCAGCACATGGGGCCCAGAGCAAAGTCCCTGCACACCAAGCAATACTGCCCGTAATTTAATGGGGAGATAAGTGTAGCGCTTTATTCTGGATATGCATTTCTGAACGATGAGGGCCTAGGAAAAAACTCCTAATAGAACATGCACACAGGCATGTGCTGTGCAAGTTGGAAACAGCTCATTACTGGAGCAGCGAGCAGATACGATAAGGTAGTTCATTGGACAGTTTTAAATGTCGAGGAAGCCAACTGAACATACACTACAGGACCAAAAGTATGTGGACACCTGCTCATCGAGCATTTCATTCCAAAATCATGGGCATTAATATGGAGTCCATACCCCCTTTGAATCTATAAAAGCCTCCACTCTTCTGGGAAGGCTTTCCACTATATGTTGGAACATTGCTGCGTGGACTTGCTTCCATTGAGCCACAAGAGCATAAGTGAGGTCGGGCACTGATGTTGGGAGACTAGGCCTTGCCCGCAGTTGGCATTCCAATTCATCCCAAAGGTGTTCTATGGGGTTGAGGTCAGGGCTATGTGCAGGCCAGTCAAGTTCTTCCACACGGATCTCGAAGGAACCATGTCTGTATGGACCTTGCTTAGTTCATGGAGGCACTGTCATCCTTAAACAAGAAAGGGCCTTCCCGAAACTGTTGCCACAAAGTTGAAAGCACAGAATCGTCTAGAATGTCATTGTATCATGTAGCATTAAGATACCCCTTCACTGGAACTAACAGGCCTAGCCAGAATCATTAAAAACAGCCCCAGACCATTATTCCTCCTCCACCAAACTTCAGAGGCAGTGAAAAGCAGACATTATCGTGTGTGTAGCGAAATGCTTGTGTTCCTAGCTCCAACAGTGATATCTAACAACAATCTTCTTCACAACAATACACACAAATCTATATCCGCCCTCCACATTTTCATGTCACACATTAAACAAGAATGGATAACTCAAATGTAAATTTGAAATGATTCAACTTCAATCAGAGAAATGTTCAGCTGCTAATAGCTTATAACCAAACAGGGCTGTGTCTCCATTGTCAGTATAGAAACTAGGCCATAGGCTATGTTCCATTTAAAGTCTAATATATTTATTTTATTTAACCTTTATTTAACTAAGCAAGTCAGTTAAAAACAAATTCTTATTTACAATGACGGCCTAACCCGGCCAAACCCTCCCTTAACCCGGACGACGCTGGGCCAATTGTGTGACGCTCTATGGGACTCCCGATCATGGCCCGGTTGTGATACAGCCCGGGATTGTACCCAGGTCTGTAGTGACACCTCTAGCACTGCAATGCAGTGCCTTAGACCGCTGCGCTACTAGGTATAAAGAAGCATACTTCTCTATGGCGCTCCGCATGTTACACTAGAGAATGTTACAAGCATAAAGCATCTGCACACTAGACATTCCTGGAGATATATATAACATTTTTTCATTCCATATACATTGGATAACAACCTTTCTACCTAGCTGAATGAGAACATTAATCTTGGGTAGCAAATGAACACAGGCCATACATTGAACCTGTAAATTCACATGAGCCCAAGTGTGCTTTTGCTCATAAATCACTTAGCATATTTTCACTGGAGACAGCCATATCGATTCATCATGAAATAAAAGATCATCAAGGTTTTCATGTGAATCAACTCTGACGTAAAACAAACTCAAGATATTCACATATCACTATTCAATTGGACTTCACCATTGTTTCTACCTGTCATTCACAAGTCAGCACAGAAAATGAGCATGAGAGCAAGAGATTAACAACAATATTCACAGTTGGAATACATGGTTGAAACTGACATTGAATTACTGTTAATTAATGGGGTGGATTTGGTTCATGATGTATGATGCAATTTGGCCTCAAGGGTTAAAACTTCCTGGGGCGGCAGGTAGCCTAGTGGTTAGAGCGTTGGCCCAGTAACTGAAAGGTTGCCTGATGGGTTGGCGCCCCCCTTTTGGGTTGTGCCGTGGCAGAGAGATCTTTGTGGGCTATACTCAGCCTTTTCTCAGGATGGTAAGTTGGTGGTTGAAGATATCCCTCTAGTGGTGTGGGGTCTGTGCTTTGGCAAAGTGGGTAGGGTTATATCCTTCCTGTTTGGCCCTGTCCGGGGGTATCATCGGATGGGGCCACACTGTCTCCTGAACCCTCCTGTCTCAGCCTCCAGTATTTATGCTGCAGTAGTTTATGTATCGGGGGGCTAGGGTCAGTTTGTTATATCTGGAGTACTTCTCCTGTCTTATCCAGTGTCCTGTGTGAATTTAAGTATGCTCTCTCTAATTCTCTCTTTCTCTCTTTCTTTCTCTCTCTCAGAGGAGCTGAGCCCGAGGACCATGCCTCAGGACTACCTGGCATGATGACTCCTTGCTGTCCCCAGTCCACCTGGCTGTGCTGCTGCTCCAATTTCAACTGTTGTGAATCCAGCCAACATGCCAGATTTCAAAAAGGCTTTTCGGGGAAAGCAAACAATGCTATTATCTCCGTAAACAAAAGAGAGAAAACATATTTCAACCCTGCAGACAAAACGGAGAAACAAAAATATAAATCATGCCTTACCTTTGACGAGCTTCTTTTGTTGGCACTCCAATATGTCCCATAAACATCACAAATGGTCCTTTTGTTTGATTAATTCCGTTCATATATATCCAAAATATAAATTTATTTGGTGCGTTTGATCCAGAAAAACACTGGTTCCAACTTGCGCAACGTGACTACAAAATATCTCAAAAGTTACCTGTAAACTTTGGCAAAACATTTCAAACTACTTTTGTAATACAACCTTAGGTATTTTTTAAAGTAAATAATCGATACAATTGAAGACAGGATGATCTGTGTTCAATACAGGAAGAAAACACACTGATGCTAGCTTTCTGGTCATGCGCCTCTATCAAACAGTACACACGAAGCGACCCTCGTTTTGAACAGGACTACTTCTTCATTACACAAAGGAAAAACCTCAACCAATTTCTAAAGACTGTTGACATCTAGTGGAAGCGGTATGAACTGCAAGCAAGTCCCTTAGAAATCTGGATTCCCAATGAAACACCATTGAAAAGAGAGTGACCTCAAAAGAAAGAAAATCTGAATGGTTCTTCCTCGGGGTTTCGCCTGCTACATAAGATCTGTTATACTCACAGACATGATTCAAACAGTTTTAGGAAATTCACAGTGTTCTACTAATAATATGCATATCTTATCTTCTGGGGATGAGTAGCAGGCAGTTGAATTTGGGAATGCTATTTATCCAAAATTCCAAATGCTGCCCCCTATCCTAGAGAAGTTAAGGAGAAGTCTATCTTTAATTCCGTGAATAACACTTGTATCTTTATCAATGTTTATTATGAGTATTTCTGCAAAATCACCGGATGTTTTGGTATCAAAACATTACTGCACGTAAGGCGCCAATGTAAACTGAGATTTTTGGATATAAATATGCACATTATCGAAGAAAACATACATGTATTGAGTAACATGATGTCCCAAGAGTGTCATCTGATGAAGATCATCAAAGGTTAGTGATTCATTTTTATCTATATTTCTGCTTTTTGTGACTCCTATCTTTGACTTGGCTATGCTATGACCTAACATAATCATATGTTGTGCTTTCGCTGTAAAGCATTTTTGAAATCAGACATGATGGGTAGATTAACAAGATGTTTATCTTTCATTTGCTGCATTGGACTTGTTAATGTGTGAAAGTTACATATTTCAAAAAAATATTTTTGAATTTTGCGCGCTGCCTTTTCAGCGGAATGTTGTCGAGGGGTTCCGCTAGCGGAACGCCTGCGCTAGAAAGGTTAACCTCTGCTATAGACAGGTGGCACTGGTGTGTAAGCCAGAAACGTACAAACCAGAGACTTTAAATATACCCTTATTACTTCAAAATCTATGCTCTTATTTAGGATTCTATGTGATTTAAGCCGCCCTGTGTCAGGTAAGTTCTTGTCATTGGGATGTCTGCTCACAGAAAGGCATAAGAACTTTGAAGGCCCAAGATAAAAAATATTCCACCAGAAACACCAGAAAACTTTTCTGACAGAGAATGTACTTTTGCACTGCTTTCAGGCGGGAACGTGGTGCTTTAGAATGCCATGCCAATCAGGCCACGATGCACTTATCAAAGAGCATGGCCAAGATCCTACGAAGACGCAGTCATTTCCAATCACAAGATTAAGGCCCCACAGACAAACACAAACTGCCGCACATACACACGTACTCATAGACAAACTAAGGAGAGGCAGAGGATAGGCTCTAAGCCTGGGAGCATGCCTCTTTATGTCACTCCCTTGGTTTTCAGGTGCTCAGAGAGAGATTCTAATGTATGCTAAACCCCATGCAATTCCAAATTGTACATTTAGGTTCTCCACCTGGATGCTAAATTGACAGCATCTCTACTTATCTGAATTGGTAATCTCCATTAATTATAGGTAAACACTACTCACTGTCCATATTAGTTACTCAGTATGCCTTTATACAGCAAATAGCAGATCCAACACCTGCTGCCAGGCGACCACTGCCAAGTTTGTCTACTTTGTACACAATATTTCTTCTCGTTCAAGTGCCCCTGCCTTGCAACATTTTATTAACGCACACATTTTCCTCAGTAATTTATTTGGCTGGAAGTAATGAAAAAGACCTTCAGCAGAGAATAGCACTCCCCCTTCAAATTCAACTCATTAAAAAAGCATGCTCTTAAGTGATATTAGTGATACATGTTTTCAATCACATATAATCCTATTTGTTTAGAAGAAGTGGTGGGGGAGAGAATACTGAGAATGGGCAATCTTTTTTCCTTTATAAAAATGGTTGTCAGGTGCCAGGGGTGAGGGCCACGTGGGGTGAAGGGGGGAAAGAGTTGCCCTCATTAAGGGGCCTCCCTGGCAGGGCTCAACCCAATCACATAATTGTCCGACTGTTCCACTTCCACTGTTCCTCTCCAACCAGGTGCGTGGGATGCGCCAACCATGCAGCAGCAACATGCAGTGTCCTTGGGCAAGACATGGAAGGGAGAAAAAAGAGCCAGCATTGATAATGGGGCTGGTAATGGTCTTACCCCGTTGACATTGTCTCACACAGCTTCAAACTGGCATAAAACGATGTCGCATCATTGTAAATTCCTTTCCCTCCAGTTTATTTTTGTTCGCTTGCCTAGTCATGCTTCTCTATTACCGGGTCCAACTGGGCACCCCACAAAAGAACAGGCTGTGAAAAGTAATAACGGTAGACTAGAGCATTGGAAAGAATGCTGACCAATCAATAGTCTACCATGATATAAACAGTCACGCTCATAAGGCAGCAATACATTTCTCCATGTGTACACTGTGCCAGTGCTGCTGGCACTATAGCTGCACTATTCCATTACAAACATGACAATGACGAGGAGAGGCACTATAGCCACAGATACAGCTAGCGATTCCCCTTCCATCCATCCACTCTGTAATCAGTTACGTTGCCAGCAAAAATATTGTAATCAGATTATAGATACTGTTGAAAAACAAGATTATTACTTTTTGGATTACTGTTAAATTTAGAAATTATGTTTGCAAAAAAAACAAAACATTATAACACCTTTTTGTTTTCTCAATGACATTCAATTCAGCATAGAAAAAAGGTGCAAGTTTAAGTTTGTTCCTCCTGAGCGAGTCTGATCACAAGTCAGAGACCACTATGATGACACACCAGATGCATTTTATGGATCCTTTTTTGTCTTCTTCTAATGCCTCTTAAAACCTTTTTGGGCTGCAATCCCGTTACCGGGATGATATGACGACAGCCACTGAAAGTGCAGGGCGCCAAATTCAAAACAACAGAAGTCTCATAATTAAAATTCCTCAAACATACATGTATCTTATATCGTTTTGAAGATATTCTTGTTGTTAATCCCAACACAGTGTCCGATTTCAAATGGGATTTACGGCGAAAGCACCACAAACAATTATGTTAGTTCAGCACCTAGTCACAATAAAACACAGTCATTTTTCCAGCCAAAGAGAGAAGTCACAAAAACCACAAATAGAGATAAAATGAATCACTAACCTTTGATGATCTTCATCAGATGACACTCATAGGACTTCATGTTACACAATACATGTATGTTTTGATTGATAAAGTTCATATTTATATAAAGAAATCTGAGTTTACATTGGCGAGTTACATTCACTAGTTCCAAAAACATCCAGTGATTTTGCATAGCTACATCGATTCAACAGAAATACTCATCATAAATGGAGATGATAATACAAGTTATCCACATGGAATTATAGATATACCTGTCTTTAACTTCTTATGGCTGGGGGGCAGTATTGAGTAGCTTGGATGAATAAGATGCCTAAAGTAAATGGCCTGCTCCTCAGTCTCAGTTTTAGAAACGTCAGAGTGTTTTCTGTCCAATACTAATAATAATATGCATATATTAGCAACTGAGACTGAGGAGCAGGCTGTTTACTTTGGGCACCTTATTCATCCAAGCTACTCAATACTGCCCCCCAGCCATAAGAAGTTAAAAAAGTTTTTAAAAAGTAAAAAAAGTAATCAAAAAGTAACTGAAAGTAATCAAATTACGTTACTGAGTTTGGGTAATCCAAAGGGTATGTTACCGATTAAAATTCTGCACAGGTAACTAGTAACTGTTTTTTATTTTATTTTATTTCACCTTTATTTTACCAGGTAGGCTAGTTGAGAAGAAGTTCTCATTTGCAACTGCGACCTGGCCAAGATAAAGCATAGCAGTGTGAACAGACAACACAGAGTTACACATGGAGTAAACAATTAACAAGTCAATAACACAGTAGAAAAAAAGGGGAGTTTATATACATTGTGTGCAAAAGGCATGAGGAGGTAGGCGAATAATTACAATTTTGCAGATTAACACTGGAGTGATAAATGATCAGATGGTCATGTACAGGTAGAGATATTGGTGTGCAAAAGAGCAGAAAAGTAAATAAATAAAAACAGTATGGGGATGAGGTAGGTAAAAATGGGTGGGCTATTTACCGATAGACTATGTACAGCTGCAGCGATCGGTTAGCTGCTCAGATAGCAGATGTTTGAAGTTGGTGAGGGAGATAAAAGTCTCCAGCTTCAGCGATTTTTGCAATTCGTTCCAGTCACAGGCAGCAGAGAACTGGAACGAAAGGCGGCCAAATGAGGTGTTGGCTTTAGGGACGATCAGTGAGATACACCTGCTGGAGCACGTGCTACGGATGGGTGTTGCCAACGTGACCAGTGAACTGAGATAATGCGGAGCTTTACCTAGCATGGACTTGTAGATGACCTGGAGCCAGTGGGTCTGGCGACGAATATGTAGCGAGGGCCAGCCGACTAGAGCATACAAGTCGCAGTGGTGGGTGGTATAAGGTGCTTTAGTGACAAAACGGATGGCACTGTGATAAACTGCATCCAGTTTGCTGAGTAGTGTTGGAAGCAATTTTGTAGATGACATCGCCGAAGTCGAGGATCGGTAGGATAGTCAGTTTTACTAGGGTAAGTTTGGCGGCGTGAGTGAAGGAGGCTTTGTTGCGGAATAGAAAGCCGACTCTTGATTTGATTTTCGATAGGAGATGTTTGATATGAGTCTGGAAGGAGAGTATACAGTCTAGCCAGACACCTAGGTACTTATAGATGTCCACATATTCAAGGTCGGAACCATCCAGGGTGGTGATGCTGGTCAGGCGTGCGGGTGCAGGCAGCGAACGGTTGAAAAGCATGCATTTGGTTTTACTAGTGTTTAAGAGCAGTTGGAGGCCACGGAAGGAGTGCTGTATGGCATTGAAGCTCGTTTGGAGGTTAGATAGCACAGTGTCCAAGGACGGGCCGGAAGTATATAGAATGGTGTCGTCTGCGTAGAGGTGGATCAGGGAATCGCCCGCAGCAAGAGCAACATCATTGATATATACAGAGAAAAGAGTCGGCCCGACGATTGAACCCTGTGGCACCCCCATAGAGACTGCCAGAGGACCGGACAGCATGCCCTCCGATTTGACACACTGAACTCTGTCTGCAAAGTAATTGGTGAACCAAGCAAGGCAGTCATCCGAAAAACCGAGGCTACTGAGTCTGCCGATAAGAATACGGTGATTGACAGAGTCGAAAGCCTTGGCAAGGTCGATGAAGACGGCTGCACAGTACTGTCTTTTATCGATGGCGGTTATGATATCGTTTAGTACCTTGAGCGTGGCTGAGGTGCACCCGTGACCGGCTCGGAAACCAGATTGCACAGCGGAGAAGGTACGGTGGGATTCGAGATGGTCAGTGACCTGTTTGTTGACTTGGCTTTCGAAGACCTTAGATAGGCAGGGCAGGATGGATATAGGTCTGTAACAGTTTGGGTCCAGGGTGTCTCCCCCTTTGAAGAGGGGACTGCACGAAGAACATAACCTAACGAACCCTGCACTTACACCTCTCTTGATGACAATTACATTCTAGGGCCCTCTTATTATCATCCTGCGAGCGCCCACAATGCACTACTGTCTGGCGTTTTAGGGTTTTCCCTCTTTCCATTTTACAGGAAGAAGTCGTCACAATGGAGGGACTGTCACAATGCTCTGTCTTCGGTGCAATTATTAGTGCGCTCATAACTTTGTGAGTGTTATACTTGGCCCATCCAGACTACTTTCAGCCCCCATCAGGCCTGACTAATTGCATCAAGGGCAAGAGATGGTGGAGGGATAAAGCGCACCAATGGCAATCGTAATCCCCTGTCAACGAGGTTTGCACAATTACAGCATAAGAAATGGAGGGGGATCAATGCCGGCGAGGTGGAGCGATGGCCATCACGCATTAATGCACCTTAATGAATATGCCAATAAAGACAATTGGAAAAATGTGCCTTTTCAAACTAAACTAATTGTTATGGATGTTAGTTGGTTTTCTCTGCAATTTTCTTCAAATGAAAGTCAATGAAAATCATCTTTTCAAAAGATAATATCAAAACTTTGTGTTGCACAAAACCCGCACACGTAAACAACGGCCATGAATAAATCGAGGAGATGATTTAATGAATCTGTAACGAGTCTAAATAGATAACACTTTACTGCAGAATACAATATAATCAATGTCACTGAACATAATTTCCTAAAAACAACAATGCTTGAATATAGAGCCTCCTTAGCATTCCCACCAATGCCTTTGAGGGCTTATATATCCACTTGTGATCAGAGGCCAGGTACACCCAAATGGAGCATAAATCAGAGACTGATCTGAGGGATTGTTTCTGACCTTATCCAAGCATTAGTGCTCTATGTGTGGATGTCATACATGTATGTGTCAGCCAGCCACTAGGGCAGAGAGGAGAGGAGGGCTAATGGAGAGGGAGCAGAGAGCCAGGGACCTTTGGGGTTCCCCAAAACTGACAAGTCACTGTGGACGCATCAGTACCCCAGAGAGCCAAAAGCTCTTCTCATTTAATGGAGATAGGCTTTCCCCCACATTGGAGGAGCACGGAGATAAAGGGGATGGCAACGGGGTGTGGTGGGAGTGGCCAGAGGCACCGCGTTCTGATCTGGGAAAAAGAAAGAGAGAGAGAGAAAGAAGAAAGACAGAGACTGATTCATGGTGACATTTCAGTCAATTTGACTCAACATCAGGCTTTGACGCCATTTCGGATGAGTTGAGGGGTTCAGCGTTGACCAAAAGACAAACAATCATAGGTAAAAAGGGAATCCAAGACTATAGGAGAAAGGAAAGGACAGCTAAAATTGTGCAGCACTCAAATTACTAATCTATAGTGAATCCACTTAAAGCTCTTGGGTGGCACAACAACCATAAAATGGTTTGCAAATGAATATTGCAAAAGCTATTGGAGCCAACGATTGCGTCCACTCCAGTCATTGAACCACGTAGCATGCCATGTCCAGGGTCAATGTCCTTGTTTCATTAACATCTGTAATAGCCATTATGCCGGATTTGGGAAACAGCAATTATAAACTGCAATTTTTCTTCCCCCCTCTCCCCTTCTTTCTACTGCACAGCATTGTCATGCATCATTACCACTCATGTGATGGCAATACAGTCCTTCAAAGCATCAGAAAACATTCTAGGTGACCAAAGCTACAGGAATCCCAAACATATGCTTCCTCTCGTCCTAATTGAGACACACCATTGGCTCTTTTAAGGCTCTGTTATTTTCTCTCTCACACACAATTTAAAAAAAAAGTTCTCTCTTCCCAAATTACTGCTCGGCTCAGTAATCCTAGCATTAATGATACTGATGCCTGCAGTTTGCCCTCTCAGTTCAATGGAAGAAGCATGGCTTCCTTTCACTGACACAAGGCTAGGGATCCTGCAGGACTCTAATTGCACAGAGTTGGGGAGATTTAGGTGACAGAACTCTGACACTGGCGCTACTTAGCAATGTCAAGCTCTGTCTCTGTGAGTTAAAGTTCTATCAATAACACAGCACCTGCAATTTTTCCCCCACAGCAGTTTAAATAATTAACAATCTAAACAAATGAACTGTTTTCTTTTCTAATAGCAAAACAGCCATGGCTATAAACCCAGGGTTCAGCCTAGCTCTTAGAAGTTCCTGCTAGCCTGCTAGTGTAATGTAGCCAAGGCAAGGGGAGCTTTTCCTCCTTCCTGATAACTTGAGATATAGATCATGACAGTGTGAGAATAGCTTATTAAACAGTAGCAGGGAGCTCGTTTGTGTGGATAATGATGAAAAGGGGGAGTAGCTGTGGAACCAGATTAATAGGTGGGGCCCCCAGGAACGGGCCCTGAAGTCAGGTTTCCCGTGGCGGGGGCCTCCACTGAGCCATAATTAGGCTTAATTGACTTGCTATTGAAAGTCATCGAGACTGGTGGCTTGAGTGCGGTGTCAGCGAAAGAGCAGAAAAAGGTTAAACCAACGCAGGTTTCCCTTGGGGGTGGCTTAAAATAACATGCTTTTCCCTTTCTTCTACTCGGGTCCCCTCAGCCATTTTGAAACCTGTGCTATACTTGGCATTCCCCATATGAAGCGATTTGATAATTAGTCTGACATTTTATTTGAAGGGCAGAGAGGAAAATCTTCACAAGACAACAGAGTAGCACCGGATTGGAAACACATTTGTTTATTGTTTTTCTGCAGCACACAGACGGCTCTCCTCCTCCCCCTCTTCAAAATCATACATTTGCTCATTGAAGTGTTAATCTCAAATCGGTAAACAATAAACAGAAGATAGAGACTGTCTTATCTTCTCTGCGTCATTCAATAAAACAACATGGGGCAGAACGACTTGGGTTAGAGAGCTGCGAAATGCCTAGAGGTATCAACCAAAGATCTGAAGCTTTTCGTTTCAGTCTCCTCCATCTCCACAACATGGGGCAGAACGACTTGGGTTAGAGAGCTGCGAAATGCCTAGAGGTATCAACCAAAGATCTGAAGCTTTTCGTTTCAGTCTCCTCCATCTCCACTAAACAAAGTTAATTGTAAGGATTGTTTTTCTATTAATAATGTAAAATGAACAGCTGTACAGAAAAACTCATGTGAAGGTCAAATTACAGAGGAGGAACTTCTTGATGCATTTAAAGCCTTTAACCGGAGACTCATTGGCCTTGGCTCATTTTCTGTGAAGAACATGTAAAAGAACACATTTTCATTGACTGCACACTGTGCACCCCCCTACACATTTATATTATGTGGTGTTCGGGTCCACTGGGTAAAAGTGTGGGAAAGGGTGTAGGTGAAAACAAGTAAAAATGAAACAATAAGGTTTGCTGTGTGCCTTCACTCTGTATTCCTCCTCCCTGGGCTTGCTGTTTCAACATAACACTAATAACCTGTCTATCTCCCTGTCTGTCTGCCAGTCTCCCGCTTTTCTCGTACTCTTTACCCTTTGTAGTGTGTGAAACTACACAATGTCTTGCAGGAACCTGCACAATGTTATTACAATATATTATTTCGATAGAGAGAGAAGCTAGTATGGAAGATGAAGAATTTTCAGAATATGAGAATCATGTCTCCATCAATTCGGAGTCTGACAGTGAGTTGGAAGAAGAGGATGAGATTGACCCTCAGCCAGCCCCAGGACCAGCCCGTCAGCAGCCAGCCCCAGGACCAGCCCATCAGCAACCAGCCCGTCAGCAACCAGCTCATCAGCAGCCTGCAGGAGGAGAAATATGGATGTCAATTTTTTTTAATTGAATGTTCTTCTTGCCCAAGGAAGGAGCCACCCCGCATGGCTGCCAATGAGGATAAGGATGCAATCAGCGCCGACACAGATGGCGGTTACTTATGTGTAGGACATAAAGTCTTCTTTTGAACTGTTCATTCCAGACACCATCCAGAAAGTAATTCTGCACTAATTTGGAGGGAAGGCATGTTTTTGGAGAGAGATGGAAGGACATGGACCAAACTCATTTACATGTATATTTTGGGTTACTTAACCTTGCTGGTGTTTTTAGATCCAATGGGGAATCCACATAATCCCTGTGGGATGAAGAAACTGGCAGAACTTTTCCAATCACTTCTGTTATATAATAATCTACTTCCACATTATTTCCAGGATTATCTGCTTTCATAACTGAGACACCAGACCAGCTCGGCGGCAGAGAGACAAGCTAGCTGCAATCAGATCAGTGTGGGACAAGTGGGTGGACCACCTTCCCCTGTTTTACAACGCTGTGCCCAAAGTTACTGTTGATGAGCAGTTTATGCCATTTAGGGGCCGCTGCCACTTCAAGCAGTACATACCGTCTAAACCCGCAAATACGGAATCAACATCTGGGCTGCCTGTGATGCTGCTTCATCATATGTGACATGATTCAGGAAACTAGCGTACGTCGCAAGTCACGACATTCTTTTTTTTTCTCAAAATGCATTTTTGGGCAAAAATGCCTTCTAGAAAATGTGAACTTTCATGTGCCTTAATAACAAACTCGTATGCCATCTGTAAATACAAATACAATGTTATATTATGAGCCTTGTTGGTTAAGCCATAGCAACCTTCCCACTAGCCACGATTGGCTGAGATAATGAGTGGGCTGGACATGCAGAGAGAGTTCGGATTGGTTTGCCATAGAATCTCGTCAGTCTGTGTGGGTAATCCTGTCGAACGTTGCTTTTTTAAAATGTATTGTGTAGTGGAGCTACATAAGTGTGGCTCTCCTCTTTCTGGGGGATCAAGTTTTGAAATCAGTGGAATTAGAGTTTGATAGCTAAAGAGATGGAGGAAACACTTGTCTCCGGATTACATCTTCAAACTAAGGGCAACCGTGGCATGGCATTCCTAACAGGGAGACACATCCATGCACGATGATGTATACAGGTAAGATAGTCTACCGTTAGCTAGCTAGCGTTACATTTTCAGATATGACACATTTTCTAATTTTGACAGAAAGTGGTTTCATTTCAAGCTAAAGTATACTGTTAGCTAGCTAGCTAATGTTAGTTGGCTGGATCCATAGCTGATATTATTTGTTTTCCAGAACCGTTTGCTTTTCTAGTTAGAGCCTAATGTTAGCTAGCTAACATTGAACATGGTTGGTTAGCTCCCAGAACTATGGCATTGTTGGCACTGGTCATTGTTGACTCGTTAGCTAACGTTATGTGACGTGTGTGAACTTACTTTGTTTACCTACAGTGGTTCCTCCTTTAAAGGTTGCAGCGTACTGCGGCGCAGCTTGCATAGTGCCGCAGAATTCTATGGCATGTTATTTTAGTGTGAACCACTGGTACCATTCATTAAGGCTTGTTAGTGCTAGTTTGACCACCAGAGGGCATCTTAGAGAAGCATTTGATAGCCTTCAATAGTGGCTGTACAAGAGAATGTGGTCACGAGGGAGACCGGGGTTCAATTCCCAGACATGGAGGAAGGAATAGGCTGTCCTTTGTTCTTGTCACGATCGTCGAAATAACATTCGGACCAAGGCGAAGCGTGATATGGGTTCCACATCTTTTATTTTGTGAAACACACAAAACATTTTTTTTTTAAAGCAAACGAAACGTGAAGCTATGGGGTGCTCACAGGCAACTACACATAAACAAGTTCCCACAAAAAAACAGTGGGGAAATGGCTGATCCCCAATCAGAGACAACGCTGAACAGCTGCTTCTGATTTGGAACAATACCAGGCCAACATAGAAATAAAACAACATAGATTACCCACCCTAGTCACACCTCGACTTAACCAAAATAGAGAATAAAAAGGCTCTGACAGTCAAGGCGTGACAGTACCCCCCCTCAAAGGTGAGGACTCTGGCCGCAAAACCTGACTCTATAGGGGAGGATCTGGATGGGCATCTAGCATCGGTGGCGGCTCCGGGTCAGGACAAAGAACCTGCTCATCCCGCGGATCCAGCATCGGTGGTGGCTCTGGTGCGGGACTTTGCCCCCACCCAGACCACGGGTCCGGCCATGGAGCCCGGTGGAACGCCGTGCCTGGACTGGGCCTCGGAGCAGAGGAGGGCCCCGGCCATGGAGCTGGGTTGAACGCTGCACCCGGACTGGGCACCGGCGCCGAGGATGGCTCCTGCCTTGGAGCTGGAATGGACACCGTGCCTGGACTGGGCCCCGGCGCAGAAGAAGGCTCCGGCCATGGAGCAGGACTGGAAGCTGTGCCTGGACTGGACATCAGTGCAGAGGAAGGCTCCGGCCTTGGAGCGGGACTGGACGCCGTGCCTGGACTGGACATCGGTGCAGTGGAAGGCTCCTGCCATGGAATGGGACTGGACGCCGTGCCTGGACGCCGTGCCTGGACGCCGTGCCTGGACTGGGGACCGGCGCAGAGGAAGGCTCCGGCCTTGGAGCGGGACTGGACACCTTGCCTGGACATCGGCTTGCCTGGAAGCTCCAGACCGTTGACCCTCGCTGGAGGTTCCGGAACGTTGACTGTCGGCAGGAGGTTCTGGACCATGGACCGTCGCAGGAGGTTCCCGGACAGTGGACCGTCGTAGGAGGTTCCGTACTGTGGACCGTCGCAGGTTACAGACTGTGGACCGTCGCAGAAGGTTTCTGACTGTGGACTGTCACAGGAGGTTCCGGACTGTGGACCGTCGCAGGAGGTTCCGGACTGTGGACCGTCGTAGGAGGTTCCGGACTGTGGACCGTCGCAGAAGGTACCTGACTGTGGACCGTCGCAGGAGGTTCCGGACTGTGGACCGTCACAGGAGGTTCCGGACTGTGGACCGTCGTAGGAGGTTCCGGACCATGAACTGTCGTTGGAGGTTCCGGACCATGAACTGTCGTTGGAGGTTCCGGACCGTGGCCTGTCGTCGGAGGTTCCGGACCTTGGCCTGTCGTCTGAGGTTCCGCACCGGGGACCGTCATAGGAGGTTCCGGACTGTGAACCGTCGCCGGAAGCTCTGGACTGGGGACCGTCGCCGGAAGCTCTGGACTGTGAACCGTCGCCGGAAACTCTGGACTGTGAACAGTCAGCGGAAGCTCTGGACTGGGGGCCGTCGCCGGAAGCTCTGGACTGGGGACCTTCGCCGGAAGCTCTGGACTGGGGACCGTCGCCGGAATCTCTGGACTGGGGACCATCACCGGATAGGTACATTGTTTACCTAGCTAGCAAGCTATATGTCTTAAGTTCAAGTGTACTGTTAGCTAGCTAACATTAACTGGCTGGCTCCTTAGCTGACGTTATTATTTGTTTCCCAGAGCCATGTGCTGTTCTAGTTAGAGCCTAATGTTAGCTAGCTGACAATGAACATGTGTAACCAGTGTGAAATGCTCCCAACTCAGCTGTTGAATACACGGAACAGGCCTATCGATTCCTCTAAGCCTGTGTTCAAGGCCAAACACGTCCCTAGTGTCCTACGTGCCAAAGAAAATCAAAAATGTGGTTCTCATGAGTACGCTGCATAGGGATGGGAGAATCTGTGGCCAGGAGCATCAAAAACCAGAAATCATCATGGATTACAATACCACAAAAGGAGGGGTGGACAATTTAGTCAAGCTGGTGACTGGCTACAGCTATAAAGGAGAACCCTACGCTGGCCACTAGTGATATTCTTCAACATCTTGGACATCTCGGCATACAACGTGTTTGTCATCTGGATGGCGTTGAACCCAGATTGGAACAGAGGTAAGCTCCGTCTCGGCTCTTTCTCGAGGAGCTGGGCAAGACATTGGTAAGACCTAAAATCCAGAGGAGGTAACATATCCCAAAGACCCCAGCTTCTGCAGCCATCGTGGGGAGGATTCAGTAGGAGGATGCTGGTGCCCCATCTGCCCGAACCACAGAACCAACAACTCCAATATCAGAGGTAAGTGTGAGTGATGTTGTTGCATGTGTGTGCGTCTGACTCTCCTACCTTGGTCTGCTGTAACTATATATGTGAGTGTGTGAGATGTTAAGTGTTTTCATCATTCTAGATTGCAGCCGGTAGCAACAAGAAGAAGCGCTGCAATGAGTGTTGAACCAAGAAGGACAGGAAGACACAGTACACGTGCATCAAGTGCAAGAAGAGCATTTGCAACACACACACATAAAACTCTCAATCTTGCATCCTTCCGGTTACTAGTCCAACACTCTAACCTCTAGGCTACCTGAAGTCCTGGGTAGCCTAGTGAAGAATTGCAACATTTACCTGGAGCTAACTCTCCAAATAGCACTCCTGGGTGATTTGAAAAGTCATAGTCAAAAAAATATAATAATACTCTTAGCCCCCCAAAAATAAATATTTACTATCTGTAGAAACTATGAGAATAGAAATGTTCAGAACTTTTGTAAAACATCACAGCACAGTTGAAAAAAATATGGCAGATAGAAATCAAAACTGGATGATGTTAAAAGGGGTTGAGGGGAGCTGAAGGGTGGGACTAAAAATAACAAAAAACAAGATAACTAATATAAAATATACTGTGTCCATAAAATGTATATAGTATGTATAAACTGGAAGTAAAAGTATTGTTGTCCATTAGTTTACTCCAATTACGGAAGAGATGGTAGGGCTAGGGGAAAATAATAAAAGAAAATCTATAATAAAATATACATATTACCCCAAAAATATATGGGGGATAGGAAATTATGCAGATAATTACATTGATAGAAGCCACAATCTACCTGCAATATTAAAGCTGATCTACCCCTTAAAAAATCTTATTGCAATTGGCTCAATCGACAGAGGTACATTTGACTTCCTAGAAGCCCTTGGACAAAAGCTGATTTATCCTTTTGTTGAGAGGTCTATAAATCGCCATTTAAGTTCAGGAAGGATCAAATTTGTAATTGCTACAGCCTAGTCATCCCCCAACCCCCTTCAATGTCCCTCAGCACTGGGCTCAGATGACAAGTTGGAGAGGTGCCGTGGGGAGTGATGGTACAGGACTTAATCCAGGCAAAGCCTGGCAGTGAACAAATGAAGGACGCTGGTGTTATATTGGCTTAGGGCTGACACGGCCTTCAGCTTGATTAAGACCTGACACCCAGGGACCATCCGGATGTCTGCAGGTGTAACTTCTGTGAAATGGCTACCTAGTTAGCAGTGCATGCTAGTGCCGTCTCAATCGGTGACGCCACTTACTCAGAGACCTTGAAGTAGTTGTTTCCCTTGGTCTGCAAGAGCATCGGCTTTTGTGGAGCGATAGATAGATGGTTGTGGGAGGCAGTTGTTGATGTGGTCAGAGGATCCCTGGTTCAAGCCCAGGTTGGGGCAAGGAAAGGGACAGAAGCAACACTGTTACACAGGGAGTATGCCAAGCATTATCTGCAGTATGTTGCTAGCTCAACCCCTCTGAGTTGGAAGCCTACTTTGAGTTATGTTTGAAACATTTAATTGCATACTTGTATTACACAATACAAAGTATGCATTTTCCTTATGAGATATAAAATAATCAAACTATAAGTATGACAGGTTTGGGGAATTGTCTATACAAGACAAGTATTTGAGAAGGTCATATATATACTCTGTCTTTGTCTCGCACACAAACAAACATTGTCTGTACGTCCCAAAACAATAGATAAAAACCAATGGAAAAGTTATATATTACAGAGTCAACACAGACTGGATCCAATTTCATGGCTGTGGTGGATTTCGATTTCATTCACTGTGCAATGGTGCAAGCTAGGAAGCCGGCTCAAGGATGCAATGGAAATATCTCTACCTGAAACAAAAATCATTGACCCGTGGGCCTCTGGTCAGGGGTCTCTGACCTTGCAGTGTGTGGAAAGCATGTGAGGGGAATACCATGGGTCTGGTCAGCTGAGAGAAAAAACAAAACTGCACTCAGGAAAAACGTATTTGTCAGGTACCCATATCCTTGGAGGAAACTCCCAAGGAGACAAGGAAAATCACATTTGGGGACATTAATTATGATGGGTGGTAAGAACAGGGGAAAATGGTGAAGGAGCCTGGATCATAAGCGCTGTGGGACTCTGGGGGTTGGCTGAGGCCGAGGCGCCTGGCAAAGCCATCAGTTTATCCCTTCCCCTCGTGTGATGAGGCGTGAGACTCCTGAAGTAGCCTCGACTCTACAATCCTCACAGGGGAGAGTTGGCATGTCAACTCCAAAATCAAAATAATTGAACTCTCTCCCTACTGTCTCTCCCTACCGTCTCATTTGAATACATTGCTTGTGTACCGTCCTCCAAAAGGAAATGAATAATTCCTGTCTGAACTACTCAACATTGCTGTCCCACTCCTTCCCTGATTACAGTTGCTTGGCAATATGAATATCTACAATGATTTATTACAAAAATTACCCCCTTTTTCTCCCAAATTTCATGATATTACGATTTTGTCTCGTCGCTGCAACTCCCCAATGGGCTCGGGAGAGGCAAAGGTTGAGTCATGCATCCTCTGAAACATGACCCGCCCACCCCGCTTCTTAACACCCTCTCGCTTAACCCGGAAGCCAGACGCACCAATGTGTCAGAGGAAACACCGTTCAACTGACAACCGAAGTCAGCCTGCAGGTGCCCGGCCCACCACAAAGAGTCGCTAGAGCGCAATGAGCCAAGCAAAGCCCCCCCTGGCCAAACCCTCCACTAACCTGGTCGACACTGGGCCAATTGTGAGCCGCCCTATGGGACTCCCGGGATCGAACTCCAGGCTGTAGTTACGCCGCAGCTCTGCGATGCAGTGCCTTAGACCGCTGCGGCACTCGGGAGTCCCACTTGCCTCTGATTGTATTGCTGTTCTGGACTGTTTCAATATTACCCATCATGTACATTTTCCCACACTCTTTAAGGGACACATAGTTGATCTCGTCTTCTCGGTTGGCCTAAACCTAACTCATATTTCCCCCTCCCTGTTCCGTCTGTCTGACCACAAGATGCTTAGCTTCTCTCTTCCCTCATACTCACTCCACACTCTCCTTCTGCAACATCAAAGCTGTCGACCCCCTCCATGTCTCTGATGCCATCTGCTCTGCCCTGATCCTTGACCACGCCCCCAACTCACCTGATGAACTAGCTGCCCAATTCAACACTGCTGTATCTGTCTCCCTCAACTCTCTGGATCCCTCCAAACTAAACCTGG
The DNA here is from genome assembly GCF_018296145.1 of Oncorhynchus tshawytscha. Classification (NCBI taxonomy): domain Eukaryota; kingdom Metazoa; phylum Chordata; class Actinopteri; order Salmoniformes; family Salmonidae; genus Oncorhynchus; species Oncorhynchus tshawytscha. The sequence goes on from NC_056458.1 coordinate 27,611,908, forward strand.
CCTCCTTCTCCTCCTTGTTTACCCCTGAGCTCCGTACAAGCAAGCTTGTAGCTGCCTGATGAGCCTGAGCAGGAAGTCTGGGCTCACTGTCCACACTTAGGCCTACAAACGCTACCTCTCCACCTACAGAGATGCCCTCAGTGCTGCCAGGTTGGCCTACTTCTCCAACATCATCCACAGCTCCAAGTAGTACTCCCAGACTGTTCTCCACTGGCAGCAAACTACTTGAAGGCCCCTTGAAGACATCTTATCTACTCCCTCCACTGAACTCTGCAACTACTTCCTTCAGTTTTTCAAGGAAAAGATCAGCAAAATAAATTCCTCACTGACTGATCAACCCTCTCAGCCGCCCCTCCCCCTGTCAACCCCCCAACCGTCACCCCTCTGAATTTGCCCCCAATTGACTCTCCCGATATATCAAAACTCATCATGTCATCCAAGACTACAACTTGCTCCCTGGATCTTCTCCCCACTGTTCTCATAAAAGCCTGCAAGCCTGATCTCTGTCCATATATCACACACATCTTCAACCTCTCCCTCGCCCACAGAACTGTCCCCTCTAACTACAAAACAGCTGCAGTCACCCCCATCTTTAAAAAATCCAGGATTGGAAACCACCATCCTCAATAACTTAAACCCCATTTCCAACCTCTCCTTCTTTGCCAAGACTCTGGAACAGACTGTTGCCTCCCAATTACAAACCCACCAGCTAACAACCTATTCGAGCCCCTAAAGTCTAATTTCCACCCCCTCCACAGTAGTGATGCTGCACTCCTCAAAGTTGTCAATTACCTCCTCACCTCTGCTGATGCTGGAGCCCTCAACATCCCGATTTCCCTTAACAGCCACACCTCAGACTTGGGTGTAGTTACACAGAGTGTCCCCCAGGGCTCTGTGTTGGGTCCTTTGCCCTTCATCATCTATATCCTCCCCCTTGGTCAGATCCTCTGTCACTTCAACCTTGACTTCCACTGCTATGCCGATGACACCCAAATCAACCTCAGCACCAAATCCCTCCTCAACCCACACTGAATCCTGGCTCTCTGCAATAAAAACATGGATACAACAAAACTTCCTCAACCTCAACAGTGATACAACAAAACACCTCCTCATAGGCACCAAAGCCACCCTCACCAAAGCTGTAAACCTCACCCTCACCATTGACGACACCACTGTCCCTCCCTCCCACCACACATGCAACCTTGGCATCCTCCTGGACTCCACCCTATCTTTTGACCACCACATAAGACCGACTGTCAAATCCTCATTCTTCCACAACATTGCCAATGCCAGTCCTGCCGCTGAAACCCTCATACATGCATTCATCTTCTCCCGTCTTGAATACTGCAACTCACCAGTCTCCAGCATCAACTCAAACCCCCTCCATCAGCTCCAAATGGTTCAAAACTCTGCAGCCTGAATCCTCACCCACACTAAGTCCTGGCAGCACATCACCCCTGTCCTCTGTGAACACCACTGGCTCCCCGTCTCCCAACGCATTTATTACTTCCTTCTGACCTACATTACAAAGCTCTTGCCGGGTTCGTATCTTGCCAGGTTCGTATCCTAACCCCAACCCTACCCTCCCCAAACCCTAAACTGGGGTTTGTATCCAAACCCCAACCCTACCCTCCCCGTACACTGATACATCACACTCTTTCCCTTCCAGAGAGATTTAGATCAACTTTATTATCCCACCAGGGGGAAATTCATTTAGTCATGTGCTTAAAAAGACGGTACATAAAACATGAAAACACAGAAACTACACAAGAGAATTCATTCAAAGTGCTATACATTTAAAGTGAAAGTGTAATATGCTGTATACTCGAGTGACCAACAGACTGTCTATTATACAGCCTTCCTTGAGCCACCCCTCTCTTTGTTAATGTTTTTGTTTAATCTGATGTTTTGTTTTGACTTTTTTTTATTACTGTAATGCAATGGGTGTGTTTCTAATTAAATGTACGCACATGGTAGACATACTGTGCAAGTTTCCTCTTTACAGCCTTTCCAAAGGAATACCAACGACTGAAATGAGCTTAATTTGTTTTGTCTGACATTAAAAGTAATATCATGAATGTCAAAAATGAATGTAAGCCAGGAAGGCTGTAAACGTGGCAATTAGGCTTCTACCTATGTATCATATTAATGACTTGTATTCTAGACGTTTTAGGACCACAAAATACAAATCTATTCCAAAATCTACTGGGAAAAAGGTAAAAGACCCACCTTTAAAAATTATAATTTCTAAAACCCCTCTAAAAACAAAAACTGTCCTCCAGAGACAGTCTCCTTAAGCTGCACAGAATCCATTTTCTTATCGATGCCCAACTAATCAAAGACTCCTGCACCTGCACTTTTTTTTGATGTGGACCAGCTCATTGAATACTGATGCTTCTCTACTCCGTTGGGCTTTGCAGGTCGAACTCATAGAGCCCAATGGAACTTCGACCCAAAGTCTGATATAGCCTTATCAATCTCCATTTCACCTGCTTTTTTCCTAGGTCTGAAGACATGAAAATGGACTGTAGGTACAGTATCTGCCACTTAACCAGACCTGGAACTGTATTTTAATGTATTCAAGACAGTTAATGACATTTAAAGGAAAAGCATCAGCTAACTCTTACAGTGATTCTTGAAACATTCATTGCAAGTCGTGAAGCTTTCATTCTTTTATCTGTTTCTGCATTAAAAGTTGCCTGAAGGGAAAATCTGGCACTCATCTGGTTTGACTTGGAGGCTCCGTGACTTTAAACTGAGACCTATGTCAAAGCCTCTTTCACTACAAGGGGACACTTAACAGAGGTACTGTGCACTAGAACAGGCTGTGGGGTCTAAGCATTTTAACAATGGCCTCGGTGGAACAAACTGCAGGACAAAAGGCGATCTGACAGTCTGAGGCTCTTGAGGACATGGACATGCTGAGGAACAGTGGAAGGGGGAGTCTGCTGATGCCAGAAACTACAAAGTGACTGTTAACTTTGAAAAGATTCTCTGAATATGCTGCCAGGGTAAAGTCAACAAGAAACCTGGCATGTGAAAGTAAATTATGCCTCTTGTTGAAACTTGTTTTTCAGTGACCTCTTTTGTTGTATGACTTCCAAGAGAGATTAATAAATGGCTACATATCAAAGCATATTAATACTTCCGATGCCACTGTGGCTCATTACGTGCCCCAACTTGCCTTACCAAACATTTCCGGAGAGACATCTAGAAATAGTCTACATAGTTAACTAGAGATGGTACATTAAATTGCTAATGTAACATCTGCAGGCCATCCGTATGACCCTAACTGAGGTTCAGGGGTCCTGGAGTTCAATGGTGTCAGCATTCAGAATGTCAACTAAGTGATACTGACCAGTGTGTGAATGTCCCCTCTGCCTTTTTCCCTTCACTCTCTTTCTCACACTTTCTCTCTCATTAATTATCATTATATTACTGGAACGGGGTATGCTGGTACAAAAGTGAGTGAGCGAAGTCTCAGGATTGTACTCTAATTAACTAACGAAGAAATGGACTCCCAACCCCCCTCCCCGGTTGGCTGGACATGGCCTGGGCCCTTATTAGAATGTCATGTACAAACCAGGGACACATAGTTCCCCTCAGCCACAGCCTTTCATCTCTGTAACTGTTCTACAGAGATGTATTTTCCTCCAAGAGAGCACATTATATATGCATAATTTAATATGTTGTTGAGATGTTATGCAAATATCACTAAGGACCAAGAATAGTCCCCTAATCCCGTTTGTAGTTAAACCCTCCATTTCTCTATTTGACCAAGAAGAAACTTTAATTTCTCCCCTTTGCAGCCACTTCAAACGATTGAGAGTGCACTACAGGAAGGAGATGCTTGTGGACTACAGGAAAAAGAGGAACGAGCACGCCCCCATTCTCATCGTCGGGGCTGTAGTGGAGCAGGTCGAGAGTTTCAAGTTCCTTGGTGTCCACATCACCAACAAACTAACATGGTCCAAGCACACCAAGACAGTCGTGAAGAGGGCATGACCCAACCTATTCCCCCTCAGGAGACTGAAAATATTTGTCATGGGTTCTCAGATCCTCAAAAGGTTCTACAGCTGCACCATCGAGAGCATCCTGACTAGTTGCATCACTGCCTAGTACGGCAACTGCCCGACCTCCGACGCAAGGCACTACAAAGAATAGTGTGTATGGCCCAGTACATCACTGGGGCCAAGCTTCCTGCCATCCAGGACCTCTATACCAGGCAGTGTCAGAGGAAGGCCCTAAAAATTGTCAACGACTCCAGCCACCCCAGTCATAGACTCTTCTCTCTGCTACCGCATGGCAAGCCGCACTGGAGCGATAAGTCTAGGTCCAAGAGGCTTCTAAACAGCTTCTACTCCTGAACATCTAATCAAATGGCTACCCAGACTATTTGCATTGCGCCCCCCTTTTACGCTGCTGCTACTTACTTTATTATCTATACATAGTCACTTTAATAACTCTACATGTACATATTACCTCAATTACCTCGATTAACCGGTGCCCCCGCACATTGACTCTCTACCGGTACCCCCTGTATATAGCCTCGCTATTGTTATTTTACTGCTGCTCTTTAATTATTTGTTACTTTTATTTCTTATTTTTTAAAGTATTTTTCTTAAAACTGCATTGTTGGTTAAGGGCTTATAAGTAAGCATTTCACTGTAAGGTCTACACCTGTTGTATTCGGGGCATGTGACAAATACAATCTGATTTGATTTGAGACAAAAGGTATGTTATGAGAATCAACTGAATCTAAGTGCATCTGGCTAACTTGAGTTGGCTCTCTGTGTGTTTCAGGGGAGCATTGATAACCCATTACGTATCCTCCAAACTTTGTGCCGTAGCCTTTGTGTTCTCGTGGGAATAGAACATGAGTGAGACAAATTAAGCTAATACAAAAGTGTGATCCGGTAGCACCACTTTGGCCTGTATGTTTACCGATTCGTATGCAAGGGTACTGTACCTCTCGGTTAAAATGTTTCCAAGCATGATACGAGGCTGGGGGAGACGTGGTTGTGTTATCCTTCATGGGCCAGCAATCTCATCCGAATGTTGACAGTGGTTAAATGACCTGAGCAGCTGTCTAGGCAGCGAGTAGCTTAGGTAAACTCGCTGCAATTGAGGAAGTTATGCTGCGAGCCCAGGGCCTGTATTAAAGAAGCCCATTTGACAATTTGTCATCACAAGCCCTTCAAGGGGGTATCTATTGCAGCCCAGCACAGCTTGAACCTGGAAGTAGCACCAAAGCACGGCTAGTTCTTTGAAGAAAACCTCTTACTTTCACAAATGAACCAAAGCATCCCTAGATACAGAGGCAACTCTTCTGTTAGAAACTTTGAAAACACAAATACTTTTTTCAAACAATTGTTTTCGAGTGGAGGCTTTAGAAAGGTCTGGGCAAAAATAGAGAACACATATAATCACTGTGCGTGACAACGGTACGTGATCGATCTGGAGGAGGTCTGCAGGCAACCTTCTGCACAGTTCTACTGACACTCTGGGTGCCAAGGGATAATGTCTTTCTGTAAAGTCCAAAGGGAAAGTCGATTCTATCCAAACCATTAATACCAATGTGGTAGCCTGTAATTCCAATACAAAACCTGGGCGGTGCAGTGAATTGACTCTTCCGTCTGGGCATTCTATCAATGGGGGCATAATCACACAGTTCATGGAGGGGAAGGGGGAGGGGGAATAAACCTTAAGAAGGGTCTTTATCTATCCATCTTCTCTCTCCCAGGCAGAAAAGCCCTCCTCAGGAGAATATCTCTCTATTATCAGCCCGATAGATCCATGTGCCGGATGGCCTCCTCTTTAAGGTTGAAATGTAAGGTCGAGGAGCGCTTTCTCTTTTCTTTGTTGCCTAGCAACAGGCCATACAGTGCAGCAGGCACTGTGCTTGAGGGGTATGTCAAAGTGAGTATTGATGGAGGTCTCTCAAAGATAGAGTATAGCGCCTATATACTCTCCAACGAGAAGTATGAAACCAGTTCCAGGGATCATCTCCTCAAGTCTCTGATGTGTTAATTAGCCAAAGAAAACAGCTTTGGTTTTGCATGTTTGACATTTGAAAAATGGGAGGAGCTACTCTAGGGAGCTTTTATACTGTAGATGGTGCCAAATGTGTACTGCTATCCCTGGAGGATGCCCACACTTTGATTCCCTATTAGCACTAGCTACCTGTTCTGCTCGGCAGAGGAATGTCCAGGATACGGGTCTGCAATAGTATGTGGATCTGCAATAATACCTATGCTCACTGCACAGACTCAAACAGATCCTTCAGTGAGGATATGTAGCAAACACTGTCTGAGGTAACTCTAAATCCAACTAAATCTCTTCAACACTGTCTTCATCCTGCGGGCACTACTTAAGCTATTTCGTACTTCATTCCTCAAACAATACCCAAGACACCTTGTCAAGAGGTTTTAATATCACTTACACACAGATTTGAGTTAACTTCTTGGTGACATGGGTGGCAGGGTAGCCTAGTGGTTAGAGCGTTGGACTAGCAGCAGAAAGGTTGCAAGTTCAAATCCCCAAGCTGACAAGGTAAAAATCTGTCGTTCTGCCCCTGAACAGGCAGTTAACCCACTGTTTCTAGGCTGTCATTGAAAATAAGAATTTGTTCTTAACTGACTTGCCTAGTTAAATAAAGGAAAATAAACAGGGGGTAGTATTTTCATGTCCAGATGAAATGCATGCCGAAATTCAACTTCCTGCTACTCATCCCCAGAAGATAAGATATGCATATTATTAGTAGATTTGGATAGAAAACATGTCTGTGAGTATAACAGAACTTATGTAGCAGGCGAAACCCAGAGGACAAACCATTCAGATTTTTTTTTGACACTCTCTTTTCAATGGATTTTCATTGGGAATCCAGATTTCTAAGGGACCTTTTTGCAGTTCCTATGATGTCACCAGTCTTTAAAAATTGGTTGAGGTTTTTCCTTTGTGGGATGAAGAAGTAGCCTTGTTCAAAACGAGGGTCACTTCAAGTGTACTGTTAGATAGAGGCGCGTGACCAGAAAGTCACTGTGTTTTCCTTCCTGTATTGAACACAGATCATCCCATCTTCAATTTTATCGATTATTTACTTTTAAAAAATACCTAAAGTTGTATTACAAAAGTAGTTTGAAATGTTTTGGCAAAGTTTACAGGTAACTTTTGAGATATTTTGTAGTCACGTTGAGCAAGTTGGAACCAGTGTATTTTCAAAAATAAATGGACATTTTGGGGATATATCGACGGAATGAATAGAACAAAAGGACCATTTGTGATGTTTATGGGACATATTGGAGTGCCAACAAAAGAAGCTTGCCAAAGGTAAGGCATGATTTCTATTTTTATTTCTGCGTTTTGTGTTGCGCCTGCAGTGTTGAAATATGTTTTCTCTCTTTGTTTACGGAGGTGCTACCCTCAGATAATAGCGTTGTTTGCTTTCGCCGAAAAGCCTTTTTGAAATCTGACATGTTGGCTGGATTCACAACAAGTGTAGCTTTAATTTGGTATCTTACATGTGTGATTTAATGAAAGTTAGATTTTTATAGTAATTTATTTGAATTTGGCGCTCTGCATTTTCACTGGCTTTTGGCCAGGTGGGACACTAGCGTCCCACATCCCAGAGAGGTTAAGAGTTTGAGTGAATTTCTATGCAGTGGCGATTTTAGCATGTACATCTTGGTGGGGTAAACAATTATTATAATTTGTTAATGCATGCCAGCAAAACCAACACAACACAAAAAAATACATGAATTGCACTATAACGGAGACAAATGGTGCCCACAAACTGTTAGGGCCTACATAAAGCTGTCCCAACAGCAGCGCTTTACTTTCAGCACCATGGAGTGAATCCTTATCCCACTACACTACCTTATCCCACTACCTGGCTATCAGCGGAGCCTTGTATGGCAGTGAAACAGTTAATTCGGCCTCATTTACTGTATTTAAAAAAAAACATAGCTGATATGGCTGACTTGCTTAAACAAATGTGGTTTCTACTGACAATTGAATGTACAAACTATGGCATAAGACATTAAGACATTAATGAGTGAGCTAGGACAAATGTAGTCAATATAATTATTTGTACAATGACTTTTGAAATGAACAGCGACAGCATTCAGAACATGTGCCATTCTTAAAGTATTCTCCCTGTATACCAAGTCAGAACCGTAGGATAAATAAAGGAGGCATATAAGCAGACAATGAAAGCTCTTACAATATTCAATGATTACATTTCTCTAAAACAGGCTTTAGCCTACATGTGCACCATCTGGTCAGAACAGTAGGCGAAAGTAAGGGGTAAATATACCAAATTATTAGGATGAGGCACATGGGCTACTAACAGCTTACTACACAACATACACTTAGTATTACTTTCTTGGCTACAGTATAAATATCTCCCTGGCATATTACATCATTTATGCAGCAGCATACAAGACATTTTTGGAATCATCGTGTTATGCTGTGCCCACTTGAACAGGAAGGTGGCGAGAGCACGATGAGACAAGGACATCTCAGCTGGCAAAACCGTCCCCTAAACTGGACGATGCTGGGCCAATTGTGTGCCATCTCATGGGTCTCCCGGTTACAGCCGGCTGTGATACAGCCTGGGATTATACCCGGGGCTGCAGTGGTGCCTTAGCACTCATTGTTGAATTTGCGAGTTTCAACTTGGTGTGTAATGTTTATGTCCAATGAGCACCGATACGTTTCATTTATAATTTCATATGACAAGTATTGAAAAGGATTTACCAGTAGATTGCCGACTTGATGCATGACGATGACTGCTTGTCTAGCTTGCTAGCTAAGATTTTGAAAGTATGACGTTGACATGATCAGTCCAATCAAAGCTACGGTAGATAGAACGTGATTTGACCTAATTTTATTTGTGGCCAATGACCTTGGTCTTCTTGGATGGGCACTTGTAATGTAAGTCTATGGCAGCACCCAAGGGGCTTGACTTTTCGAGCTCTGCCTATAGATTTTGAGGTGACGTAGTGTCCCCATAAGTGAAACAATCACGGTGCAACTAGAGAACATTACCAACCCCAATGCTCTGTAATTTCCCAAGGCTGCCCCACCACCAAAGAGAGCACTGAGCTACGCTGCATTTTGGAGCTGCCTTAGACAAGAAAGCAAAAAAAGAGACCATGTTTGTATGTGGCTTTCTTAACTCAATTAAATATATTTTTTTACATTGTTTGCAATCTGATACGTGACACATATTAATGCCAAAATAACATACAAAACAGGCAACAGGCAGTGCTCAAAACAGGCTCTGCCCCACTTGCCCTGAATGATGCATCACCACTGTTCCTATGAATCTCTCCATGGACATAGCACTGGGAGAATAATGAAGGTGACGAATGTTATGGAGACACCATAACCACCGCGTGTGGAATGGCTCATAGCAAAACTGATGGGAATCCATCCTGGTTGATTGAAATGGCAGAAAGCTTTTTGTCTCATCAAGAATTGGATACTAATTCCCCATTCTCAATCCTCACACTCGGACCATGAACTTATAGCATGAGGTCTCTCTCTGTATGTTAATACCAAACAGAGATGCTATAGTCCCAAGGAACACTTGGCTGTTGATGAGTTAGGATTTCTTACACAGACAATGTAACTTTCAGAGGGCTGGTCTAGAAGTGTGTGAAAATAGGAACTTATTGAGTGCTACTGGAGGCCTATCGCTGTGCTGGTCTATGATACCAATCCCCTTAGAGAAGAGATGTTCTTCAGCTGCAGAGACACTGTTGATATCACTCACAAACTGCAACTTGGTTATACCTCAGCTGTGAGAGACCATCTTAATCCTTACATCTATGTCCCTTTTGCCTAGATGCAAAAGAAAACTTTGAATACCCATAGAAAAGGCAGTAAAATTAAGCTAACTACTGTAAGACAGCAGCTGTACAAATGCCAATGCTTTGATATGCATTCAGTCAGTAACAAGCTGGAAATAAAGAATTCTGGAACACAAATACAACAAAAATCAAGACAACCCAGACTTAAAGAGTCACATTTACAACCCAAATGAATTCATGCCAGGGTAATTCATGGGGTTTCCTAGACTTTCAGTACCTAGGGAGCTCTGCGCTATTCTGAGGGGAAGGGCAACGATAAATTAAGAGATGCCAAAAAAACGACTATCTAGACTTCTTATTTTCTTTTTGGTGAAAGATTTGTGGCTGTGCTTCTTCGATTGGCCAGTCTCCTAGCGAATCGCACCTCCTCCACTATTCTCCCCACTGTGATTTGTAGGAGCGTTCCTAAAAATTATTGCTTCCGCCGGCCAGGCCCCCATGTCATCAATCAGTGCCCGTGGATGTGTGGAGCCGGTGTTTGGCAGCTGTCCATGTCATAAAATCGACCCAGAGCCCGGTGTGATGGTGTAATGCCGTAATGGTGTGCTGAGAGAGACGGTGCTAGGCGTGTGCCATGTTTTCTGAAGGGGCCCACTAAGGCTGACAAAAAAAAAACACTACTGAGAAGCACATTCCAGCTATTCGGTACTGAAGTACCCCCCGCAGACGTCCTGGAACTGGTTAAGAAAAAAATCAAGAGGAGAAAGGGGGCTTTGTCCAGACTATGATCCCTGAGGAGGAATGGCAAATTAGAAAAAAATACATTAACATTAAAGTGTTTGGAAATAACCACATTGTTTCTGGTTACACTAAAACCAAATGACAAGTTGCCAATGGTAGCTATTTTGAGAAGTTGAAAAACCGCAGGCTTCGACAGTTGACTGCATGACTTTCATCGAGGGGGGTCCTAAGGCAGAACGTGCCAGCTTAGCATTTAGGAGGCCCAATACTAATAACATTACGAACAGCAATTTGTGTTACTCCTCCTCAAATTGATTTATGAATGAGACCTTCCAAGCTTATTTTGGTTTCCCAATTAGGATAAACATATACATGTCCAAATGAAAAAAATTAAAACAAACAATACTTATGAATAATAATATGGCAACTACTGTCTAATAATGATAACAATTAAACAATATACACTACCGGTCAAAGGTTTTAGAACACCTACTCATTCAAGGGTTTTTATTTATTTGGACTATTTCTAGACATGAAAACTATGAAATAGCAGATATGGAATAATGTCGTAACCAAAAAACTGTTAAACAAATCAAAACCCAAAATATATTTTATATTTGCGATTCTTCAAAGTAGCCACACTTGGCGTTGACGACAGCTTTGCACACTCTTGGCATTCTCTCAACCAGCTTCACCTGGAATGCTTTTCAACAGTCTTAAAGGAGTTCCAACGCATGCTGAGCACTTGTTGGCTGCTTTTCCTTCACTCTGCGGTCCGACTCATCCCAAACCATCTCAATTTGGTTGAGGTTGGGTGATGTGGAGGCCAGGTCATCTGATGCAGCACTCCATCACTCTCCTTCTTGGTAAATAGCCCTTACACAGCCTGGAGGTGTGTTGGGTCATTCTCCTGTTGAAAAACAAATTAAAGTCCCACTAAGCGCAAACCAGATGGGATGACGTATCACTGCAGAATGCTGTGGTAGACATGCTGGTTAAGTGTGCCTTGAATTCAAAATAAATCACTGACAGTGTCACGAGCAAAGCACCCCCACACCACCTCCTCCAAGCTTTACGTTGGGGAATACACATGCGGCAATCATCTGTTCACCAACACAGCGTCTCACAAAGACATGGCGGTTAGAACCAAAAATCTCCAATTTGGACTCCAGACCAAAGGACAAATTTACACCGGTCGAATGTCCATTGCTCGTGTTTCTTGGCCCAAGCAAGTCTCTTCTTATTATTGGTGTCCTTTAGTAGTGGTTTCCTTGCAGCAATTCGACCATGAAGGCCTGATTCACACAGTCTCCTCAGAAAAGTTGATGTTGAGATGTGTCTGTTACTTGAACTCTGTGAAGCATTTATTTGGGCTGCAATTTCTGAGACTGGTAACTCTAATGAACGTATCCTCTGTAGCAGAGGTAACTCTGGTAACTCTAACTTCCTTTCCAGTGGCGGTCCTCATCAGAGACAGTTTCATCGGTTTCAGTTTCACCCCCCCCCCCCACACACACACACCTGATTGGCTCAAATTCATTAAGAAGGAAAGAAATTCCACAAATTAACTTTTAAGAAGGCACAAATGTTAATTGAAATGCATTCCAGGTGACTACTTCATGAAGCTGGTTGACAGAATGCCAATAGTGTGCAAAACTGTCATCAGGCAAAGGGTGGCAATTTGAAGAATCTGAAATATAAAATATATTTTGATTTGTTTAACACTTTTTTGGTTACTAGATTCCATATGTGTTATTTAATAGTTGATGTCTTCATTATTATTCTACAATGTAGAAAATAGTACATATAAAGAAAAACCCTTGAATAACCAGTAGTGTGTATATATATAAATAACATATAAATATAGGACAAAACACACATCACGACAAGAGAGACAACACAAAACTAAATAAAGAGAGACATAAGACAACAACATAGCAAGGCAGCAACACATGACAACACAGCATGGTAGCAACAAAACATGACGACAACGACATTGTAGCAAAAAAACATGGTAGCAGCACAAAACATTGTACAAACATTATTGGGCACAGACAACAGCACAAAGGGCAAGAAGGTAGAGACAACAATACATCACGCAAAGCAGCCACAACTGTCAGTAAAAGTGTCCATGATTGAGCCTTTGAATGAAGGGATTGAGTTAAAACTGTACAGTTTGAGTGTGTGTTACAGCTCGTTCCAGTCGCTAGCTGCATCGAACTGAAAAGACGAGCGACCCAGGGATGTGTGAGAGAAGAGAGACGGACAAGTACTCCCAAGTACTTGTATGAGATGACTACCTCAAGCTCTAAACCCTCAGAGGTAGTAATCACACCTGTGGGGAGAGGGGCATTATTCTTACCAAACCACATGATCTTTGCTTTGGAGGTGTTCAGAACAAGGTTAAGGGTTAGAGAAAGTTCGTTGGACACTAAGAAAGCTTTGTTGTAGAGCATTTGACACAAAATCCAGGGAGGTGCCAGCTGAGTATAAGACTGTATCATCTGCGTATAAATGGATGAGAGAGCTTCCTACTGCCTGACCTATGTTGTTGATGTAAATTGAGAAGAGTGTGGGGCCTAGGATTGAGCCTTGGTGTACTCACTTGGTGACAGGCAGTGGCTGAGACAGCAGAGTTTCTGACTTTATACACTGCACTCTTTGAGAGAGGTAGTTAGCAAACCAGACCAAAGACCTCTCAGAGACACTAATACTCCTTAGCCGGCCCACAAGAATGGAATGGTCTTCCATATCAAAGCCAGGTCACAGTTGCAAATGAGAACTTGTTCTCAACTAGCCTACCTGGTTAAATAAAGGTGAAATAAAAAAAATAAAAAGCTTTGGCCAAGTCCATAAAAATAGCAGGACAACATTGCTTAGAATCATGTGCAATGGTGACATCATTGAGGACCTTTAAGGTTGCAGTGACACATCCATAAGCTGAGCGTAAACCAAACTGCATACCAGAGAGAATACTATAGACATCAAGAAAACCAGTCAGTTAATTATTGACAAGTTTTTCCAACACTTTTGATAAACAGGGCAAAAATAGATATAGGCCTATAAAAGTTAGGATCAGCTTGATCTCCCTCTTTAAATAAAGGATGAACCGTGGCTGCCTTCCAAGCAATGGGAACCTCCCCAGAAAGGAGAGACGGGTTAAAAAGGTCGGAGATAGGCTTGGCGATGATAGGGGCAGCAACTTTAAAGAAGGGTCAAAACCATCTGACCCAGATTGTTATTTGGGGGTCAAGTTTCAGGAGCTCCTCTAGCACCTCGGACTCAGTGACTTGCTGCAAGGGAGAAACTTTGTTTGCGGGGCAGGGGAAAAAGAGGGAGATAGTTGCATTAGAAGGGGTGGGAGATAAGGAAATGTTGGACGGGAAAGGAGGCATGGCTGAGTTAAATAGGAATCCTGAGTTAATGAAGTGGTGATTGAAGAGCTCAACCATATGCTTCTTGTCAGTAACAACCACATCATCAACTTTAAGGGACATGGGCAGCTGTGAGGAGGAGGGTTTATTCTCCAGGTCTTTAACCCTTTTCCAGAACTTCTTGGGGTTACACCCACATAGAGAGAACTGCTCCTTAAAGTAACTAACTATGCCTTCTGGATGGCCTGAGTGCACTTATTTCTCATTTGCCTGAACGAGAGCCAGTCAGCCTGAGTATGCGTGTGACAAGCCTTTCGCCAAATGCAATTCTTGAGGTGGAGTAACTCTGCAAGATCACGGTCGAACCGGGGGCTGAACCTGTTTCTAATTCTCATTTTATTTATCGGGGCGTGTTTGTTAACAATACAACTGAAAATATCTAAAAAGAAGGTCCAAGTGTCTTCGACAGAGGGGATCAAGCTGATTCTATACCATTTTACAGAGTCCAGTTCATGAAGGAAGGCTTGCTCATTAAAGTATTTTAATGAGCAACAACTAATAAGCCTACAACTACTAAAATCTACTGCTACAACTACTAAAAACAAAAAAGAATGACAAAAACTGAACAACTAAAGAGCATCCTAAGGAAAAGCAAAGCTAAAAAGCTGTGTTTTAAGATCTCTTTTAAATATGTCCACAGTTTCGGCCCCTCTCAGGTTCTCTGGCAGGCTATTCCAGAGGCTGGGGGCATAATATCTAAAGGCTGCCTCTCCATGCCTCTTGGTCCTAGGCTTTGGGATAGTTAAAAGGCCAGTGCCAGAGGACCTGAGGGACCTACTGGGTACATAACTTAAAAGTATGTCTGACATGTTTTAGGGAGCACAATAGTGTATTGATTTAAAAACCAATAGCATATAGCATCATCTTAAAATGAATTCTAAAACTCACAGGCAGCCAGTGCAGGCAGACACCTTAAAACCGGTGTATTTAATGTGTGCTCTCTGTCTGGTCTTGGTCAGCACCCATGCTGCAGCATTCTGTATGTTTTGCAGTTGACCAATGGCTTTCTTGGGTATACCAGATAGGAGAGCATTATAGTAGTCAAGCCTGCTTGTAATAAAAGCATGAATGAGTCTCTCTGTATCAGCCTGAGAGAGAAATGGCCACAGTTTGGCAATGTTCCTCAGGTGGTAAAAATCTATTTTGGTCACATTCCTAATGTGTGTTCAGAATCTAAAATAACACCTCTGCTTTTTACCTGTTGTTTTATCTTCATTGCCCGCGAATTAAAATGTGCGGCCAGATTCTCTCTCTGTGCTTTGGCTCCAACAACATATACATATACAGTATATTTCCAAAGATCTTCACATGTTGATATTTATATGTGTTAAAAACTCAAACATTTTGATCTTAACATTTTAAAAAGTGCTTTCTTAAATTCACTGTCTGATTTCATTGCCCTGATTTCTATAGGTAAATGATTCCAGCCAGTTGGGCCTTTGTATCTGAAAGATCTTACTCCAACCCCATGATGTACTCTTGGAGTTTGTAATTGCTGCTGTTGTTGAAAGGATTAATGTGAGTATTGTAAAGTTAGGTGATCCTTAATATATACAGGGACATTTAAGTTGATATATTTAAAAATCAATAGGTACCAATGCAGTTGACATCTGTTTGGAAGTGAAAGCCAATTTAGTGATTCATACATTGTGCAATGATGTGTCTTATAATGGCATCTAATAATGAATATGCAAAGATAGTTATAAATATCTAATTCGCAATGTCTTGGTTGTGGTCTTGGTTAAGGTCTTGGTTGTGTTTTGATAAATGATGTCGCCATAGTCTAGGAAGCTGCAGTTGGGTTACTAAGGTATTTTTAATGGATAAAGTTTTTTTTAAAATTAGATCTGTATAGTATCCAAGTTGTACACTTAAAAACTTCTTAGGGCTGCAATCCCATCCCGTCACAGCCAGTGAAAGTGCAGGGCGACAAATTCAAAACAACAGTAACAATCATAATTAATATTCCTCAAATATTCCTCAAACATACATGTATCTTATAGAGGTCATCTTGTTGTTAATCCCACCACATTGTCTGATTTCAAATAGGATTTACAGCAAAAGCACCACAAACGACTATGTTAGGTCACCACCAACTCACAGAAAAATTTGGCCATTTTTCCAGCCAAAGAGAGGAGTCACAAAAAGCACAAATAGAGATAAAATTAATCACTAACCTTTGATGATCTTCATCAGATGACACTCATAGGAATTAATGTTACACAATACATGTATGTTTTGTTTGATAAAGTTCATATTAATATAAAAAAAATCTATATATTGGTGCGTTATGTTCACTAGTTCCCCAAACATCCATAGATATTGCAGAGAGCAATATCATTTTGCAGAAATACTCATTATAAATGTCGATAAATACAATTGTTAGACATAGAACTATAGATATACCTCTCCTTAATGCAACCACTGTGTCAGATTTTTTTTTTTTATTACGGAAAAAGCAAACCATGCAATAATCTGAGACGGCGCTCAGAAAAAAAAACATTATCCGCCATGTTGGAGTCAACAGAAATCAGAAATCACATTATAAATATTCCCTTACCTTTGACGATCTTCATCACAATGCACTCCCAGGAATCCTAATTCCACAATAAATGCTCGATTTGTTCGATAATGTCCATTATTTATGTGCAAGTAGCTACTTTTGTTAGTGCGTTTAGTACACAAATCCAAACGCTCGTGCAGGTCCAGCCAAACGTCGGACAAAAACTTCAAAAAGTTATATTACAGGTCGAAGAAACTTGTCAAACTAAGTATAGAATCAATCTTCAGGATGTTGTTATCATAACTCTACAATAACGTTCCAACAGGAGACTTCCTTTGTCTGTAGAAAAGCCATGGAACGCAGGTCGCTATCATGTGAAATGCGTGTGACCAAATGAGTGTGCAAAACCTGATGTATAGAGTACTGTATCGTCAGCGTATAAGTGAACGTGTATTCTGATAAATTATAGGCAATTCATTTATGAATATACAGAAAAGAATGGGGCCAATGCCAAGCCTTGAGGTACTCCTCTACTCAGTCCAAGAAGTTGTGATTTGTGTCCTTCTATGAAAACACATTGTTTTCCTATTGCTAAGATATGCATGGAACCATTTTAGTGATCCGTTAGTGAAGTTTTCCTAGTAAGATAGAATGATCAACTACATCAAATGTAGTTGATCAATAAAGATGGCACTAGTAAGTTTTCCTTGGTCACATGAAGAATTTATATCCTTGTTAAGTTTCATAAATGCTATCGTGGTAGAATGGTTGGGTCTAAAACCAGATTGAAAGGGTGATATTAAATGAATCTAGGTACTGATGCATTTGTGAATATATTAAATTCTCAAGGATCTTTTGCTAATGAACAGATTATAGATATAGGTCTATAGTTATTTAGGTCTAAGGAGTTTCCACCTTTATGAAGAGGGGTCACTCGGGTACATTGCCATACAAAAGGTTTTCACCAGTCGTTGAATAGATCTGCTCAAGGATACATTATAACATTAGCGGACCACCTTATATACATTTGGGTTCCAGTCCATCTAGGTCAGCTTCTTTGCTGATATTTATTTAATTGAGGACAGACAGTATATCAGTTGGTTTGATCTTTCTGAAGTTAATTGTCTGATTTGGGGTGTTGATCTCCTGGTTCCATGTATACCTAGCATTGATAGAATTGTGGATGACAATATTATTTGAGGTAACGCATGAGAAATGCTGATTAAAAACATCAGCTATATCTGCTGGCTCTTGAATGACATGGTCACTTAGGATTATTTGCTGAATAGGTTGATTATTTAAACCAATCTAAACAGTCATTTGCGTATTTCCAGAACGGCTGTGGAGTTTTTTAATTCTTTGTAAGACCATCCATATTGAAGGAATCTTTCGCATTTTTAGTTTTACTGGCATTTCTATTGCTATAAATGCTTCCTCCCTTGCCCCCTGTCTTTAAGTGAACTTGCTAACACACTAGTCTAGAGAGATGAGTAAGCTCTCTCTATGGATTTATCAGTAATTCATTGCTATGCTAAAATCACATTATGCAGATAATTCCTAGATTTATCAAAGTGCTTGGGGCTTTTTCCCCCCTATTTCTTCAAATGAATACATCTAAATAAGAAAGTGCACAGATATTGAATAGGCTAACTCCCCACCTGTACAATCCTCTTTTGCAGATATAATCTACATTGTACATTGGGACTGGAGTGGGAGTAGAAAAAAGTCTTACTAGATTTGTGTGACAGCCATGCAACAACTTTTGGATTTAATGAGGTCAGTTGTGGGCTGCCAACTTTCTTGTATCGTGTATAGATCCCCTCTCAAATCTGGGCCTTGAGGTCTACAGCACTGCTGGTTTGCAGTCTTTCCTCTAATCAGGGACTGATTCAGACCTGGAACACCAGGTGAGTGGAACCTCCGGCTAATCGCATGAATCCATTAAATAACTACCATTTAGAAAAGAATACACAAATACTTCCGACCTTGAGGCTATGATGAGTATACTGTACTATAGATATTCTTAGGGCGTGTAAAACATTTCCGAGGAAACACTGGATGGCTAAAACAATGTATTTTCAACTATAAGGTTATTTCAGTATTTGATTAAAGTAACAAAAAGATTGCTCATCGTCAAACTCTTTTTATATATCATCCCCAGTTATAATCTTTCCTTAATATTTGGGGTATGGTAATCTGAAGACAAAGGTGAGATTGGAAGTCCAGATTAAACATACAGGATAACATTATCCTCCTCACTGAGTCATCCATCTTTGTCTGAGACGGCAGGGCGTCCTCCTGAGCTTGGGGACAGGATGTGCAGCTCGATGACACAGCGGGTAAAAGTGAGGACAGACAGGGAATAGATAGGTTTGTCTGGTTATGCATTAAAATGGTGGCGCAAGTCACCTGGTGATTTGGAGAGAGCCTGTCTGCCCTGCTGTATTCAAATCAACAGGCTTTTGTTACTGAGAGACATTTGATTCCAATTGGATTTCTCTTTGATATTCACACTGTGTGACAGCATCCATCGCTGGATCAGACTCAAGACTGTTTGGGGGGCCTGTTAAGACCAATAATAAGCTGATGGCACTGGCTGTATACTGAATGAATGCTATTTCAAGAATAATCACTGAATATGAATATATATATCGAGCCAACATTTTGATTGCTTTTTGTGATTGTAGCATTTTTTCATTATCTCCAACTCGACAAATATTCTTGCTATCAGAGAGAAATGCTGATACGTTCTATAAAATGTAAAGCCATAAAACTCATTTGAATGAATTTTTCATGACACAAGCTTGTTTATTTTCATGTCCAATCTGATTTCCACCATGTGCAAGGGGATTTTAATATGCCGTGACTGACAACAATTTTCTACTCCACAAGATCTAACACACCCTCCATAGAACATGAGAAGCCCAAATGACTCAATGCAAAGAGATCACTGCGGAACATAGTCCTGATAGTAGTAAAAGCTGTCTGTTCAATACTTTGGCCAGAGTCTGATGACATTGATAGAATATAATAATCACCTCCCACCTGGGGCAATTTCTCTAATCTAGCTTCATTCCCCAAGTTCAAATACAGATATCAAAGGCATAAAAACAACGAAGCGAATACATTACTAGTTGTGCCGTCAGTAACTAATTGCGGCTAATGAAAAAGTAATAACAGTAATTCAGAAAACATTCATGTTTCATATCCTGAGAGGCATAATGTACAACATCATGAACTTAATGTTTCAGTCTATTACAGACAGAGGATGTCAAAAGTGCAATACGCACAGACGTTGCACTTTCTGATAGAGTTAATTTCAGTTTAAAACAATGGAATTGTGGTTGCTAGCATTATATTTTCTTTAGAAACATACAGTATACCATTAGCATATCGCTGATAGCATATTCTACATCATGCTACGAACACAAATGTATATTCTCCCAATACGTGTTAAAAATGGAAGGATCTTCAGTATTTTGATAGCACCACTGTCTGCCATTGAATACCCCCATAGACAGCATCATGACAGATGACAGTAACTCTTGGAAAGGGAAAATATTGACAAAGGCTCCCTGTCACTTATCATGACCTGTTCACCTAGGAGTCAATGGTATGTCATCACCCGAGGCGGCAGAGTACCTCACACAGCTCCGTACTTTGACACGCTCCGTTGTCATTACAGGAGGGCTACAACAGCATCTGAAAGCTCTTTAATAAACTGAGCGCATTATGAATGCCACTTATGTTCATGAATAACAACAGGCAACTACACTAACTTCTTTATTCTGTTTGTTAACGTGCATCACAAAAGCCAGTAGGAGGCTATGCATGGAAACATTAGGAACGATAGAAGAGCCTTATTATTTTGAGTCTCTGCTCTGGGCTCATTTAAAACCTGTGAGAGGTTCTATTTTATTCACATGTTTGTGAGCGTCATCTCCATATGAACGCAGCGCACGGTACCTGTTCTGTTGCCGGGGATCATGGGGCATTTGTGCTGATTCATCTGTGTGCATGTATTAACTCACTGCCAAGCAGGCTTCCAGGACACAGGGTCATGTGAGATGTCATGATTCAGTAGCTTTTATGGCTACTACATTAGGATAACTTCTATTTTAGGCGTACAATAGACAGGAACAAGAGGCACATGGTTGCCATCGGTAGAACAGATAAACAAATGTATCATTCTGGTGTAGCTACGGCAGGTGGTTGATATGAATATCAAAGATAAGTATAACAAGCGTGAGGCACATTCTAACACTCACTTTCTTTAGCGTTCCTACTGCATGTTCAGGTGAAAGTGGGATTGTTTCAAAGTGACATACTTTGGGGGCACAGTGCATAGTTATGACAGTGATATCCACTCTACCATAGTTCCTGTGTCAAACTAAAGGGAGACAGAGTAGTAACATCTAGAAAGCGCCAGTCAATAAGCTTAATATGAAAACAAACTTCAGAGAGGTAGCTACTGTACATGGACTGAAAACGCAATATCATTCTAGCTAGCCCCTCCCACTTGAATAATGTAGCAGTGTCAGTAAACAAACAATCTCTCATTTCCCACTGTGCTGCATCCACAACTGAGGTGACGTGTGTATGCCATTACTGTCTGTCCTAATGACCACGTACTAACACTTCTTGTTAAATAATGTATGACATAAGACAGCCTCCTGGCAGTGGGTAGGGAAGACAACACACCACGTCAGAGGAGAGAGGGAGGAAGTGAGGAGGGCAGCGGCAGCCACTCCTGTCGGCTCCACTGGCAGAGGTGTAACAAGCTGTTTACCGGGCGCTTTGCCCTTGAAAAAGGAGGACGGGAACCCAGAACTAGGCTGACGGCTCTGGTCGGCGATGTGAATGAGTACAGCATGCCTGCTCGCCCAATCATCGCCTTGCTGGCTCGCTCACTCACTCCCCATCCAGATACAGTATATATAGCAATGACTAGGAGGCTAGCATGTCACATTGATTTCAGAGAGTCTGTGCTAGAGAGACTGTGTGGAGAGTTTTATTAGGGGCTGTGTTTTTGGAGGAGAATGACTATCATTCATTACACCATTGTCTCCTTTAATGACAAGTAGTTTTTCTCTCAAATGTGGAGACAGCGGTCTGTGTACTCGGTTTGGAAATGGAAAAGTGATTAGGGTTTAGAATGTTTGGCTGCAAAAGGAAGTTGGGCCTTTTTTCACAACCCATTGACAATACATGACTTAGGTTGTGAGGGCACCCGTCATGGACTGTTGACCTCTGCACGGGACACACTTGCACTAAAAGCTGCTTGCTGCCACTCAATGTTCTACACACGACTAAATGAGACCCTCCTGTCCTGGACCCAGCTTCAGTTGAGCACCAGGTCACCCTTGAGAAAGAGGTATTCTGACCTCAATGAGATTTCTGGATTAAATGGGTACGTTTTTGGCTAAAAAATGTACCCATTTGAAACGGCCTATTTCTCAGCCCCAGAAACTAGAATATGCATATCATTGTCAGATTAGTATAGAAAACACTCTAAAGTTTCCAAAACTGTAAAAAATATTGTCTGTGAGTATAACAGAACTGATATTGCAGGCGAAAGCCCGAGGAAAATCCAATAAGGAAGTGCCTCTCATTTTGAAACCTCTCTGTTCCTATGCAAGCCTATCCTCCATTTAAAGGGATAACCACCAGATTCCTTTTTCTATGGCTTCCCTAAGGTTTCAACAGTCTTTAGACATAGTTTCAGGCTTTTATTTTGAAAAATGAGCGTGAAGGATCACATTGCGTAAGTGGATAGGTGGGGGCTCTCAGAGTGAGTTTTTGTGAAACTGAGTAAAGCGGCCATTGTTCCTCCCGCTGTTATTGAAAAACCTACACACTCGGTTGATATATTATTGAATATATATTTTAAAAACAACATGAGGATTGATTATAAAAAACGTTTGACATGTTTCTGTGGACATTATGGATATTATTTGGAATATACGTCTGCGTTGTCGTGACTGCTCTTTCCTGTGGATTTCTGAACATAACGTGACAAACAAACGTCGGTATTTTGGGTATAAAAATAATCTTTCTGGAACAAAAGGAACATTTGTTGTGTAACTGGGAGTCTCCTGAGTGAAAAAATCCGAAGATCATCAAAGGTAAACGATTAATTTGATTGCTTTTCTGATTTTCGTGACCAAGCTTCCTGATGCCTAGTGTACATGATGTTATGCTATGCTATCAATAAACTTACACAAATGCTTGGATTGCTTTTGCTGTAAAGCATAATTTCAAAATCTGAGACGACAGGTGGATTAACAAAAGGCTGAGCTGTGTTTTGCAATATTGCACTTGTGATTTCATGAATATGAATATTTTTTAGTAATATTATTTGACTGTTGCGCTATGCTATTCAGCGGTTGCTGACGAAAATGATCCCGCTAACAAGATGGGTAGCGCCAAGAAGTTAAATAAAAAATGAATAAAAAGTTACTGCGCCTCCCGAGTGGCGCAATGGTCTAAGGAACTGCATCGCAGTGCTAGAGGCGTCACTACAGATCGGGATTTGATCCCTGCTGTGTCGCAGCTGGCAGTGAACGGGAGACCCAATTGGCCCAGCGTCATCAAGGTTTGGGGAGGGTTTGGCCGGCCGGGGCGTCCTTGTTCCATTTGCCACAAGTGACTCCTGTGGCGGGCCAGGGGCATGCACACTGACATGGTCGCCAGTTGGACAGTGTTTCCTCTGACACATTGGTGCGGCTGGCTTCCGGGTTAAGCGAGCAGTGTGTCAAGAAGCAGTGCGACTTGACAGGGCTGTGTTTCAGAAGACGCATGGCTCTTGACTTTTGCCTCTCCCGAGTTTGTAGGGGAGTTGCAGCGATGGGACAAGACTGTAACTACCAATTGGATATCACGAAATTGGGGAGAAAAAAGGGTAAAAAGTACCCAAAAAATTGATATGGCTGTAATTGAACTTTTTATGCCGGCTTTAACCACATAAAATAGCTTTAAATCCGAGGCTCTACGATTGACCTTGAAGAAACGAGCATGTACTGTGTGTGACAACCTGAAAAGGCATTTCATTTGTCCAATCCTAGAATTCTGTCAGACAAAAGGGTCCCCCTGTGACCTCACAACAGGATGATCCGTGATTGGCTCCCCTGCATCTCCTCAATCTGATGTTGTGACCTAGTGTGTTAATACACAACTAGCCCCTAACACTGACCCTCTCAGCAAGTGTTATCAGCAAAGCCGCCAAGCTATCGAAGTACCAAGCTATCTATTCCTCATCGCCTCATCCCCAATGGGTTGTGGGGATAAATTAACCAGTTAGCATGCAGCGTGCCTTGGCTGGCAGCAACAGAAGCGTGAGTGCTTCATTACGAGGGAAAAAGGCCCAAAGGGAAGAACTATTAATCACACAACGCTACATCAAAAGATATGCGAACAGATGGCTCAGTGTAACCAGGGAATGAAGGCAGGAGAACAGCTAAAATGAGCTAATCCATTTTTTCTTTTCTGAAGGACTCAACCCCTCCATTTCTCAACACAGAGGTGGGAAATGCACCCGAGATGCTTCCAGGGGTGATGCCTAAAGACCAATATCCAATACAGAGGGATGTGCGGACAGCCTGTACATCAGTACATCACTGTACATCACTGTACATCACCAGTACATCACTGGGCTCAGCTCCCTGCCATCAAGGGCATCTATATCAGGCGATGTGAAAAGAAGAACAGGAAAATCGTCAAAGACTCAAACCATCAAAGCCATAGACAATTTTTCTCTGCTTCCGCACGGCAAGAGGTACCGGTGCATCAAGTCTGACATAAACAGGCTCTTGAACAGCTTCTATCCTCAAGCAATACAACTGATAATAGCTAACAAAATAGCTACATGGACTATATGAGTTTACCTTGTATCTTTATTAACCTTTTATTTCAATCTTTGCACTGTCTCTATGCACACTCACACAGAGTCACTCCAACACACACAAACACTCACTCCATCATTTGCTCACTCACACATAATATGCACATACATTTATCCTGACTACATACCGAGACACCCACTCACATACAAGCAGCTAATACTCTTATATCCTGTTGCCCAGTCTACAGGAAATCACGGACTACAAAAAGAAAACCAGCCACGTCACGGACACCGACGTCACACTTCCAAGACAAACTAAACACCTTCTTTGCCCGCTTTGAGGATAATACAGTGCCACCATCGCGGCCCGCTAGTACCCTCCAAGCTCATTACCCCTCTTTTACGCTGCTGCTACTCTCTGTTTATCATATATATGCATAGTCACTTTAACTATACATTCATGTACATACTACCTGAATTGGCCTGACCAACCAGTGCTCTCGCACATTGGCTAACAAGGCTATCTGAATTGTGTCCCGTCACCCACCACCCGCCAACCCCTCTTTTACACTACTGCTACTCTCTGTTCATATATGCATAGTCACTTTAACCATATCTACATGTACATACTACCTCAATCAGCCTTACTAACCGGTGTCTGTATGTAGCCTCGCTACTTTTATAACCTCGCTACTGTACATAGCCTCCCTACTGTTATTTTTCACTGTCTATTCACTGTTGTTTTTATTTCTTTACTTACCTATGGTTCACCAAAAACTTTTTGCACTATTGGTTAGAGCCTGTAAGTAAGCATTTCACTGGTTGTATTCAGCGCATGTGACAATTTTTTTTCTTTTCTTCATTTGATTTGATCAAGCTGGAGGCCCTGGGTCTCAACCCTTCCCTGTGCAATTGGGTCCTGGACTTTCTGACGGACCACCCCTAGGTGGTGAAGGTAGGAAAAAACATCTCCACTTCGCTGACCCTCAACACTGGGGCCCCACAAGGGTGAGTTCTCAGCCCTCTCCTGTACTCCCTGTTCATCCACTACTACGTGGCCATGTACGTCTCCAAGTCAATCATCAAGTTTGCAGACGACACAACAGTAGTGGGCTTGATTACCAACAACGACGAGACAGCCTACAGGGAGGAGGTGAGGGCACTCGGCGTGTGGTGTCAGGAAAACAACCTCTCATTCAACGTCAACAAAACAAAAGAGATGATAGTGGACTTCAGAAAACAGTAGAGGGAGCACACACCTATCTACATCGAAGGGACAGCAGTGGAAAAGGTGGAAAGTTTTAAGTTCCTCGGCCTACACATCACAGACAAACTTAAATGGTCCACCCATCCAGACAGTGTGGTGAAGGCGGCGCAACAGTGCTTCTTCAACCTCAGAAGGCTGAGGAAATGGGTCTTGTCACCCAATACTCTGACAAACTTTTACAGATGCACAATCGAGAGCATCCTGTCGGGCTGTATCACAGCCTGGTATGGCAACTGCACCACTCTCAACTGCAAGGCTCTCCAGAGGGTAGTGTGGTCTGCACAACGCATCACCGGGGGCAAACTACCTGCCCTTCATGACACCTACAGCACCCAATGTCACAGGGAAGCCAAAACCCACCCAAGCCACTGCCTGTTCACACCACTACCATCTAGAAGGCGAGGTCAGTACAGGTGCATCAAAGCAGGGACCGAGAGACTGAAAAACAGCTTCTATCTCAAGGCCATCAGACTGCTAAACAACAATCACTAACTCAGAGAAGCTGCTGCCGACATTGAGCCCCAATCACTGAACACTAATAAATGGATCACTAGTCAATTTAAACAATGCCACTCTACATAATGCCACTTTAATAATGTTTACATATCTTACATTACTCATATCACATGTATTTTCTACCATCTATTGCACTTTGCCTATGCCGCTCGGCCATCGCTCATCCATATATTTACATGTACATATTCTCATTCACCTCTTTAGATTTGTGTGTATAAGGTAGTTGTTGGGAATTGTTAGATTACTTGTTAGATATTCCTGCACTGTCAGAACTAGAAGCACAAGCATTTTGCTACACTCGCATTAACATCTGCTAACCATGTGTATGTGACCAATAAAATTGGATTTGTATAGAGTGGGAGTGGAAACGGTTGGACTGTTTACCATGCTGTGCTGTGCTAGTGGAGAGCAGGGGTGAACTATAGCCCTGGTCCAGATTAACCCTGTCTGTCAAGTTGCTGACACTCCAGATTAGGAGGCCCGCCCCCTATAATTGCCTCCAGATTCGGTAAACCATTTAAAAGTGAAGGTTCTGATATCTGTGTTAGTGTTTCCCCCCTCTTCTTCCCCTATCCCTCTCTCTCTCTCTCTGTCCAATATCTATCTGGTGCCTCTCTCCCCCTTCATTTCCATCTCCTTTCAAGGTGAATCTTTACTGTGGGGTTGCTGGGAGGAGGAGATTGTGGTTTCTTCTCTCATTGCGCCTCAGACTTTTGGGCTTTGAAAAGTGTGTACAATGGCTGCTTTTTGAGGAGAGAGAGCCCGGGTGAGGGGGAAAAATGAGGCCAGTTAGTCTTCATACAGTCGTGGAGGATTTAACATTCACAGAGCGTATGATAAAACAGAGAAAAGGAGAAAGAATGGCAGGCCCGGTTCACCCAGTGGCATAAATACATTTTTTGCCATTTATTTTCCTAACTGAATGCATGAGGCGGCGAAGATCACCAATATGATGCCGCCCTTATCAATGAGGCATGTCGGTGGAACGATGGGAAACTGTGAATTAGAGAGAGAAGGAGGGTGCCAGATAGTAGCAATATGTCTGACTAAGAGGAAAACAGCACTTCTGTGTTAGAAGACCTCCATCAGCGAGAGTTGTGTGAACGTTAGCGCAATAACTTTACCTTTTTCAAATGTTTACGAATGTCATGATTCATTGCTTCTCAGACCTCTGTTGCTAATCTACAAAGTCTGAAGGAAAAAATATTTTGGCTTCGAGTGCTTCAGTTTTGGAGCTCTGTGTGTGTGTGTGTGTGTGTGTGTGTGTGTGTGTGTGTGTGTGTGTGTGTGTGTGTGTGTGTGTGTGTGTGTGTGTGTGTGTGTGTGTGTGTGTGTGTGTGTGTGCGTACAACAACATATCTGTGGTTTGCTGAATGTGTTGCTTTGGAGTATTGTGTGTGGAGAGGTTTAAACTCGCTGGTGGGATGAAGTGGTGGCCTCAGCCGTGACCCTCTGCTGCCCCCAGTTTTACCACGGTAAATGGAGACCTGTGGTGCAGCCTCTATCCTGTGGCCAATGTCTTCCAATGGGCTGAGACAAAGGGGACTGGGCAGTCCAGATGTACATACGAAAGGCCCAGGACTATAAAAACTTACCTGAAGTCCCATTTAGCAAGGAGAAAATGTAATCAAATGCTGCTTGTCTGTCAAGTAACACCCCCTCCACACACACACACACACACACACACACACACACCCCTCCACATGCACACACTTCCCACCCCTGGCCGTTTTCCCTCCTTCTGAGGGACCAGATATACAGTGGGGGAAAAAAGTATTTTGTCAGCCACCAATTGTGCAAGTTCTCCCACTTAAAAAGATGAGAGAGGCCTGTAATTTTCATCATAGGTACACTTCACCTATGACAGACAAAATGAGAAAAAAAATCCAGAAAATCACATTGTAGGATTTTTAATGAATTTATTTGCTAATCAAAAACATCAAAAACATCCCACTGCTTCCATCTAATACAGCTGGAAACTCTGACCATGTTTCTCATTTAGAATTCTGATGACAGCAGGAACGCTATGGGCAGGAGATGCTCTCCTTATCTGAAATGTATCAACAAAGAGTGCCATCCAGTAGCTAATGCAGGTCTTTCAATCTGTGAATGTATTGCACCATATGGTTGTGGTGAAATCAACCTTGGTTGAAAAAGGCAACAAGTAGATAAACTACTACTGATCTGGTAAACTTAAATTACGCTTGGACAATAGCTTACAAAAACACAGACAACCACACTGTGTGTGTGTGACTGCCTAAACGCTTGGAGGGCCATTTACGCCCAAGCACTACAAACAATTTTCCGGCCTGTGTTTGTTTTTTTACCTGCTATGTTCAGCGATAACAAGCATATAGCACATGATAGAGTGGAATGGCTGCGTGTGAGAGAGGTAATTTTTCATGGAGAATGCCTTGCCCTCATCTATGCCTTGCCCTCTAGGGTTTTTCTTTATTTTTACTATTTTCTACATTGTAGAATAATAGTGAAGACATCAAAACTATGAAATAACACATTCGGAATCATGTGTCCTTTAGTAGTGGTTTCTTTGCAGCAATTCGACCATGAAGGCCTGATTCACACAGTCTCCTCTGAACAGTTGATGTTGAGATGGGTCTGTTACTTGAACTCTGTGAAGCATTTATTTGGGCTGCTATATCTGAGGCCGGTAAATCTAATGAACCTATCCTCTACAGCAGAGGTAACTCTGGGTCTTCCTTTCCTGTAGCGGTCCTCATGAGAGCCAATTTCATCATAGCGCTTAATGGTTTTTGCAACTGCACTTGAAGAAACTTTCAAAGTTCTTGAAATTTTACGCATTGACTGACCTTCATGTTTTAAAGTAATGATGACTGTAATTTCTCTTTGCTTATTTGAGCTGTTCTTGTCATAACATGGACTTGATCTTTTACCAAACAGGGCCATCTTCTGTATACCACCAATACCTTGTCACAACACAACTGATTGGCTCAAAAGCATTAAGAAGGAAAGACATTCCACAAATGAACTTTTAACAAGGCACTCCTGTTAATTGAAATGCATTCCATGTGACTACTTCATGAAACTGGTTGAGAGAATGCCAAGAGTGTGCAAAGCTGTCATCAAGGCAAAGGGTGGCTACAGTGGTTCCTCCGTTAAATGTTGCGAGCTTACACCACAGGACTTAAGAGGTACCCCGCATCACGGCTTCATTGCTCCAGACCACCACAAGGGGGAGTAAGAGTAGTCATTATGCATTTGGGTCCCAAGGTTTTTATATGACCAATCATATCGAGTAGTTCCAATGACGAATTTGACGCAAGCCACCCATCCCTGGTGACTTTCTTCAGCAAAGATGGCTGACAAGACATTACAGGGGAAGCAAATGTAAGTAGTTATAACGTCATAACGGGTCAGGCAAAAAATGTACAATTGAGAGCATATCGAGTAGTTCCAATGACGAATTTGACGAGAGCCACCCATCCCTGGTGACTTTCTTCAGCAAAGATGGCTGACAAAACATTACGGGGGAAGCAAATGTAAGTAGTTATAACGTCATAACGGGTCAGGCGACAAATGTATAATTGAGAGGAAGATGTTAGTTAATGTAGAGACAAACTATTGTGCATATTTTTTTGTCAAAGTTAACTTACGAAAATCGCTATTTAGCAAGTTTTTTTCCCGTCATATCCAATACCAGGTGTATCAAAATCCATGATTTGAATGATGCATGTATGGATTACAATTATACACTTCAACAGTGTTTACCACTCCTCCTCCTGGGACATCAATGATTACACATTGTTACTATGCATTAGACTAGAAACATGATTTAAGGAAATGCTGATTTATAATTCATATATACAGAATAAAAGACAGTACATCCTGCCAGCATGCCCAGAAGCGTGCTGAATGACGCATGGAAGAGAGCAAGGAACCAGATGGGAGTAACAATCCAGGCTATGTGCTCTGAGACCGACATAATAATGTAATGAAACAAGCAGGGAGCAAGTTTTGAACCCTCAACATTCTAGCCCGAAGTCCAGCACGCTATCGACTGTGCCCAAATTTATTAATTGGGGTTGGGGCCGATTGTGGCTAAAAACATTTATCTATTGGAATCTTTAACATGTGGAAAGGGGGAAAAGTATTATAATTCGTTTTTGACAAGCATAGCAGGATGGGCTATTATCTGAACAATTCAACCTTTATTAAAGACTTGTCTAATAGCCGAGCTAGGTGTGACACCCTCGCCCCTCGAGCTGGGTGTGAACCCCCCGACAAATAATTTGTATCTATCTTTCCACATCTACCTACACACGTATCTACCTCCACCTCTACACCACATCTATCTACACACGGTTAATGTTCTGATTTTTTTTATAAATAATAATAAATATATATATATTCAGGTCATGGTTCCAGAGTGGTGCAGTGGTCTAAGGCAATGCATCTTGGTGCAAGAGGCTTTACTACAGTCCCTGGTTCAAATTCAGGCTGAATCACATCTGACCGTGATTGGGAGTGCCATAAGGCGGTGCACAATTGGCCCAGTGTCATCCAGGTTTGGCTGGGGTAGGCTTTCATTGTAAATAAGAATTTGTTCTTACCTGACTTGCCTAGTTAAATAAAGGTTCATTTAAAAAAAAAACTGGCGGCAACCGCAGCACCATCAATAGGATGTGAACAGTGGCTGGTGCTGAAAATATAGCTAACTTGTTATGCAAGTGTCGCACACCAACAGATGGAGAAAACCTACACCAGTCGAGCAATTCATTTCAACAATAATCTTCATTTTAATTTGACTTTACAAACAACAAGAGGGCTAAATTGTTTAAGTAATTTATAGGGAAAAAAATTCTGCACGTTCAAACTAAAACAATGTAACTATGTTCTCTTCGGAGTACTTCCGGCGCCGACAGAGATGGCCGCCTCGCTTCGCGTTCCTAGGAAACTATGCAGTTTTTTGTTTTTTTACGTGTTATTTCTTACACTAGTACCCCAGGTCATCTTAGGTTTCTTTACATACAGCCGACAAGAACTACTGAATATAAGATCAGCGTCAACTCACCATCAGTACGACCAAGAATATGTTTTTCGCGACGCGGATCCTGTGTTCTGCCTTACAACCAGTGTAACCGAGTGGATCACATGCAGCGACAAAAAAAAAAAAAAACGACTCAGAAAAAGAGGGAAACGAAGCGGTCTTCTGGTCAGACTCCGGAGACGGGCACATCGTGCACCACTCCCTAGCATTCTTCTTGCCAATGTCCAGTCTCTTGACAACAAGGTTGATGAAATCCGAGCAAGGGTAGCATTCCAGAGGGACATCAGAGACTGTAACGTTCTCTGCTTCACGGAAACATGGCTAACTGGAGAGACGCAATCCGAAGCGGTGCAGCCAGCGGGTTTCTCCACGCATCGCGCCGACAGAAACAAACATCTTTCTGGTAAGAAGAGGGGCGGGGGCGTATGTCTTATGGCCAACGTGACATGGTGTGATGAAAGAAACATACAGGAACTCAAATCCTTCTGTTCACCTGATTTAGAATTCCTCACAATCAAATGTAGACCGCATTATCTACCAAGAGAATTCTCTTCGATTATAATCACAGCCGTATATATCCCCCCAAGCAGACACATCGATGGCTCTGAACGAACTTTATTTAACTCTCTGCAAACTGGAAACGATTTATCCGGAGGCTGCATTCATTGTAGCTGGGGATTTTAACAAGGCTAATCTGAAAACAAGACTCCCTAAATTTTATCAGCATATCGATTGCGCAACCAGGGGTGGAAAGACCCTGGATCATTGTTACTCTAACTTCCGCGACGCATATAAGGCCCTGCCCCGCCCCCTTTCGGAAAAGCTGACCACGACTCCATTTTGTTGATCCCTGCCTACAGACAGAAACTAAAACAAGAAGCTCCCACGCTGAGGTCTGTCCAACGCTGGTCCGACCAAGCTGACTCCACACTCCAAGACTGCTTCCATCACGTGGACTGGGAGATGTTTCGTATTGCGTCAGACAACAACATTGACGAATACGCTGATACGGTGTGCGAGTTCATTAGAACGTGCGTTGAAGATGTCGTTCCCATAGCAACGATTAAAACATTCCCTAACCAGAAACCGTGGATTGATGGCAGCATTCGTGTGAAACTGAAGGCACGAACCACTGCTTTTAATCAGGGCAAGGTGTCTGGTAACATGGCTGAATACAAACAGTGCAGCTATTCCCTCCGCAAGGCTATCAAACAAGCTAAGCGCCAGTACAGAGACAAAGTAGAATCTCAATTCAACGGCTCAGACACAAGAGGTATGTGGCAGGGTCTACAGTCAATCACGGACTACAGGAAGAAACCCAGCCCAGTCACGGACCAGGATGTCTTGCTCCCAGGCAGACTAAATAACTTTTTGCCCGCTTTGAGGACAATACAGTGCCACTGACACGGCCTGCAACGGAAACATGCGGTCTCTCCTTCACTGCAGCCGAAGTGAGTAAGACATTTAAACGTGTTAACCCTCGCAAGGCTGCAGGCCCAGACGGCATCCCCAGCCGCGCCCTCAGAGCATGCGCAGACCAGCTGGCCGGTGTGTTTACGGACATATTCAATCAATCCCTATACCAGTCTGCTGTTCCCACATGCTTCAAGAGGGCCACCATTGTTCCTGTTCCCAAGAAAGCTAAGGTAACTGAGCTAAACGACTACCGCCCCGTAGCACTCACATCCGTCATCATGAAGTGCTTTGAGAGACTAGTCAAGGACCATATCACCTCCACCCTACCTGACACCCTTGACCCACTCCAATTTGCTTACCGCCCAAATAGGTCCACAGACGATGCAATCTCAACCACACTGCACACTGCCCTAACCCATCTGGACAAGAGGAATACCTATGTGAGAATGCTGTTCATCGACTACAGCTCGGCATTCAACACCATAGTACCCTCCAAGCTCGTCATCAAGCTCGAGACCCTGGGTCTCGACCCCGCCCTGTGCAACTGGGTACTGGACTTCCTGACGGGCCGCCCCCAGGTGGTGAGGGTAGGCAACAACATCTCCCTCCCCGCTGATCCTCAACACTGGGGCCCCACAAGGGTGCGTTCTGAGCCCTCTCCTGTACTCCCTGTTCACCCACGACTGCGTGGCCATGCACGCCTCCAACTCAATCATCAAGTTTGCGGACGACACAACAGTGGTAGGCTTGATTACCAACAACGACGAGACGGCCTACAGGGAGGAGGTGAGGGCCCTCGGAGTGTGGTGTCAGGAAAATAACCTCACACTCAACGTCAACAAAACTAAGGAGATGATTGTGGACTTCAGGAAACAGCAGAGGGAACACCCCCATCCACATCGATGGAACAGTAGTGGAGAGGGTAGCAAGTTTTAAGTTCCTCGGCATACACATCACAGACAAACTGAATTGGTCCACTCACACAGACAGCATCGTGAGGAAGGCGCAGCAGCGCCTCTTCAACCTCAGGAGGCTGAAGAAATTCGGCTTGTCACCAAAAGCACTCACAAACTTCTACAGATGCACAATCGAGAGCATCCTGGCGGGCTGTATCACCGCCTGGTATGGCAACTGCACCGCCCTCAACCGTAAGGCTCTCCAGAGGGTAGTGAGGTCTGCACAACGCATCACCGGGGGCAAACTACCTGCCCTCCAGGACACCTACACCACCCGATGCTACAGGAAGGCCATAAAGATCATCAAGGACATCAACCACCCGAGCCACTGCCTGTTCACCCCGCTGCCATCCAGAAGGCGAGGTCAGTACAGGTGCATCAAAGCTGGGACCGAGAGACTGAAAAACAGCTTCTATCTCAAGGCCATCAGACTGTTAAACAGCCACCACTAACATTGAGTGGCTACTGCCAACACACTGTCAATGACACTGACTCTACTCCAGCCACTTTAATCATGGGAATCGATGGGAAATGATGTAAATATATCACTAGCCACTTTAAACAATGCTACCTTATATAATGTTACTTACCCTACATTGTTCATCTCATATGCATACGTTGATACTGTACTGTATATCATCGACTGCATCCTTATGTAATACATGTATCACTAGCCACTTTAACTATGCCACTTGGTTTACATACTTATCTCATATGTATATACTGTACTCAATATCATCTACTGTATCTTGCCTATGCTGCTCTGTACCATCACTCATTCATATATCCTTATGTACATATTCTTTATCCCCTTACACTGTGTATGACAGTAGTTTTTTTTGGAATTGTTAGTTAGATTACTTGCTCGTTATTACTGCATTGTCGGAACTAGAAGCACAAGCATTTCGCTACACTCGCATTAACATCTGCTAACCATGTGTATGTGACAAATAAAATTTGATTTGATTTGATTTGATTTGATTTAATAATTAAAAGCACACATTTGTAAATCACAAAGTCTGAAAGTAATTGGAAAGGTAGATACAAATTATGTGTGACATTGTGGTTATAATAAAGAATGTAGTCCATCATGCAAATGTTTCCTATTAGCAGGACAATAGACTTTTTATAGCCCGGCTACTGTTGTGAAAATCCCTCAACTTGCAATGTATTTGATGCTTAACTTGTTATGGCTGGGGGCAGTATTGAGTAGCTTGGATGAATAAGGTGCCCAGAGTAAACTGCCTGCTACTCAGGCCCAGTTGCTAATATATGCATATTATTAGTATATTTGGATAGAAAACACTCTGAAGTTTATAGAACTGTCTGAATGATGTCTGTGTATAACAGAACTCATATGGCAGGCAAAAACCTGAGAAAAAAATCCAACCAGGAGGTGGGAAATCTGAGGTTTGTAGTTTTTCAACTCTTTGCCTATCGAATATACAGTGTCTATGGGGTCAAATTGCACTTCCTGAGGCTTCCACTAGATGTCAACAGTCTTTAGAACCTTGTTTGATGCTTCTACTGTAAAGGAGGGGGTCAATGAGAGGGGATTGAGTTAGAGGTCTGGCAGAGTGGCATGAGCGGACCACGCGTTCACGTGAGAGTTACCTTGAGTTCCATTGCATTTCTGAAGACAAAGGAATTCTCCAGTTGGAGAAACTAAGAGATCACGCATTGGGCATTTGGATTATTGGGCTAAATGCGCAAACAAAAAGGAGGTATTTGGACATAAATGATGGACTTTACCAAACAAATTAAACATTTATTGTGGAACTGGGATTCCTGGGAGTGCATTCTGATGAAGATCATCAAAGGTAAGTGAATATTTATAATGTTATTTCTGACTTCTGTTGACTCCACTACATGGCGGATATCTGTATGGCTTGATTTGTTGTCTGAGCGCTGTACTCAGATTATTGCATGGTGTGCTTATTCGGTAAAGCTTTTTTGAAATCTGACACAGCGGTTGCATTAAGGAGAAGTGTATCTATAATTCCATGCATAAGAGTTGTATCTTTTATCAATGTTTATTATGAGTATTTCTGTAAATTGATGTGGCTCTCTGCAAAATCACCGGATGTTTTGGAACTACTAAACATAACGCGCCAATGTAAACTCAGATTTTTTTTATATAAATATGAACTTTATCGAACAAAACATACATGTAACATACATGAAGTCCTATGAGTGTCATCTGATGAAGATCATCAAAGGTTAGTGATTCATTTGATCTCTATTTCTGCTTTTTGTGACTCCTCTCTTTGGCTGGAAAAATGGCTGTTCTTCATCAACTTCTTTATGCTTTCGTTAATCTTCTTGATATTCTTCCTTTTTTCTGTAGCAATTTTGAGCAAATTGCTCAAGGGCCATGGTTGATTTGTATGTGAAGATGACATTATTGAATGTCTCACCAGCTTTGATCCATGCCTGGGCCTTCAGAACGCAAAGTTCTTTGTTTGTCAGATGAATCATTGGAATCATTGACTCACTCATGCGTTGAAAAGAGCGAGGAACGAGATGAAGTCACAATCCATGCCAGGCACAGCTGTGAGCTCTGGAACTCCACCTCTGACAGGCAGAGTCAACATATGTGGCGGGTTCATCAGGGCTTTGGTTCACCCTGACTTTTGCATTCCTCTTCTGGCAACAGAACTTGACCAACTGCTCACCAGGCACAGCAAGGGCTGCCCGGACTGTTTTGCTGTTCTGCTATTCTATGGATGTGTAACCGAAGCAAGATATCACGTGTGGGCGTCTATTTAGCACCGTTTCGTGCTGCTCTGAGACAAGCATGGAGAAATGAAAATGTTACAAGATATTCTTAAGATATGTGTTCAGTGAATATAAGCAAGTGATGTCTGCTAAAAAATCAAGTTAGGTTTCTCTAGAAATAAATCATTCTAAATAACAAACTGGCTTTATTTACAAATTAGTTAGAATGTCTCACCCCATGTTCCAGAATTGCCTTTCTCTCTCTCACTCTAGGTTAAATGAAAACTAAATCTCAAAAATATAGCCCAGTAATGTACTGCCGACCGTCACTTGTACAGCGCCATATTTTCCATTCCATCCTAACAGAAACCCTGAGGGTTTCGTTTTTCTCTGAATAGAAACACCATAATATTAATCAAATTAATGAATCCAAATTTCTTAAAATCAATCCCAAATACTATGTTATTACATAAAAGGTTTTAAATTCTCTGGTAATGCCAATACGGAATACCAAATGCTATCAAATGCTTTCTCAAAGATGCCCTTTGGTTGTCAAACTAGCAATAACTTGCATTAACAGAAAAAATGGCTGAAAATTAAATGATGTACCACAAAATGCAAGATGTGCCACAGTGTGACAAAACTTTTAAAGGAGGAACCACTGTACTTTCAAATAATCTATATTTTGATTTGTTTAACACTTTTTTGGTTACTACATGATTCCATATGTGTTATTTCATAGTTTTGATGTCTTCACTATTATTCTACAATGTAGAAAATAGTCAAAAAGAAAAACCCTGGAAGTAGGTGTGTCCAAACTTTTGACTGGTACTGTACAAGTCACTCAACATAGGAGTTTTTTCTCTGAACAGAGAGTCTATAGAAGATAATGAGAGAAAGAAAGTTCTCTGTGCAGTACTGTTTCCCTTCAGTCATCCCTTCGCTGCTCCCTCTTTTCCGACCAGCTAAATGTATCCCTTTCAATGGCTATGTGAAGTGTTCCCCAATTCCCAGAGCCATTTATTCAACTCGGCAGCTGTCAGGAATTACTCCGGGCCATAGCTGTTGCCGTGGCAACCCCCTATACCAATTAAATATGTATACATATAAAATATATTTTCGCTGTTCAATTCCATGTGCTCCCCCAGACACGAGAGCGTGCACCACTACTCTCTTGACAATGTGTACATTTCAAAGAGACTGCTGTTAAAAAACAATACTACTAGAAACAACACTCCTATGGACTATGTTTTGTGTTTCATTGTTAGCTGTTTGTTTTGCTTTCATCTTGATTCAAACCCTTCACATCCCGGCCAAGTTTCTCTCTGATCCACAACAAAAGTATGAGGCTGTTTATTCAGTTAAATCATTTGATAAAATAAAAGCTATATGTATTAAGAAAGAACAAATAAACTACATTCAGGGAATTAATAAAGAATACATAAAGAACTTCCTTTTTGAGTTGTGGGCCCTCTGATAATAAACACAATCCATTTAGAAGGTCATACATTTGAAGGCGCTCAGAAAGAGGCGTTCATGCCGATGTGGACGGAGTGCAAACAAGACCAGAGACATCTCATGCATATCTATGAGCCTCTTAAGAGCGACAGTCAGGGCCAAAAGGAAGTAAAACACCAACAGAAGTGTTTGATGGTAGCTATTGTAAAGATATAGTTAGGCCCAAATAAGATATAATATTCAAGAATCAATGGCTGTATATCAAGTCCAAGAATATACTGTTGAAGTCGGAAGTTTCCATACACTTAGGTTGGAGTCATTAAAACTCGTTTTTCAAAAGCTTGGAAAATTCCAGAAAATCAAAGTCAATTGGGGTTGTACCTGTGGATGTATTTCAAGGCCTACCTTCAAACTCAGGGCCTCTTTGCTTGACATCATGGAAAAAAATTAATCAGTCAAGACCTCAGAAAAGGAATTGTAGACCTCCACAACTCTGGTTCATCCTTGGGAGCAATTTCCAAACAACTAACATGAAGGTACCATGTTCATCTGTACAAACAATAGTATGCAACTATACACACCATGGGACCACGCAGCCATCATACCGCTCAGGAAGGAGACGCATTCTGTCTCCTAGAGATGAACGTACTTTGGTGTGAAAAGTCCAAGAACAACAGCAAAGGACCTTGTGAAGATGCTGGAGGAAACAAGTTCAAAAGTATCTACAGTGGGGCAAAAAAGTATTTCGTCAGCCACCAATTGTGCAAGTTCTCCCACTTAAAAAGATGAGAGAGGCCTGTAATTTTCATCATAGGAACTTATTAGATACTTATTTTTCACCATAATTTGCAAATAAATTCATTAAAAATCCTACAATGTGATTTTCTGGATTTTTTTTCCTCATTTTGTCTGTCATAGTTGACGTGTACCTATGATGAAAATTACAGGCCTCTCTCATCTTTTTAAGTGGGAGAATTTGCACAATTGGTGGCTGACTAAATACTTTTTTTGAAACACTGTATATCGACAGTCAAACGAGTCATATATTGACATAACCTGAAAGGCCACTCAGCAAGGAAGAAGTCACTGCTCCAAAACTACCAAAAAAGACAGACTACGGTTTGCAGTTGCACATAGAGACAAAGATCGTACTTTTTGGAGAAATGTCCTTTGGTCTGATGAAACAAAAATAGAACTGTTTGGCCATAATGACCATCGTTATGTTTGGAGGAAAAAGGGGGAAGCTGCAAGCCGAAGAACACCATCCCAACCGTGATGCACGGGGGTGGCAGCATCATGTTGTGGGGGTGCTTTTCTGCCGGAGGGACTGGTGCACTTCACAAAATAGATGGCTTCATGAGGAGGCAAAATTATATGGATATTTTGAAGCAATCTCAAGACATCAGTCAGGAAGTTAAAGCTTGGTCACAAATGGGACTTCCAAATGGACAATTACCCCAAGCATACTTCCAAAGCTGTGGCAAAATGGCTTAAGGACAACAAAGTCAAGGTATTGGAGTGGCCATCCCAAAGCCCTGACCTCAATCCTATAGAAAATTTGTGGGCAGAACTGAAAAAGTGTATGCGGGCAAGGAGTCCTACAAACCTGACTCAGTTACACCAGCTCTGTCAGGAGGAATGGGCCAAAATTCACCCAACGCATTGTGGGAAGCTTGTGGAAGGCTACCCAAAACGTTTGACCCAAGTTAAACAATTTAAAGGCAATGCTACCAAATACTAATTGAGTGTATGTAAACATCTGACCCACTGGGAATGTGATGAAAGAAATAAAAGCTGAAATAAATCCTTCTCTCTACTATTATTCTGACATTTCACATTCTTAAAATAAAGTGGTGATCCTAACTGACCTAAAACATGACATTTTTACTCTGATTAAATTTCAGGGATTGTGAAAAACGGAGTTTAAATGTATTTTGCCAAGGTGTATGCAAACTTTATTGTACCAGGTAGTAAAGCACAATGGGAGACAAAATACTTGTTACTCATATCCAGCCAGTATGTTAGGACTGTGTTGCAGCTTGCCCACACCCACCTGCTTGGGGCACACCTGGGGATGGAGAAAACCAGGGTGCAGATCGGGAACTGGTTCCACTGGTCTTGAGTCAAGCACGCCGTGGATTACCATATCACAGCTCCAAGGGTACATTATAGAAATCCTTGGGTTCCCTTGTACATTATAGGAGTGTCATTTGAGCGTGGCCATGGATCTGGTGGGTCCATTGGTGAAGAACGTGAGCGGACACCAACACATCCTGGTAATCGTGGATTACGCCACCCGGTATCCTGATGTAATCCTGTTACGCACGGCGGCAGCAAAATTTATCGCACGGGAGCTCTTCCATTTATTTAGCCGGGTGGGTATTCCGTGGGAAATCCTGACGGACCAGGGCACCGCGTTCATGTCTCGTGTGATGAAAGACGTCTGCAATCTATTACGAATAAAACAGGCGAAGACCAGTGTGTACCATCCACAAACGGACAGGCTAGTTGAACGCTACAATAAGACCCTAAAACAGATGCTGAAAATTGTCATCGAGAGAGACGGGAGAAACTGGGACCAGCTGCTGCCCTACCTGATGTTTTCATTGCGTGAGTTACCCCAAGTGTCGAGAAGGAGTGCCTCACCGTGAAGTGGGCACTGGACACCCTCAAGTATTACCTCCATGGGAAGAAGTTCACCCTGATCACTGACCATGCCCCCCTTGTGTGGATGGCAAGAGGTAAGGACATGTCTCACAGTAATTGATTGTTAATTAACATAAATACATGTTTAGCATCTCCAGGCCTCCACACACACAAGCCACTGATGAGTACCTTTGTAACACTACATTTAAATAGTCTAATAAAGAAATGCAATATACACCATCACAATAAATCCATTATTTATATTAGGCTGGTCTAAAGAAACATTAGGCTATGATTTTTTTTAGTTCAGAAGAACCGAATATGACTTTGCCTACTGTATGTTACCTGGCTATGTGCCATGTCATAGGCTGTAGGCCTTGAGCAAACACAAAGTCCCGTGCAATTATTTTATATTATATGATTTTATAATAAGAATATAATTTAACTTAGCTGAATAAAATAAAAAGGATATGTTTCCCATTCGGGAGTGAGTATGCATATGAAGTGGCTATGTTGAGTGTAAAAGTGATCATTTGAAACAGGTTCTATACACTAGATTTAGAGTTATTTGGCAACTTTAGTTGTGAATGATGCAAACCTTAGAATGTTTTAGAAATCAAACATATATGGGCTGCACGCTATTGATTATTTGCGAAAGTTGTAAAAAAACGAAACACTTGAGCTCTGTTCCATGCCTCAGGCTGCACAGCTATTCTCTCATCAAGCGATCATACTTTCACTATTTCTCAATTTAATCTAGTCTTTTGATTTACAATGGCCCATTATCAAATGGGCAGGAACATGGTCAGAGGATAAAATACAAGTCATCCATACGCATTCCAATAGTGAATGGAGGCCGCTTTCCCACTGTTTTTTTCCCAATCATGCCAGGTAGGCTACTCCGGTTATTTCACTCCATAGATCAACCACTGTTTGAAGAGCATGCAGCCTCTCATTGCGTGACAGGTGATATTCCGCCGAAACTCTGTATGCCATTGGCTCTCCAACCCTGTTGCTGCAGCTACCCAGTACTTAATTTGGGAAACCAAGTGAAATCTGTTCGGGAACATGGATAGTAACATGTTTTTACAGCGAAACACATTAAACTGTTGACAACCACTCTCTCTGCGCACTCGAGAAAGAAATGAAGGAGAGAGAGGAGAAGATAGAAACGCACAGGGGTGAGATATTCTGTAGTTAAAGGTAATGTGTCAGCCTATTAATTATGAAAATATATAAAATTCCCTATTACTAGGCTATTCACTATAATTGTAGGTTTAGCTGCCTTGCACAATCAATGAACCAACAGCATCGCCTAGGCCTATGCGTTCTCTCCCAGACACATGGATAGAAAGTTTGGAGCGCAGCATAAAGTATCCAGTCCACCCAGTATGCACAATAATACAGTCCACACTCAAAGGCATTCCAGTTAATGCGCGTCTTCATTACTTCCTGTTGAACGCAGAACAAGGGAGAGCTCAGTTGGCTGTTTTGGAAAGTTTTGAAAGTCTCAGAAATATAGTGTTCTATTGAAAAAGTTTGGTTACTAGCTAGCTCCCTTTTTGAGTTTGGATCCCACAACACGGTTGGTATCAGTTGTTGGGACAGCTGCAATCTGTCCAGGCATCCTGCCGACTAAGGGTCTGATGAGCTACCTGGAATAGCAGCTAGCCTAGCTGCCACTATTAGCTGCCTATCAAGCTAGCGGGATTTCCTTGAGGGCTTGAATGCAGCCCGTGATGCGGTTAGTCCTTGTGGCTGGGACCTGCCTTGTCTGGAACTACAAGGAGTAAAAGCATAGCTTAAGTTGCTACCATGACAAAGACCAAAGCCGTTGGTACCGATGAGGACAATTGTATCTCTCTATCACAGGTGAAGGATCTTTTAAAAGAACAAAAACATTTCTACAAGCAGTTGTTATAACAACAAGAAAATAGCTTCAAGTGTTAATACTGGTGGAGTTAACTAAAAAAATAATGGACAATCTGACCAGAGAGGTCCAGGACCTGAAGAACAGTTTGGAGTTCTCCCAGTTAAACAGGAAAACCTGCAAATGACAGCAATCTAAATCAAATCAAATCAAATCAAATCAAATTTTATTTGTCACATACACATGGTTAGCAGATGTTAATGCGAGTGTAGCGAAATGCTTGTGCTTCTAGTTCCGACAATGCAGTAATAACGAACAAGTAATCTAACTAACAATTCCAAAAAAACTACTGTCTTATACACAGTGTAAGGGGATAAAGAATATGTACATAAGGATATATGAATGAGTGATGGTACAGAGCAGCATAGGCAAGATACAGTAGATGGTATCGAGTACAGTATATACATATGAGATGAGTATGTAAACAAAGTGGCATAGTTAAAGTGGCTCGTGATACATGTATTACATAAGGATGCAGTCGATGATATAGAGTACAGTATCTACGTATGCATATGAGATGAATAATGTAGGGTAAGTAACATTATATAAGGTAGCATTGTTTAAAGTGGCTAGTGATATATTTACATCATTTCCCATCAATTCCCATTATTAAAGTGGCTGGAGTAGAGTCAGTGTCATTGACAGTGTGTTGGCAGTAGCCACTCAATGTTAGTGGTGGCTGTTTAACAGTCTGATGGCCTTGAGATAGAAGCTGTTTTTCAGTCTCTCGGTCCCAGCTTTGATGCACCTGTACTGACCTCGCCTTCTGGATGACAGCGGGGTGAACAGGCAGTGGCTCGGGTGGTTGATGTCCTTGATGATCTTTATGGCCTTCCTGTAGCATCGGGAGGTGTAGGTGTCCTGGAGGGCAGGTAGTTTGCCCACGGTGATGCGTTGTGCAGACCTCACTACCCTCTGGAGAGCCTTACGGTTGAGGGCGGTGCAGTTGCCATACCAGGCGGTGATACAGCCCGCCAGGATGCTCTCGATTGTGCATCTGTAGAAGTTTGTGAGTGCTTTTGGTGACAAGCCGAATTTCTTCAGCCTCCTGAGGTTGAAGAGGCGCTGCTGCGCCTTCCTCACGATGCTGTCTGTGTGAGTCGACCAATTCAGTTTGTCTGTGATGTGTATGCCGAGGAACTTAAAACTTGCTACCCTCTCCACTACTGTTCCATCGATGTGGATGGGGGTGTTCCCTCTGCTGTTTCCTGAAGTCCACAATCATCTCCTTAGTTTTGTTGACGTTGAGTGTGAGGTTATTTTCCTGACACCACACTCCGAGGGCCCTCACCTCCTCCCTGTAGGCCGTCTCGTCGTTGTTGGTAATCAAGCCTACCACTGTTGTGTCGTCCGCAAACTTGATGATTGAGTTGGAGGCGTGCATGGCCACGCAGTCGTGGGTGAACAGGGAGTACAGGAGAGGGCTCAGAACGCACCCTTGTGGGGCCCCAGTGTTGAGGATCAGCGGGGAGGAGATGTTGTTGCCTACCCTCACCACCTGGGGGCGGCCCGTCAGGAAGTCCAGAACCCAGTTGCACAGGGCGGGGTCGAGACCCAGGGTCTCGAGCTTGATGACGAGCTTGGAGGGTACTATGGTGTTGAATGCCGAGCTGTAGTCGATGAACAGCATTCTCACATAGGTATTCCTCTTGTCCAGATGGGTTAGGGCAGTGTGTAGTGTGGTTGAGATTGCATCGTCTGTGGACCTATTTGGGCGGTAAGCAAATTGGAGTGGGTCTAGGGTGTCAGGTAGGGTGGAGGTGATATGGTCCTTGACTAGTCTCTCAAAGCACTTCATGATGACGAATGTGAGTGCTACGGGGCGGTAGTCGTTTAGCTCAGTTACCTTAGCTTTCTTGGGAACAGGAACAATGGTGGCCCTCTTGAAGCATGTGGGAACAGCAGACTGGTATAGGGATTGATTGAATATGTCCGTAAACACACCGGCCAGCTGGTCTGCGCATGCTCTGAGGGCGCGGCTGGGGATGCCGTCTGGGCCTGCAGCCTTGCGAGGGTTAACACGTTTAAATGTCTTACTCACTTCGGCTGCAGTGAAGGAGAGACCGCATGTTTTCGTTGCAGGCCGTGTCAGTGGCACTGTATTGTCCTCAAAGCGGGCAAAAAGTTATTTAGTCTGCCTGGGAGCAAGACATCCTGGTCCGTGACTGGGCTGGGTTTCTTCCTGTAGTCCGTGATTGACTGTAGACCCTGCCACATGCCTCTTGTGTCTGAGCCGTTGAATTGA
This sequence comes from Oncorhynchus tshawytscha, assembly GCF_018296145.1. Taxonomy (NCBI): domain Eukaryota; kingdom Metazoa; phylum Chordata; class Actinopteri; order Salmoniformes; family Salmonidae; genus Oncorhynchus; species Oncorhynchus tshawytscha. The sequence continues at coordinate 27,656,419 of NC_056458.1, forward strand.
GATTCTACTTTGTCTCTGTACTGGCGCTTAGCTTGTTTGATAGCCTTGCGGAGGGAATAGCTGCACTGTTTGTATTCAGTCATGTTACCAGACACCTTGCCCTGATTAAAAGCAGTGGTTCGTGCCTTCAGTTTCACACGAATGCTGCCATCAATCCAAGGTTTCTGGTTAGGGAATGTTTTAATCGTTGCTATGGGAACGACATCTTCAACGCATGTTCTAATGAACTCGCACACCGAATCAGCGTATTCGTCAATGTTGTTGTCTGACGCAATACGAAACATCTCCCAGTCCACGTGATGGAAGCAGTCTTGGAGTGTGGAGTCAGCTTGGTCGGACCAGCGTTGGACAGACCTCAGCGTGGGAGCCTCTTGTTTTAGTTTCTGTCTGTAGGCAGGGATCAACAAAATGGAGTCGTGGTCAGCTTTTCCGAAAGGGGGGCGGGGCAGGGCCTTATATGCGTCGCGGAAGTTAGAGTAACAATGATCCAGGGTCTTTCCACCCCTGGTTGCGCAATCGATATGCTGATAAAATTTAGGGAGTCTTGTTTTCAGATTAGCCTTGTTAAAATCCCCAGCTACAATGAATGCAGCCTCCGGATAAATCGTTTCCAGTTTGCAGAGAGTTAAATAAAGTTTGTTCAGAGCCATCGATGTGTCTGCTTGGGGGGGGATATATACGGCTGTGATTATAATCGAAGAGAATTCTCTTGGTAGATAATGCGGTCTACATTTGATTGTGAGGAATTCTAAATCAGGTGAACAGAAGGATTTGAGTTCCTGTATGTTTCCGTCATCACACCATGTCACGTTAGTCATAAGGCATACGCCCCCGCCCCTCTTCTTACCAGAAAGATGTTAGTTTCTGTCGGCGCGATGCGTGGAGAAACCCGCTGGCTGCACCGCTTCGGATAGCGTCTCTCCGGTTAGCCATGTTTCCGTGAAGCAGAGAACGTTGCAGTCTCTGATGTCCCTCTGGAATGCTACCCTTGCTCGGATTTCATCAACCTTGTTGTCAAGAGACTGGGCATTGGCGAGAAGAATGCTAGGGAGTGGTGCACGATGTGCCCGTCTCCGGAGTCTGACCAGAAGACCGCTTCGTTTCCCTCTTTTTCTGAGTCGTTTTTGGGTCGCTGCATGTAATCCACTCCGTTACACTGGTTGTAAGGCAGAACACAGGATCCGCATCGCGAAAAACATATTCTTGGTCGTACTGATGGTGAGTTGACGCTGATCTTATATTCAGTAGTTCTTCTCGGCTGTATGTAATGAAACCTAAGATGACCTGGGGTACTAGTGTAAGAAATAACACGTAAAAAAACAAAAAACTGCATAGTTTCCTAGGAACGCGAAGCGAGGCGGCCATCTCTGTCGGCGCCGGAAGTAGTCTGTAAGTCTTTGAGAGACGACATCAGTTCTGTATGTGAATCCATGATAACAATGAAGGATAAATCAGATTATCTACAGGGGCAATCAAGGCTGAAAAGCGTTGTTGTGAACAGAATTGCAGAATCTCCACATGAGACCTGGATGTCTGAGGACAAAGTGAGGGAAATTATCTCAGAGAAACTGAAGATGGACCACAGGAAGATTGAGGTGGAGCACTCCCACAGGATTGGAAAACCCACCACCGGCCCAGGTGACTGGCCCAGGCCAATAGTGGTAAAGTTTCTGAGGTTCAGGGCCTCCCAAGTGGCGCAGCGGTCTAAGGCACTGCATCGCAATGCTAGAGGTATTACTACAGACCCAGGCAGTGCCACAACCAGGCGTGAACGGGAGTCCATTGGACGGCGCACAATTGGCCCAGCGTCATCCAGGCTCATCACGCTCTAGCGACTCCTTGTGGCATGCCAGGTGTCTGCCGGCTGACTCAGGTCGCCAGTTGAACGGCGCTTCCTCTGACACATTGGTGCGGTTGGCGTTTAAGGTTAAGCTGGCAGGTGTTAAGGAGCAGGGTGAGGCGGATCATGTTTCGAAGGATGCATGACTCCACCTTCACTTCTTCAGAGGCCGTTGGGGAGTTGGAGAGATGAGACAAGATCAACAATTGGGGAGAAAAAGGGGGGTAAATAAAAATATATATATCCCGGAGTCGCCTCTTCACTCTTGAGACTGGTGTTTTGCGGGTACTATTTAATGAAACTGCCAGTTGAGGACTAGTGAGGCATCGGTTTCTCAAACTAGACACTAATGTACTTGTCCTCTTGCTCAATTGTGCACCGGGTGTGGACTTGTAGACTTGTAGATGGACTTGTAGATGACCTGGAGCCAGTGGGTCTGGCGACGAATATGTAGCGAGGGCCAGCCGACTAGAGCATACAAGTCGCAGTGGTGGATGATATAAGGTGCTTTAGTGACAAAACGGATGGCACTGTGATAAACTGCATCCAGTTTGCTGAGTAGAGTGTTGGAAGCAATTTTGTAGATGACATCGCCGAAGTCGAGGATCGGTAGGATAGTCAGTTTTACTAAGGTAAGTTGGCGGCGTGAGTGAAGAAGGCTTTGTTGCGGAATAGAAAGCCGACTCTTGATTTGATTTTCGATTGGAGATGTTTGATATGAGTCTGGAAGAAGAGTCTAGCCAGACACCTAGGTACTTATAGATGTCCACATATTCAAGGTCGGAACCATCCAGGGTGGTGATGCTGGTCAGGCGTGCGTGCGGGTGCAGGCAGCGAACGGTTGAAAAGCATGCATTTGGTTTTACTAGCGTTTAAGAGCAGTTGCAGGCCACGGAAGGAGTGTTGTATGGCATTGAAGCTCGTTTGGAGGTTAGATAGCACAGTGTCCAAGGACGGGCCGGAAGTATATAGAATGGTGTCGTCTGCGTAGAGGTGGATCAGGGAATCGCCCGCAGCAAGAGCAACATCATTGATATATACAGAGAAAAGAGTTGGCCCGACGATTGAACCCTGTGGCACCCCCATAGAGACTGCCAGAGGACCGGACAGCATGCCCTCCGATTTGACACACTGAACTCTGTCTGCAAAGTAATTGGTGAACCAGGCAAGGCAGTCATCCGAAAAACCGAGGCTACCAACAGATGCATGTGAACTGGAGCGCGCTTCACATTGTTTTTATCCGGTATTAGAAACAGTTTATTCCTTCTTTAATCGATTATTTACATTTTAGGGTACCTGAGGTTGGATTAGGAACGTTGTTTGAAATGTTTGGACCAAGTTTACAGGTAACTTATTAGATACTTTGTAGGCATGTTGGGCGAGTTGAAACCGGTGTATTTCTGAATCAAACACGCCAAATAAATGGACATTTCTGGGACATAAAGAAGGACATTATCGAACAAAAGGACCATTTGTGATGTTTCTGGGACATTTTGGAGTGCCAACAGAAGAAGATCTTCAAAGGTAAGGCATTAATTACATCGCTATTTCCGACTTTTGTGGCGCACCTGCCTTTTGAAATATGATTTTCATGTGTTTGTATGCGGGGCACTGTCCTCAGATAATTGCATGGTTTGCTTTCGCTGTAAAGCCTTTTTTAAACCTGACACAGCAGCTGGATTAACAAGAAGTTAAGCTTTATTTTGATGTAAAACACATATATTTTCAAGAATGTTAAATATTTGAATTAGGTATTTTTGAATTTCGCACTGCAATTTCACCGGATGCTACCGTCCCACCTGCCTATAAGAAGTTAATGGAAGTCTCTCTAATGTCAAACATGTCAAGTGTGGTGTACCACAAGTCAGCTCTCTTGGCCCTCTACTCTTTTCTATTTTTAACAATGACCTGCCACTTGCTTTAAACAAAGCCTGTATGTCCATGTATGCAGATCATTCAACTATATTCGTGTCAGCAACCAAAGCTAATGAAGTCACTGAAACCCTTAAGAAGGAGTTGCAGTCTGTTTTGGAATGGGTGGCCAGTAATAAACTGGTCCTGAACATCTCTACAACAAAGAGAATTGTATTTGGTACAAATCATTCCCTAAGCTAGACCTTAGCTGATTCTGGTAATGAATGGTGTGACTGTTGAAGAGTCGAGGAGACTAAATTACTTGGTGTTACCTTAGATTGTAAACTGTCATGGTAAAAACATATAGATTCAATGGTTGTAAAGATGGTCTGCTTTTTTGACACCCCATCTTATCTTGATTAATGCTGCAAAGAAAGACCTAGTTATGATGCAGCTGGCCAGAGCAGAGCAGCACATCTTGCTCTTCATTGTAATTAGAGGGCTAGTATAAATACTTTGCATGCCAGTCTCTCTTGGCTAAGAGTTGAAGACAGACTGACTGCCTCACTTCTTTTTTTAAGAAACATTGTGTTGAAAATTCCAAATTGTTTGCATAGTCAACTTACTCACAGCTCTGACACAAACACTTACCCCACCAGACATGCCACCAGGGATCTTTTCACAGTCCCCAAATCCAGAACAAATTCAAGAAAGTGTACAGTATTATATAGAGCCATTATTGCATGGAACTCCCTTCCATACTTCCCTCATATTTCTCAAATGAACAGCAAACCTGGTTTAAAAAACATAATGCACCACCTCACAACGCCTTTCCCGTATTTTATATAGATATTGTGTGTATGTATTGACATGTAGGCTGTGTGCCATTTTTTAAAACGTTTTAGTTCTGTCCTTGAGCTGTTCCTGTCTATTAATGTTCTTATGTCATGTTTCATGTTTTGTGTGGATCCCAGGAAGAACAGCTGCTGCTTTGTAACAGCTAATGGGGTCCTAATAAAATATTCCAAATACCAAAGGCAATTACTAGAATTTGTTTAATTTTTAAGTATAGGCTGGACCAAGTATGTACCAAACAAATCTTAAAATCAGTTTTATTTACATTTCTCTGCCATGCGTAATATGCAGCAGGCTATATACTGTACAACGCCACAATCATTATTTTAATTCCGTTTTTCGGGGGAGGCTTGGGCTCATAGGCCTATGCATATGCATAAGCTCTAATATGCGTATGGGTGTTTTGAATTAATCAATCATCGCCTTAGAAAGCGCTGTCCAGTTCGTTTTTAGGCTTTGAAACAACATCCACAACGACCATGTTTTCCACTTAGTTTCAACCTGTTGTTGAACATCTGTCTTTAAATTGGTCACTCACAGAACAATACTGTTTTGATGATAAGTGTTTGATGTGATTATCGATAGCATTTCCATTGCTTGCAGGGACAATAGAGCACTGAGTACCAGGTCATTAGGACCTGATGGTAGTTAACGAGTTGAGTACTACCAACGCATGTCCAGAGGGAATAAAATGAAATTACCGTGACTCAACGGTCACATGGATCATGAATCATGACTGCCGGTGTGGCGGTAATACGGTCACCGCAACAGCCCTACTATCTACTCGAATGAGCGATAGATACACCTCTGCTGGCACACACAAAATTTGGAGGGCTAAGGTGATTAGCACCTGGCATGCTTTCACTGAGCCTTGCTGAGCAGTGATATCAGCAGTCACATGACATGAGAGAGGAAGCATTACGCCTGGGAAGGAGCAGCATTCACAGCATGGGACCCGGAGGTGGCTTATCGTTTCCTGGATTTGTCAGAGCTTCTCTAACTGCCATTCTAAACATCTTCATGGTTGTGACAAAGAAATCAATCGTAGGCGCCGACGGGAAACAACTAAACATATTAGAGTCAGAGGAGCTCTTGCTTTTCCACTGAAGTGGATAAAAGCAGACAGAGAATAAAGAGAAAATTATCAAAAAAGAAAGAGAACGGGAAAAACAGAAATGGAATATGAGAGGGAGGGAAAGGGAGAGGGAGACAAAGAGAGAGGGAGAAAGAGATAGATGGAGAGTGGCGAGACCAAGGCAAGGCTCCAGCTGTAGAGCTAAGCAGCAACACTGGAACAGAGGTTAGTTGCTAAGACAAGGCCCTGTGTTTCTCACACACTCCTGCTGCTGATGATACTGCCACAGAAAGCGCAGTCCTAGTTCCTGCTCTGGTTGCTATGGAAACACCTGCCTCCCTCTCTCCTCTCCTCCACTCCCCTCCCCCTTGCTGGTAATCCTACTATGAATAGGATGCGAGAGCACAGCTTTGGGGGAAAAAAGATTAACATGGCGGAAGGCGGAGGCAGCGAACTGAAGCGTGTCATACGCTCAGGAGGCCCCTGTTACAAACAAACACACTGGTGCGCCACAATTTTTTTCATTCCAAGAATGTTTTAAATATTCAGGATCCCATTAAAACACAAATAACAGGGGCGAGGAGAGTTGGAGAGTCATGGTTTTAAGGGTGTGTTTATACTAACTTATTTTGTGTTCGTAGATCTTGTTTTTTTTCACCCCCGTCTCCTCTCCACACAATATCCTAGTGGATTTTTTGTCACTGTGTTGGGTTATGTCGAGGTCTTGGTAATTGGAAGCAGTGGTTTAAATGGGGAAAAATAGCTCAAGCTTTGCTGCCTGGGGGTTCATGATGCTTTTATAACTCAATCAGCTCACCCCCCCGTAAAAACGGCTGAGCATTCGCCCACAGAGGTTGCGTTGGTGTCATCACTTCCTGCAATTTGTATGGCCTAGTTGCATTTCGAGTAAATAATTAATAAATTTGTACTTTTGCAATCCATTCCCTCCACTAACAGTTAAGATACACAATCCACAAATGTTGCTCCATTCAGGTTCTATCTAACTTCGCCTCCACCGCTCACTTACTGCAGTTCAAGATGGATTCAGCTCTCAGTGAATCAGCATTCATTCACTAGAAAAATCAGGGGAAAATTGTTCAACAAACAGGACAAAGTACACAAACATGGGGTGCTTATTTTTGAAAAAAACTAAATTTACAGGACTAATTCAGAGCAGCATTGAATGGGCACTGTTTACAATAACAAATTACAGAATATCCTCATTTTGTCAACAGTGCTTATCAATGGGGCACGGTATGGAAATGAAGGGGAGCTGTTTTCAATGCAACCCCAGCTGCACTCTATCTATCTATTTCTTGTATTGTGCTGTAGCTGTTGGCTGGGATGCTATGAGAGACTTGTCACACAGGTGTCAGTGCCTAGAAAGAGTGCTGTCAATAGGAGTTCTCTCTGTCATTACAGCCCTGTGCTCACCCCCGTTACCATGACACCAATCAACCCCTGCGAATGGGAGGAGACCGTCAGGGTCAGGTGACACATAGTTGTACCTCGCATCTTCACATCAGCCGTGTTCAAGTAAAGGGCAAGGGGGCGGGAGGTTGAGGAAGTGGAGAGAGGCGTGGGTGGAGGGAATAGTGCTCTAATTAGCCATTTTGTTCGTCTTCAAAACAAACACCTTACCCACCGCAGGCAGTTTGAGAGTGAACAAGTGAGCGAGTGAAAGGGTCTTGATTATACCCGATGGCTAAACGTATTTCGCATCCATTGTTTGCAATCCGCACTCTTCCTGTAAGGTGTTTTTGTGTGCATCTCCCTAAATCTTAGATAAAGCTGTGGAGTACAAAAGACTGTAGAATAAAAAGGCATCCAAACAAAGAGGAGATTAGAGTGAGGATTGCTACAGCGGGCTCTGAGGAGATAAGTTACAAAGGGAAGGCATATTCCTTTTTACCGTATTCTTCTTCTCATATTCTCTCGCTCCTCTTGCACCGGGCTAATTGAGTCTGCGCTTTGTTTTTCTGACATAATGTGTATTCTAACAAGAAAGAGAGAGCGAGGAAAGCAAATACAGTAACAAAAGTCAGGGGCATTGCCAAGAGGAAGGAAGTGCTTGTGGGATATTTTGAGGTGTGTGTATTTCATCTGATTGCCGTCAATGGGGGCCTAACAGAACTCGGCAAAGTCAGTGGAGTGCTCAGTCTTGTTTATGAATTGCTGTCATCCTGTATAGCTAAACTAATCAAACATGCAGGATACATAGTAGTAACACAGTCACAAGGGACTGGACAAGAGTATTTCATTATATTAAGAAATCAGTTCCTTTTTAAGAAAAGGAAAGTGGGAGTAAATCGAATGCCTCTGTAAAGGTATGTTATTTACTTATGTAGTAATTCCGTCCACACAAACGGAATACATTAATCAAATCTACTTTTTTTATCCCCTCCTAGCGATGCAAGAAGACAATAGAGAGGTAGGAGGAATTAAGATCACGCTCCAATTCACTGGAGCTCGTCCATACATCACGAGCACAAGGGTAACCATTTTGTTATATGTCTCCTTGTGATCAGGGCAGGGGATTTACAGCGGGGATGCTATTGTATATGTAGTTAATTAAAAACACACAACTCCCACACAACTCCTACCTTCATCCAGACGTGGCAAGGCATGGCAGACAAAGGGTAGGCACCAATCACCAGTATGCAGAGGGAGGGAAGGAGGGAGGGGGGGGGGGGGGGGGGAGATAATCATTAATACAACATAGGAAATGTCCTCTTGATGGAGGCAAAGAGAATCAAATATCTCACTATGAGAAACAATCAGGGCTAGCTCAGAAATCAATTGTGGGAGGATGGAGCCGTGCTAAATGCCAGGCGGTATTACTGCTACACGCAGCTGATGACATGGTGACGGAGCGTGATGTCATCACAGAGGGCAGAACATGTCAAAGAGCTGAGAGAGACACAGCATGTTAAGGTCACTGCCCTCATAACAACTTAGTGCTCCCTGTTATGTAACGCTTTCCTCCATCTAGATAAAATGATCTTATTGATCATTATTATTGATCTCATTGATGAGCACTTATGTGATGTTATAAAACTACTACAGACAGATACAAAGGGTCTGAAAGACTGACAGAGTTCTGTGTTTTTCAGGGCTAAATTAAAAGTACCCTACTGGCTTGCTACCATGCACCATTGGAGCAACAGAGTTGAAGGTTACTATAAAGATCAGGTAGAAGACAATGTTGGAAAAATCTATAAAAATGTGTAGCTTGTTATCAAGCCCACTGCCCACATATAAACAGTTTCCATGGCAGTATATGGGGAGGGTAGACATCTTTTACGAGGCTGAGGCTTTACTGTGTAGTATTAGTGTAACTGTTCCCAGTGGGTGGTCGCTGTGCCTTTATCATTCAGACGGAAGCAACTACTGTTTCACAGATGCTAAAGTCACCATTGTCTCCGAATAAGCAGTATTTAACACATCCAGACAAAATAAAGAAGTCAACAGCAAAAACTAAAAAGGATTCCCCAAGATAGACCTAATTTGTAAACATCCTTACTGAAGTTTATTGGATGTAGGGCATGAAGGGGGGGAAAGGCTTTCTCAAATAAATATTCTACTCTCTAAGGAGAGCTTGCCTTTAAATTCACCCCTTGAATCAGAGTATGTTCTGAACCCTGGGGCAGCCATATTTGTTGCTCTGAGAACACAGCGATCTGTTAGCTGCGTAAACACAGTTTTAAGCAAATACAGAAGTCCCAGATGTTCAACAGATTTCCCCCATCCACATCCATAGTGGATATTGACGGTGGGATCATCTGTGTGTAAAATAACATTTTGTGTGTAATAGATGGAGTGCTAAATAACATCAAGAACGTAGGCCGATGAAGAGCGGGTAAGGAATAGACACGTGTAATGCTTGTACTGCCTGCCCCCATGTTTGACAAGCCTTATCCACCAGGGTGATTGCCAATGGCTTAGGATGAAATGTAGCTGTAATGCTGAGGCTGCATTGGCACGCACTATGTTCACAAGCATTTGATGGTTGCTAGGCAGCACCCATTACTACTATACCCCTGACAGTTCTAAACTTTACTAGGCATGACACTTCACCCATCTCTTCACATAGCCCACCACATGCACTGCTTTCTTAACCACAATTGGATGGATCCATAAAGAATTACTGTATAAATATCACTGAATGATAAAAATATTGGAATAAAAAAGGCTAATGCAATTGAAGGCATCAAATTGTTGCTTACTGAAACTCCCAAGGTCATCCAATTGTTAGGCTATAATACATTTCAAGCATTAGTCTACCCACGCGTGGTCAACTATTTCAGCATCGTTTTGCGCTGCATTGAGACAAGCGTGGGGACTCTTGATAACTCAATCAATGTCTGATTGGTCGACCGAGAGTAGGCTGTTCTTTTGACAAATCGATTGGTTGACATTTTAAAAATGTGTATTTGTCCATGTAGTACCAGTCAAAAGTTTGGACAGACCTACTCATTCAATGGTTTATCTTAATTTTACTATTTTCTACATTGCAGAATAATTTCGAGGATATCAAAACTATGAAATGACACACATGGAATCATTTAGTAAGCTTTTCCTTCACTCTGAGGTCCAACTCGTCCCAAACCATCTTAATTGGGTTGAGGTCCTGTGATTGTGGAGACCAGATCATCTGATTCAGCACTCCATCACTCTCCTTCTTGGTCAAATAGACCTTAACCAGCACACTTAATCAGCACGGCTACCACAGCATTCTGCAGCAATATGCCATCCCATCTGGTTTGTGCTTAGTGGGACTCATCATTTGTTTTCAACAGGACAATGACCCAACACACCTCCAGGCTGTGTAAGGACTATTAAATAACTATTGATTTAATGTGCATGGCGCAGCCATGTAGCCTATAGGCTGCACAGACCAGTAACATAATCTAAATCTGCTATTAAATGGCTATTAAAAAAGGACAACCCTTTTTGGATCAAGGGAGAACCCTTTTGTGTTACATGTAAAAACCCTTTCCAAAGAGGAAAGAGCTCTACCTGAACCCGAAAAGGGTTTTCAAAGGGTTCTCCTATGGGGAGAGCCGAAGAACTCTTTTAGGTTCTAGATAGCACCTTTATTTCTAAGAGTCTAGAAAAATGTTGAATACCTGCTCCAAACTGTGTTCTCTCGCCCACTCTATTTATTCAGAGAGAAAAAACGACACAGCAAAGCAATACTTGTAATCCATAAGAAATCCAATTTATGATTCTATAATCTTAGCATGGCCTGAGCTCTGGAGGACCTGGAGAACTGACTGTTTCACAGCAACATGCTCCCCCTTTAAAAATAAAGTGCACTCATTATAAAGGTGAGGGTTGTACCAGCAGGGTCAAAGACACTGGCGCAAAAGGCCCTGGTCTGCCCGGAGAAGAGCGACAGCACAAAACGAGTGATCTCCGATGACAAAAAAAGAACAAAAAGATTAAATGAGAAAAGAGGAGAAATGAAAATCCCATTCATTTCCCTCCTGTATCTCTCCAATCTGTTAGCACTTGGCTACAGGAACGGTCAGGGAGAGAGACTTGAGGGAGGGAGGGATGGAGACGTGGGTTGCCTTGTGAACAGCCCCCCATCCTTATTTACTTATGCATGACTGCACTCGTTTCATCAAATCAGGGCTGGCTCTGACACTGGGCCTCCCATCCACTCCTCTCCTCTCGTCTCCCTGCTCCACCCAAGTATACAGTATAGCTAACACATTACACTGTGTGGAGAGTCCCGTCCTCTCTGCACACACACAGCCAGTTGGGTGTGTTCAACAGCAGCACAAGATCAAAACTTCCTCTGCCAGTCATCTACATTCAGGGCTGTTTTGGGTCTCAAAATGTCACAGCAGTTTTGTCAGCTTTAAACAAACAATGAACTGCACGGAGAGAAGCAGAATCAGGGCAGTCCAAATACTTTAGGAGTCAGTTTGATAAAGTTGGCCGTGTGGAATATGAAATGCAACTTTACTAAACTACCACTAGGAGAGAGTGGAATTGTTTGTGAAGACTGTGCTAAGGTATAAGTGAGAGAATGAGTCCACCCACATATATGGAGGCTATACTGAACTTAATGACCATTTAAAGATCTGACTTGCCCTGATAAGAAATGTGCATGTATGCACGTACACACACCACACACAAATACAGACAGACACACACACACTAAATGAGCCTGTGGCATGGTGACCTTGAGAAGAGACAGGCGATCCATGCGGATCGTGGGAAAGAACTTCATCATTGGCTGCACTCTGGACGTGACACATCCTGGATTCAGAGGGTGTGTGTGTGCCATTGATTTTTGGGGGGTATGAACTAAATCTGTCAATTTACATGTTTACTCAAATGCAACCCCAAACACTCACACATTTCCTCACTGACATCAATACATTGGATCAAAAATACTGTATATAATTTACATAAGTATTATTTACAGTCAATACACCATCTTTGGCAGCGATTACAGCTGTGAGTCTTTCTGGGTAAGTCTCTAAGAGCTTTAGGCACACTTGGATTGTACAATATTTGCACATTATTATATATAAAAATTATTTAAGCTCTGTCAAGTTAGTTGTTGATCACTGCTAGACAGACATTTGAGTCTTGCCATATATTTTCAAGCAGATTTAAGTCAAACTTACATTCAATGTTGTCTTAGTTAGCACCTTCAGTTTATATTTGGCCATGTGTTTTAGGTTATTGTCCTGGTGAAAGGTGGATTTGTCTACCAGTGTCTGTTGGAAAGCAGACTGAACCAGGTTTTCCTATAGGATTTTGCCTGTGCTTAGCTCTACTCCGTTTCTTTTTATCCCCCCAAAAACTCTCTAGTCCTTGCCATGACAAGAATACCCATAACATGATGCAGCCACTACCATGCTTGAAAATATGAAGAATGGTACTCAGTGATATGTTATGTTCAGTGATATGTTATGTTGGATTTACCCCAAACACAGCACTTTGTATTCTGGGCATAAAGTATTCATTTTTGCCACATTTTTTGCAGTTTTACTTTAGTGTCTTATTGAAAACAGGCTGCCTTCTTTTCACTGTCATGTAGGTTAATATTTTTGGAGTAACTACAATGTTGTTGATATATCCACAGTTTTCTCCTATCAGCCATTAAACTCTAACTGATTTAATGTCACCATTGGCCTCATGGTGAAATCCCTGAGTGGTTTCCTTCCTCTCTGGCAACTGAGTTTGGAAGGACACCTGTATATTTGTGGTGACTGGGTGTATTGATACACCATCCAAAGTGTAATAACTTCCCCATGCTCAATGGGATATTCACTGTCATTTGTTACCCATCTACCAAAAGGTGCCCTACTTTTAGAAAACCTCCCTGGTCTTTGTGGTTGAATCTATGTTTGAAATTCACTGCTCGACTGAGGGACCTTACAGATAATTGTATATGTGGGGTACCGAGATGAAGTAGTCATTTAAAAATCACTATTATTGCACACAGAGTGAGTTCATGCAATTTATTATGTGAAATTTTTATTTGAAATAACAAAGGGGTTAAATACTTATTCTCAAGACATTTAAGATTTTAATTTTTGAGTCATTAGTAAACATTTATAAAAACATAATTCCACTTTGACCTTATGGGGTATTGTGTGCAAGCCGGTGTCACAAAATCTCAAATTAATCTATTTTAAATTCAGTCTGTAACACAAGAAAATGTGGAAAAGTCAATGTGTGTGAATACTTTTTGGAGTACTTTTACCTGTGTAGGTACCAGGGTCCCGAAAAGGTCTAAAAACTAAACCCACTCAGCACATGATGTCCACAGACATCGAATTATGGCTAGCTAATGATACAAAAGGGAAAGCATAGCTAACTGATTTGCAAACTAAATAGCTTGATGTATGGGTTAACTAGCTATTTATCTATCAAAGTTATTGAGAGAGGGGCATTAAGAAGGGGGGATGAGGACAATGAGTTGTCCAAATGTAGCTAGCATAGCTAGCTGGTTAGCTAACTAATTGGCTTGCTGTAGCTATCCAACTATCATAGCTATCATAGCTAGCTAGCTTGTAAGAAAGGGGCGTTAATATACTGCTAATTGCTAAGAAGTGGGAATGAGTTGGCCAAATGTACCTACTGCTGGTGCATGAGCATGCACCTTTTCTGATACATATGATTTCTGCACCGTTTGTAGCTTGTCAAACATGTTTTAAGGGAGCAAAATCAAGAATCAGCCTGTCCAAATTTAGTTTAAACCTTCACCACCCGCCTCTTTTGTTTCTCCGTCTCTTGTGTCTGTATGCACTCTCACTGGCATATGCAATTGAAAAATGTGAGAGCTATTCATTCTCCTTACCAGAGTTTTGTTAGGCTGTGAGTCACTTCACTTTATTGCTGATTGACAACTGTTCCAGACCATTATTTCTCCTCCACCAAACTTTACAGTTTGCACTATGCATTTGGGCAGGTAGCGTTCTCCTGGTATCCACCACACCCAGATTTGTCCGCCAGACTGCAAGATGGTGAAGCGTGATTCATCACTCCAGAGAACACATTTCCACTGTTCCAGAGTCCAATGGCCGGTGTACTTCCGGCGCCGACAGAGATCGCGTTCCTAGGAAACTATGCAGTTTTTTGTTTTTTACGTGTTATTTCTTACACTAGTACCCCAGGTCATCTTAGGTTTCTTTACATACAGCCGACAAGAACTACTGAATATAAGATCAGCGTCAACTCACCATCAGTACGACCAAGAATATGTTTTTCGCGACGCGGATCCTGTGTTCTGCCTTACAACCAGTGTAACCGAGTGGATCACATGCAGCGACCAAAAAAAAAACGACTCAGAAAAAGAGGGAAACGAAGCGGTCTTCTGGTCAGACTCCGGAGACGGGCACATCGTGCACCACTCCCTAGCATTCTTCTTGCCAATGTCCAGTCTCTTGACAACAAGGTTGATGAAATCCGAGCAAGGGTAGCATTCCAGAGGGACATCAGAGACTGTAACGTTCTCTGCTTCACGGAAACATGGCTCACTGGAGAGACGCAATCCGAAGCGGTGCAGCCAGCGGGTTTCTCCACGCATCGCGCCGACAGAAACAAACATCTTTCTGGTAAGAAGAGGGGCGGGGGCGTATGTCTTATGGCCAACGTGACATGGTGTGATGAAAGAAACATACAGGAACTCAAATCCTTCTGTTCACCTGATTTAGAATTCCTCACAATCAAATGTAGACCGCATTATCTACCAAGAGAATTCTCTTCGATTATAATCACAGCCGTATATATTCCCCCCCAAGCAGACACATCGATGACTCTGAACGAACTTTATTTAACTCTCTGCAAACTGGAAACGATTTATCCGGAGGCTGCATTCATTGTAGCTGGGGATTTTAACAAGGCTAATCTGAAAACAAGACTCCCCAAATTTTATCAGCATATCGATTGCGCAACCAGGGGTGGAAAGACCCTGGATCATTGTTACTCTAACTTCCGCAACGCATATAAGGCCCTGCCCCGCCCCCCTTTCGGAAAAGCTGACCACGACTCCATTTTGTTGATCCCTGCCTACAGACAGAAACTAAAACAAGAAGCTCCCACGCTGAGGTCTGTCCAACGCTGGTCCGACCAAGCTGACTCCACACTCCAAGACTGCTTCCATCACGTGGACTGGGAGATGTTTCGTATTGCGTCAGACAACAACATTGACGAATACGCTGATTCGGTGTGCGAGTTCATTAGAACGTGCGTTGAAGATGTCGTTCCCATAGCAACGATTAAAACATTCCCTAACCAGAAACCGTGGATTGATGGCAGCATTCGTGTGAAACTGAAGGCACGAACCACTGCTTTTAATCAGGGCAAGGTGTCTGGTAACATGGCTGAATACAAACAGTGCAGCTATTCCCTCCGCAAGGCTATCAAACAAGCTAAGCGCCAGTACAGAGACAAAGTAGAATCTCAATTCAACGGCTCAGACACAAGAGGTATGTGGCAGGGTCTACAGTCAATCACGGACTACAGGAAGAAACCCAGCCCAGTCACGGACCAGGATGTCTTGCTCCCAGGCAGACTAAATAACTTTTTGCCCGCTTTGAGGACAATACAGTGCCACTGACACGGCCTGCAATGGAAACATGCGGTCTCTCCTTCACTGCAGCCGAAGTGAGTAAGACATTTAAACGTGTTAACCCTCGCAAGGCTGCAGGCCCAGACGGCATCCCCAGCCGCGCCCTCAGAGCATGCGCAGACCAGCTGGCCGGTGTGTTTACGGACATATTCAATCAATCCCTATACCAGTCTGCTGTTCCCACATGCTTCAAGAGGGCCACCATTGTTCCTGTTCCCAAGAAAGCTAAGGTAACTGAGCTAAACGACTACCGCCCGTAGTACTCACATCCGTCATCATGAAGTGCTTTGAGAGACTAGTCAAGGACCATATCACCTCCACCCTACCTGACACCCTTGACCCACTCCAATTTGCTTACCGCCCAAATAGGTCCACAGACGATGCAATCTCAACCACACTGCACACTGCCCTAACCCATCTGGACAAGAGGAATACCTATGTGAGAATGCTGTTCATCGACTACAGCTCGGCATTCAACACCATAGTACCCTCCAAGCTCGTCATCAAGCTCGAGACCCTGGGTCTCGACCCCGCCCTGTGCAACTGGGTACTGGACTTCCTGACGGGCCGCCCCCAGGTGGTGAGGGTAGGCAACAACATCTCCTCCCCGCTGATCCTCAACACTGGGGCCCCACAAGGGTGCGTTCTGAGCCCTCTCCTGTACTCCCTGTTCACCCACGACTGCGTGGCCATGCACGCCTCCAACTCAATCATCAAGTTTGCGGACGACACAACAGTGGTAGGCTTGATTACCAACAACGACGAGACGGCCTACAGGGAGGAGGTGAGGGCCCTCGGAGTGTGGTGTCAGGAAAATAACCTCACACTCAACGTCAACAAAACTAAGGAGATGATTGTGGACTTCAGGAAACAGCAGAGGGAACACCCCCATCCACATCGATGGAACAGTAGTGGAGAGGGTAGCAAGTTTTAAGTTCCTCGGCATACACATCACAGACAAACTGAATTGGTCCACTCACACAGACAGCATCGTGAGGAAGGCGCAGCAGCGCCTCTTCAACCTCAGGAGGCTGAAGAAATTCGGCTTGTCACCAAAAGCACTCACAAACTTCTACAGATGCACAATCGAGAGCATCCTGGCGGGCTGTATCACCGCCTGGTATGGCAACTGCACCGCCCTCAACCATAAGGCTCTCCAGAGGGTAGTGAGGTCTGCACAACGCATCACCGGGGGCAAACTACCTGCCCTCCAGGACACCTACACCACCCGATGCTACAGGAAGGCCATAAAGATCATCAAGGACATCAACCACCCGAGCCACTGCCTGTTCACCCCGCTGCCATCCAGAAGGCGAGGTCAGTACAGGTGCATCAAAGCTGGGACCGAGAGACTGAAAAACAGCTTCTATCTCAAGGCCATCAGACTGTTAAACAGCCACCACTAACATTGAGTGGCTACTGCCAACACACTGTCAATGACACTGACTCTACTCCAGCCACTTTAATCATGGGAATTGATGGGAAATGATGTAAATATATCACTAGCCACTTTAAACAATGCTACCTTATATAATGTTACTTACCCTACATTGTTCATCTCATATGCATACGTTGATACTGTACTCTATATCATCGACTGCATCCTTATGTAATACATGTATCACTAGCCACTTTAACTATGCCACTTGGTTTACATACTTATCTCATATGTATATGCTGTACTCGATATCATCTACTGTATCTTGCCTATGCTGCTCTGTACCATCACTCATTCATATATCCTTATGTACATATTCTTTATCCCCTAACACTGTGTATGACAGTATTTTTTTTTGGAATTGTTAGTTAGATTACTTGCTCGTTATTACTGCATTGTCGGAACTAGAAGCACAAGCATTTCGCTACACTCGCATTAACATCTGCTAACCATGTGTATGTGACAAATAAAATTTGATTTGATTTGATTTGGCAGCGAGCGGTACACCACTTCAGCCTACGCTTGGCATTGCGCAATCGGATCTTAGGCTTGTGTGCGGCTGCTTGGCCATGGAAACCCCTTTCATGAAGCTCCCGACGATCGGTTCTTGTGCTAACATTGCTTCCAGAGGCAGTTTGGAACTCGGTAGTCATTGTTGCAACCAAGGACAGACAATTTTTTACACGCTACGAGCTTCAGCACTCGGTGGTCCCATTCTGTGAGCTTGTGTGGCCTACCACTTCGCGGCAGAGCTGTTGTTGATCCTAGACATTTCTACTTCACAATAACAACACTTACAGTTGACCAGGGCAGCTCTAGCAGGGCAGAAATTTGACTAACTTATTTGTTGGAAAGGTGGCATCCTATGACGAAGCCACGTTGAAAGTCACAGAGCTCTTCAGTAAGGCCATGCTGCTGCAAATGTTTGTCTTTGAAGATTGTATGGTTGTGTGCTCAATTTTATACAACTGTCTGCAACTGGTATGGCTGAAATACCTGAATCCACTCATTTGAAGGGGTGTCCACATCCAGAAAAAACAGAGATAATGCATTTTTAGAAAACCAGGTACTAAGAGAAGTGTTTTTCAGTTTTTCTTGGTGAAGACATTTTTGAGTTTTCTAGCAATTATAAATATCTGGGTCCTTCTTTTTATTAATATACAGTATGACCTTTCTATATGGCACATCTTCCCTGGACGACTCAGCAACTAGATCTCTTGAGTGAGTGTGAGTTATAGGAAAAACAAAACACTCAAAGATATTGGTTATGCAACGTATTCCAAACTGTATCAGACATGCGTGTGTGTGTACTGTTCTGGACTATTCAGCAGGAGTGTGGATGCTAAGAGGTATCTCAAAAATGAACATGTCCATAACAGAGCAGTACGTGTGTGTGTCCATCTTGGGAGGGATGCGGAGCCATCTGGACAGCAGCGTAGTGCGTGTGAGGCGCATGGGCATGGTGCTGGGGGAGTGTCTCCGCCCTTGCATCAATGGAGCAAAGCTCAAAATCGAGGAACATCTATAGTACAGTATGGCACCTTACTGTCACATTCTGACCTTAGTTCCTTTGTTATGTCTTTGTTTTAGGTTGGTCAGGGCGTGAGTTGGGGTGGGTAGTCTATGTTATTTTTTTTCTATGTGTTTGGCCTAGTATGGTTCTCAATCAGAGGCAGGTGTCGTTCGTTGTCTCTGATTGAGAATCATACTTAGGTAGCCTGTTTCCCCATTTTAGATGTGGGTGATTGTTTTCTGTTTAGGTTGTTTCCCTGACAGAACTGTGTGCTTTCGTTTTCTCCGTTTGTCATTTTGTTTGAGTGTTTTTTGTCAACATTAAATATGAACAATTTCCACGCTGCGCTTTGGTCTCATTCCAATGACGATCGTTACACTTACCCAAGGTTTTGGGTGCATCTCAATAGTCTAAAGTGGCTCGCTATCACTATTTTCTTTTCTCTGCTGATACTGATCTGAAAGAACTTGACAGGTGAAAACAAATACCATAATGCTTTCATCTATCTGATGTTCAGAAACCATGCCACCGGCACACACCTTCGCCAGGCTTGAAAAGTGGGATTGATCTGTTTGTCTTTGTTTGTTTCAGTTGTTTAATCCTTTGGCATATTGTTAATTTCAACATTTCATTTTCAACAAAATTGCACTGGATTGGTTGAAAAGTAATACAAAACTTACATACCATGCACAATTTTGAAATAGTGGAATATACAGTGCCTTCAGAAAGTATTCATACTTATTCCACATTTTGTTGTGTTACAGCATGAATTCAAAATGGATTAAATAGATGTTCTCACCATCTACACAAAATACCCCATAATGACAAAGTGAAAACATGTTTTTAGAAATGTTATCAAATGAATAGAAAATGAAATACAGAAATATCTACATAAGTATTCACACGCCTTTGTTATGACACTCCAAATTGAATTTCCTTTGATCATCCTTGAGATGTCACTACAACTTGATTGGAGTCCACTTGTGGCCCACACACCTGTCAATATAAGGTCCCACAGTTGACAGTGCATGTCAGAACAGAAACCATGAAGATCATCCCTGAGAGTGTTGAAAGTTTCCAAGAGCACAGTAGTCTCTATCATTCAAAAATTGAAAAAATATGTAACAGTCTGGAACTGCCCAGACTGCTGGACATCCGACAAAACTGAGTAACCGGGCAAGAAGGACCTTGGTCAGGGAGGTGACCAAGAACTCAATGATCACTCTGACAAAACTACAGAGTTCCTTGGCTGAGATGGGAGAAACTACCAGAAGGACAATACAGCACTTCACCAATCTGGGCTTTATGGGAGTGTGGCCAGACGAAGCCGTTCCTGAGAAAAAGGCACATGAAAGACAGACAAAAATGTTACTATATGGCCTGAATGCAAAGAGCTATGTCTGGAGAAAACCAGGCACAGCTCATCACCCATCTAACACCATCCCTACCGTGAAGCATGGTGGTAGGGATGCTTTTCAGCGGCAGGGACTGGGTGACTGGTAAGGATAGAGAGAACAATGAAAGGAGCAAAATACAGGCAAATTCTTGATGAGAACCTGCTTCAGATTGCAAACGACCTGAGACTGGGGGCGAAGATACGTTCCAACAAGACAGTAGTGACTCCAAGTATACAGCCAAAGCAATGCTGGAATGGCTTCAGAACAATAATGTGAAAGTCATTGAGTGGTCCAGCCAAAGCCCAGACTTGAATCCCATTGAAAATCAGTGGAAAGACTTGATTGCTGTTCTCCCCACGTAATTTAACAGAGCTTAAGAAAATCTGAAAGGAAAAATCCAGATGTGCAAAGCTGATACAGACATACCAACATCGTCTCAAAGCTGATACAGACATACCAAAATCGTCTCAAAGCTGATGCAGACATATATCAACATCGTCTCAAAGCTGATACAGACATACCAAAATCGTCTCAAAGCTGATACAGACATACCAACATCGTCTCAAAGCTGATACAGACATACCAAAATTGTCTCAAAGCTGATACGGACATACCAAAATCGTCTCAAAGCTGATACCGACATACCAAAATCCTCTCAAAGCTGATACAGACATACCAAAATCCTCTCAAAGCTGATACAGACATACCAAAATCCTCTCAAAGCTGATACAGACATACCAAAATCCTCTCAAAGCTGATACAGACATACCAAAATCCTCTCAAAGCTGATACAGACATACCAAAATCCTCTCAAAGCTGATACAGACATACCAAAATCCTCTCAAAGCTGATACAGACATACCAAAATCCTCTCAAAGCTGATACAGACATACCAAAATCCTCTCAAAGCTGATACAGACATACCAAAATCCTCTCAAAGCTGTAATCACCACCAAAGGCTATTCTACAAAGCATTGACTCAGGGGTGTATATACTTATGTAAATTAGATTTCTGTATTTAATTTTCAATAAATTAGCAAAATGTTGATGCCATTGATTAAAATAGTGAGAATAGGATACAATGTCCAACCCAAAATATAAGCTTGTTTTACTCCATTGTTTGTAAACAATATAATTGTACAAAAAAAATGATTGGTTGAATAAGTAATGATGATTGCTAAAAGTTACATGAAATATATATATGACATTTCAAAAACAAATGTAAACCCCTTTGTTATCAAATCAAATCAAATGTTATTTGTCACATACACATGGTTAGCAGATGTTAATGCGAGTGTAGCGAAATGATTGTGCTTCTTGTTCCGACAATGCAGTAATACCCAATGAGTAATCTAACCTAACAATTCCACAACTACTGCCTTATATACACAAGTGTAAAGGGATAAAGAATATGTTCATGAAGATATATAAATGAGTGATGGTAAAGAAAGGCATAGGCAACATGCAGTAGATAGTATCGAGTACAGTATATACATATGAGATGAGTAATGTAGGGTATGTAAACATAAAAGTGGCATAGTTTAAAGTGGCTAGTGATACATGTATTACATAAAGATGGCAAGATGCAGTAGATGATTGTCATGCCCTGACCCGTAGATTGCTTTGTATGTTTCTATGTTTGTTTGGTCAGGGTATGATTTGGGTGGGAATTCTATGTTTGTATGTCTAGGTTTTTGTATTTCTATGTTTTGGCCGGGTATGGTTCTCAATCAGGGACAGCTGTCTATCGTTGGGACCGCTGTCTATCTATCTTTGGGAATCATACTTAGGTAACCTGTTTTTCCACTTTTAGTTGTGGGTAGTTGTATTTCTGTTTAGTGTTTGTTTCACCTTGCAGGACTGTTTCAGGTTTTCCTTTTGTTATTTTTGTATTCAGTGTTCAGTTCCTTATAATAAAGATGAACACGTATCCCGCTGCATTTTGGTCTGACGATTCCTCTTCTTCCGATGAAAGCCGTTACAATGATATAGAGTACAGTATATACATATGAGATGAGTAATCTAGGGTATGTAAACATTATAGTCAGTATGTTGGCAGCAGCCACTCAATGTTAGTGGTGGCTGTTTAACAGTCTGATGGCCTTGAGATAGAAGCTGTTTTTCAGTCTCTCGGTCCCCGCTTTGATGCACCTGTACTGACCTCGCCTTCTGGATGATAGCGGGGTGAACAGGCAGTGGCTCGGGTGGTTGTTGTCCTTGATGATCTTTATGGCCTTCCTGTGACATCGGGTGGTGTAGGTGTCCTGGAGGGCAGGTAGTTTGCCCCCGGTGATGCGTTGTGCAGACCTCACTACCCTCTGGAGAGACTTACGGTTGTGGGCGGAGCAGTTGCCGTACCAGGTGGTGATACAGCCTGACAGGACGCTCTCGATTGTGCATCTGTAGAAGTTTGTGAGTGCTTTTCGTGACAAGCCAAATTTCTTCAGAATCCTGAGATTGAGGAGGCGCTGCTGCGCCTTCTTCACAACGCTGCCTGTGTGGGTGGACCAATTCAGTTTGTCCGTGATGTGTACGCCGAGGAACTTAAAACTTACTACCCTCTCCACTACTGTCCCGTCGATGTGGATAGGGAGGTGCTCCCTCTGCTGTTTCCTGAAGTCCACGTCTCCTTTGTTTTGTTGACGTTGAGTGTGAGGTTATTTTCCTGACACCACACCTCCTCCCTGTAGGCCGTCTCATTGTTGTTGGTAATCAAGCCTACCACTGTATGTATTGGCAATAATTAACTTCATGGTGAGGCATGGAATAATAAAAAATATATATCCTTTGTCACATTGGATGTTTGAAATATGAGTAGGTATAATAATTCGAGTCATGCTTCTTCAGTTGTGGAATAAAGACAATTAATAATTGAAAGTTATAAAGAAATACTGTGTGTGAATACTGGAGTGACGTATGATTGTTAATCAAATTGTTCAATGACCATTTTTTTTATACTGCGTCCTTTTGTATAGGCTGCAAGTACATTTGAAATCCAGTTGTTTCAACGACATGAAAAACATGCATTTTTAATGACCTGAGAAAGACATATTTTCAACTTTCACTTTCAACCTCAAATGCTCCACACAGAAACATCTGGATTATTGAACCCACTCCAATGTATTAGTAGGTTAACCAACATCTGTAAACCAATGACTTTACACGAAACCAATGACTCAGGACAAAAAGGAAACGTATCAAAGGGAGTGTTATTTGAGATGCTCTCCTAATAAGGACACCGTACTCCATGCCTCTTTTCATGATCAGAATTCCAAGATCAGAGAGGTGACAGAAGTGTTTATTTTCATTTTCCATTTGTTGAGGTCACATCACGCCCTGCAGCGTTTTAGCTGTAATATATGTTTGCACCACTTTCTTCAACATTCGCCCACAAATAAAATAAAATTGTATTTTTCACATGCTTCGTAAACAATAGGTGTAGACTAACAGTGAAATGCTTTATTACGGGCCCTTCCCAACAATGCAGAGAGAAAAATAAAATAAATAATAACAAACCACAGGCCAATACTGTGCTGTGTAGAGGGTCCGTCCCAAATGGTACCCTATTCCTTATGTATAGGGTGCAATTTGGGATGTAGATGTGTCTTCTAATGATCTCAACCTCATATCTGTCTTCAGTGACAGACATATTATCTTCTAATACGCCACTCACAAAAAGCGATGCTCTCAGAGACGCAGACTTTAAGCTCACCCAATTTTTGTGTTTTCTTTCAAGACCCGAACGAACAGTGCTGCTGGAATGAATGAACGGGCACTGTGCCCGCCACGCAGTCAAAATATAGACTCTTTGAGCTCTTTCTTTTCTCCTCAAAATAGGTAGACAGTGAGAGAGGGAGCCCGCCATTGTAAATCAAGGTTTCTGACAGAAACTCTATTAGTTCAGTTGTTGAATTAATCATTGTTCTCTCCATTCTGAATGCAGATGGTAGATCTTTTAAGTCATAATACTCTGAATTATTCACATCATCTTCGCAGGAGTGATTTCCCTCTGAATTATTGAATTCTGCCATTCTAGGGATACAGTGCCTGATTGGCCTTTTAACACAAGGACCATCCTTTAAAAAAAAAAGATTCCCACCTCTTTTTTTCTGCGATTGCTTTTGAGTCCCCTTGAGAAATCCAACAGCCATTTTCAAAATAAAGCATGAGTCATCGAAAATTCAGCTCTGCAGGTTCAGGGATAAAGTTGGAATTCCGATAAATATTGCAGATTGTCGAGTGCCAGGTTCTGACAAATGTTCTCCTTGGGAAGGCGCTGTATCAACTAACCTTGATTAATTAACACAGTGTCCTGTTAATCTGTTTACCAAGTCCTGATGGAAATATTAATACCTCATTACTCACATGCTTCGTCCCTAATAGAGTCTAGGTATTGTCGTTGCCATAGATATCTCCCCTTGCCCACAGGATTTAATTGCGTCGCCTCCTCGTCGGCCATCTAAACGCCTCTTAGTGAAACGCTGTCCCATAAAGGATGATTTGTAACTTGTTATTTTATAGGGAAAAAGAACACCTGCAGGGTTACTAGGATGCCATGTAAAAACTGATTAGGCTGCTGCTTACAATTTGCCAGTGTGGGTCTGATTTCTGCAAACAATGCTGCAATAATAGAGATAGACAACAATCTCATAAATTAAATATGAAATGGTTATATTAACACTTTTGTTTGGCATTTATGAATTATTTGGATAGTTTACAGTTTTTGAGCAGTATTCCTCGTAAGGGAAAGGGACCGACTGGCTGATATGTGGTTGGTTTGCACCAGACAGTGTGACGACATAAGGAGAGAGATGTGAGGTTGCTGTCAATTAGCTAACTCAGAAACCCTCAACGGAGCATTCGAATGGCCTCAAAGAGACTAAAATTAATTTCACCGACCAGCCCAACTTTGGGAAAGCAGCCTTGTCCGTTACTGGTAAATCCTCATACCGCAGAATCAAAGCGTACAATTAATTCTAGAGCTAATCAGCCCTCTCCTGTACACCCTGTTCACCCATGACTGCGTGGCCATGCACACCTCCAACTCAATCATCAAGTTTGCAGACAACACTACAATGGTAGGCTTTATTACCAACAACGACGAGATGGCCCACAGGGAGGAGGTGAGGGCCCTCGGAATGTGGTGTCAGGAAAATAACCTCACACTCAATGTCAACAAAACAAAGGAGATGATCGTGCAGCCCCCTATCCACATTGACGGAACAGTAGTGGAGAAGGTGGAAAGTTTTAAGTTCCTCGGCGTACACATCACGGACAAACTGAAATGGTCCACCCACACAGACAGCGTTGTGAAGAAAGTGCAGCAGCGCCTCCTCAACCTCAGGAGGCTGAAGAAATTTGTCTTGTCAACAAAAAAGACTCAAACTTTTACAGATGCACAATCGAGAGCATCCTGTCGGGCTGTATCACCGCCTGGTACGGCAACTGCTCCGCCCACAAACGTAAGGCTCTCCAGAGGGTAGTGAGGTCTGCACAACGCATCACCGGGGGAAAACTACCTGCCCTCCAGGACACCTACACCACCCGATGTCACAGGAAGGCCATAAAGATCATCAAGAACAACAACCACCCAAGCCACTGCCTGGTCTATCATCCAGAAGGCGGGGTCAGTACAGGTGCATCAAAGCGGGGACCGAGAGACTGAAAAACAGCTTCTATCTCAAGGCCATCAGACTGTTAAACAGCCACCACTAACATTGAGTGGCTGCTGCCAACATACTGACTCATCTCTAGCCACTTTAATAATGAATAATTGATGTAATAAATGCATCACTAGCGACTTTAAACAATGCCACTTTACATAATGTTTACATACCCTAGATTACTCATCTCATATGTATATACTGTACTCTATACCATCTACTGCATCTTACCTATGCCGTTCGGCCATCGCTCATTCATATATTTTTATGTACATATTCGTATTCATTCCTTTACACTTGTGTGTATAAGGTAGTTGTTGTGAAAATGTTAGGTTAGATTACTTGTTAGATATTACTGCATGGTCGGAACTAGAAGCACAAGCATTTCGCTACACTAGCATTAACATCTGCTAACCATGTGTATGTGACAAATAAAATTTGATTTGATTTGAAGCATGAAGTCAAGAGACCTGCTGATTGGCCACTGCGTAACAACCTAGCTGTGCCAAAAGCCCTGGTCTGACCTAGAAAGCCTATGTAAATTACTAGGTTGTTACGCACGATAACATATCGGAATTGTCTGATATTAGCTAAAAATGGCAAAATCGGTATCGGCCGATGTCTAGTTTAATGCCCGATGTGCAAAACCGATGTCAAAGCTATATAACGAAGGTACATGAAGTAATGACGCCACGTAAAATATAGCGCTATACGTGCAACACAGCATTCCTAAACTAGCCCACAATGTCTGCTGTGTGGATCAAGCAGTCAACAAGTCAAGCAGTCATTTGAAAGAGAAACAACATTTCAGCGAGAAAACTCAAATGCAAAATCCATTAACCGCTCTGAGCACGGAACCCGGTAGCTGGCTGAAATTCCACAACATACGGTGATCGCTACATAAATAGTCATTTTAAACATTCATGAAAATAGAAGTGTCTCGCATGTATCGAAAGCCTAGAATCTTGCTAATCCAACCGTTGTCAGATTTAAAAAAGGATGTACTGCGAAAGAATACAATGCGATTATCTGAGTATAGAGCCCCATAAAAAACATCAATTTCAACCAGCACAGGCGTAACATAATCACAACTGCATTAAAATAAATGGTTTACCTTTGACGATACCTTTGACTTCGCCTGTTTGCAATCCCAATGCTCATTGTTACACAATGAATGATCTTTTGTTTGATAAAATACATTTTTATAGCCTAACACAAAACATTTTGTGAACCGCTTGTGTCGTGAATTCCGTCTCATTCCATTTTCGACAACACATTCCAGGCAAATAACCCACATAGAACGTGACTTTTCCAGTCATGTTTGGTTTCACTGCAATCAACTGGTTTGTTTGTAACATAATCAAACCTGATGGGTCATTTCGCGGGACGTATTGACTGAAAGAACCCAATTTGAAGACAATAAGTAATGACATCATTGTGCACCAATGATTTGCCCGCTGTTTCATTGATTGACTGTATTTTAACCCAATGACCACTGATCGTCTTGAAATCTAGCTGGGTAGACAGCCAATGAGCTGAGGTAAACGGCAATAGGTCATGTTTATGTGTTGCAAGACCAACCCATGTAGTAAGCTCTTGCGTAAAGAGAGTAATTCGCTATTTAAGTTTCATACCGGAAGGAGCAACACATATTACGCAGTGTTGTTTCGCATATTCAGCTGTTTATATATCAACCATTATGGCGACTAAGTCAGGGAAAGCTAAATCTAAGTCTTGATATACAGATGTACACACCATTTTAGAATAAATTGATTGGGAAAGTGAGACAGAAGATTGTTGTAGGATGATTCATTTAGCGATTCCCAAGTGGAGGAATATTTTTTTGAACGGGAGAGGACATCGTTTTGGACTGGTAAGTTCTTCTCATGCTAATACCTTTGTTTGAAATTAATAATATCAAATATTATTTGTGATTTTTTTTTACATTTTAGAAGCAATATATAAACATGTAATGTCATGATGCGTGTCAGATGCGTGTGTCTGCCGCCCCACCCCAACCCACATGAAATAGCCTATTTGAGGCTGTTGAGGGGAGGGCAGGCCCACAACAATGGCCAAAGTGAAATGGAGACAGTAGGTACAGCCGGTCTGTTGTAATATAATAAAGACAGTAGATCTAGCTGGTCTGTCATAATATATTTATCCTTATGTTCCCTGTACTCTCTCTCTCTCTCTCTCTCTCTATATATATCTATATATATATATCTGTTTATTATACCTGTTGATACAGGGCTCATATGTGAAACTATTCTAACTGAACATTTTCTTTCACAGTGACACTGACTCCGAATGGCAGCCCCCAGGGCCAAGGTGTCCATCCCCCACTGAAGCTGGTTCATCCAGCTCCTACCACAAGTGGTGTTCATCTGCCCAAATGTATTTCTGCAGGCATGGATCTGCCTCAGGGCCAAAAGGGCACAGCATGGAGGCGTCGCTGTGTTCTTTACAAAAATAAGTCCCCATCACCCGCGCCACATGCTTGGTGACCCTCTGCTTTACAGCAGAAAGAGACTGCTATGGCACCTGGCATCAGCAGCACAATATTGTGTAGAGCTTTGACAAAGTGGGTGGGGTTATATCGTGCCTGTTTGGCCCTGTCCGGGGGTCTCATCAGATGGGGCCACAGTGTCTCCTGACCCTTCCTGTCTCAGCCTCCAGTATTTATGCTGCAGTAGTTTATGTGTCGGGGGGCTAGGGTCAGTTTGTTATATCTGGAGCACTTCTTCTGTCTTATCCGGTGTCCTGTGTGAATTTAAGTATGCTCTCTCTAATTCTCTCTTTCTCTCTCACAGAGGACCTGAGCCCTAGGACCATGCGTCAGGAGTACCTGGCATGATGACTCCTTGCTGTCACCTGTCCACCTGGCCTTGCTGCTGTTCTAGTTTCAACTGTTCTGCCTGCGGCTATGGAACTCTAAACTGTTCATATTTACTCTTGAGGTGCTGTCCTGTTGCATCCTCTACAACTACTGTGATTATTATTATTTGACCCTGCTGGTCATCTATGAACGTTTGAAAATCTCGGCCATGTTCTGTTATAATCTCCACCCGGCACAGCCAGAAGAGGACTGGCCACCCCTCATAGCCTGGTTCCTCTCTAGGTTTCTTCCTAGGTTTTGGCCTTTCTAGGGAGTTTTTCCGAGTCACAGTGCTTCTACACCTGCATTGCTTGCTGTTTGGGGTTTTAGGCTGGGTTTCTGTACAGCACTTTGAGATATTAGCTGATGTACAAAGGGCTATATAAATACATTTGATTTGATAGAGGACTGAGGGTTTTCCAAATATTGAAAGTGTGTAAATAGTTACCCATGTTATTTTGTAAATGTATATATTTTTTTAGAAATGTATATATAAATGTATATATTTTTTTAGAATACCACTTTGGTATTTTGTATATAGTTATTTTTTTCAAAATGTATACCTTCACCAATAAGGCCACTTGGGTACATTTGGGCTACTTGTGTGGGACACCTGTGGGCCTTCATGATAAATGTCATGTAGCACCCTCATTTTGGAAGTTATCATTCTGAAACTTTGTACAAGTACTGTTGCCCTCTTATGCTTTTCACTGAAATTGTCCCCATCATCCTATCTGAATGTTTGTTTTATCTTGTTCATTTTAAAGATGATGATAAAACAATAAAATTGTATTATCTAAACCATATCTATTGTGTTATATTCTCCTACATTCAATTCACATTTACACAAACTTCAGAGTGTTTTCTTTCAAACGGTACCAAGAATATGCATATCCTTGATTCTGGGCCAGAGCTACAGGCAGTTAGATTTGGGTATGTCTTCAGGCGGAAATTGAAACAAGTAGGTGGGTAGCTTTATTAACACAGTGTCCAAAGAAGGGTCAGAAGTATCCAGAATGGTGTCGTCTGCGTAGAGGTTGATCAGAGAATCACCAGCAGCAAGAGCGACATCATTGATGTATACAGAGAAGAGAATCGGCCCAAGAATTGAACCCTGTGGCACCCCCATAGAGACTGCCAGAGGTCCGGACAACAGGCCCTCTGATTTGACACACTGAACTCTATCAAGAAAGTAGTTGGTGAACCAGGCGAAGCAATCATTTGAGAAACCAAGGCTGTTGAGTCTGCCAATAAGAATGTGGTGATTGACAGAGTCGAAAGCCTTGGCCAGGTCGATGAATACAGCTGCACAGTAATGTCTCTTATTAATAGCAGTTATGATATCGTTTAGGACCTTGAGCATGGCTGAGGTGCACCCATGACCAGCTCTGAAACCAGATTGCATAGTGGAGAAGGTACGGTGGGATTTGAAATGGTCGGTAATCGGTTGGTTAACTTGGCTTTCGAAGACCTTAGAAAGTCAGGGTAGAATAGATATAGGTCTGTAGCAGTTTGGGTGTAGAGTGTCTCCACCTTTTGAAGAGGGGGATGACCGCGGCAGCTTTCCAATCTTTGGGAATCTCAGACGATACAAAAGAGAAGTTGAACAGGCTAGTAATAGGGGTTGCAACAATTTCAGCAGATCATTTTAGAAAGAGAGGGCCCAGATTGTCTAGCCCGGCTGGTTTGTAGGGGTCCAGACTTTGCAGCTCTTTCATAACATCAGCTATCTGGATTTGGGTGAAAGAGAAATGGGGGAGGCTTGAGCAAGTTGCTGTGGGGGGTGCAGGGCTGTTAACCGGGTAGGGGTGGCCAGGTGGAAAGCATGGCCATCCGTTATCAATTATAATGTATTTATCGGTGGTGACAGTGTTTCCTAGCCTCACTGCAGTGGGCAGCTGGGAGGAGGTACTCTTATTCTCCATGGACTTTACAGTGTTCCAGAACTTTTTTGAGTTTGTGCTACAGGATGCAAATTTCTGCTTGAAAAAGCTAGCCGTAGCTTTCCTAACTGCCTGTGTATATTGGTTCCTAACTTCCCTGAAATGTTGCATATCACAGGGGCTAATTCGATGCTAATGCAGAATGCCACAGGATGTTTTTGTGCTGGTCAAGGGCAGTCAGGTCTGGAGAGAACGAAGGGCCATATCTGTTCCTGGTTCAACATTTTTTGAATGGGGCATGCTTATTTAAGATGGCGAGGAAGGAACTTTTAAAGAATAACCAGGCATCCTCTACTGACGGGATGAGGTCAATACCCTTCCAGGATACCCGGGCCAGGTTGATTACAAAGGCCTGTTCGCTGAAGTGTTTTAGAGTGTTTGACAGTGATGAGGGGTTGTCGTTTGACCGCAGACCCATTACGGATGCAAGCAATGAGGAAGTGATCGCTGAGATCTTGGTTGAAAACAGCAGAGGTGTATTTGGAGGGCAAGTTGGTTAGGATGACATCTGTGAGGGTGCCCGTGTTTACGGGCTTGTACCTGGTGGGTTCATTGATAATTTGTGTGAGATTGAGGCCATCAATCTTAGATTATAGGATGGCCGGGGTGATAAGCATGTCCAAGTTTAGGTCACCTGAGGGGCCTGTTGGAAAAAACCCTCGGACAGATTATATCGGTAGTCCAGTCGTGATGGATAAGCAGGGCTTTGTTGAGTAAAAGGGGCCCAGGCCAATTGGCAAAATAGGTATAGTGGAACGAGAAATTGGCCGATGGGCCTATTAGCTAACAGTCCGATATGCAGCGGCTAGCAATCCTGCCTGCTACTCTGTACCTCCTGGACTCTGACCTTGGTTATGATATTTTGCCTGCCCACGACCATTCTCTTGCCTGCCCCTTGGATTATAATAAATATCAGACTCAAACCATCTGCATCTGGGTCTCGCCCTGTGCCCTTAAAGTTCATGCAAGTGACTGATTGAATAAATCCTCACTATCAATATCTGAATTTGGCAGTAAACCCAGAACCTTGTTGAGAGAAAAGGATCCCTCAGTTTCAAGGTCTCAGCTTAGAGAGAAGCCTCGTGAGGTATTGGTCTGTCACATACCAGGACCCAGTATTGGTCTGTCACATACCCACTGGTCTAGTGTTTTAGAACCTGGATGTGTCCTAGACTTTTTAGGGAGGAGGCTTTAATGTTAACATGCATGAAACCAAGGCTTTTAGGGTTACAGAAGTCAACAAATGAGAGCACCCGGGGAGTAGAAGTGGACACAGTATTCGTCGTCACATGAATGAAGAAAATATTAATTATGAAAGATGAATAAGCTAAATCATGCAAATATAAATTGTCAGTATCTAAATGAAATAATGGGAGTGCCCCATTAGAGCTCACATCAGACCAGTACTTTATGCATCTACAGTTGAAGTCGGAGGTTTACATGCACCTTAGCTAAATACATTTTTACGTTTTTCACAATTCCTGACATTTAATCCTAGTAAAAATTCCCTGTTTTAGGTCAGTTAGCTCTTTATTTTAAGAATGTGAAAAAACAGAATAATAGTAGAGAGAATGATTTATTTCAGCTTTTATTTCTTTCATCACATTCCCAGTGGGTCAGAAGTTTACATACACTCAATTAGTATTTGGTAGCATTGCCTTTAAACGTTTTGGGTACCCTTCCACAAGCTTCCCACAATAAATTGGGTGAATTTTGGCCCATTCCTCCTGGCAGAGCTGGTGTAACTGAGTCAGGTTTGTAGGTCTCCTTGCTCGCACACTCTTTTTCAGTTCTGCCCACACATTTTCTATACAATTGCAATTGAGGTCAGGGCTTTGTGATGGCCACTCCAATACCTTGACTTTGTTGTCCTTAAGCCATTTTGCCACAACTTTGGAAGTATTCTTGGGGTCATTGTCCATTTGGAAGACCCATTTGCTTCCAAGCTTTAACTTCCTGACTGATGTCTTGAGATGTTGCTTCAATATATCCACATAATTTTGCCTCCTCGTGATGCCATCTATTTTGTGAAGTGCACCAGTCCCCCCTGCAGCAAAGCACTCCCACAACATGATGCTGCCGGTTGGGATGGTTTTCTTCGGGTTGCAAGCCTCTCCCTTTTTCCTCCATTATGGTCATTATGGCCAAACAGTTCTATTTTTGTTTCATCAGACCAGAAGACATTTCTCCAAAAAGTGTGATCTTTGTTCCCATGTGCAATTGCAAACTATAGTCTGGCTTTTTATGGCGGTTTTGGAGCAGTGGCTTCTTCCTTGCTGAGTGGCCTTTCAGGTTATGGCAATATAGGACTTGTTTTACTGTGAATATAGATACTTTTATACCTGTTTTCTCCAGCATCTTCACAAGGTCCTTTGCTGTTGTTCTGGGATTGATTTGCACTTTTTGCATCAAAGTACATGACGGCTGCGTGGTCCCATGGTGTTTACACTTGCATACTATTGTTTGTACAGATGAACGTGGTACCTTCAGGCGTTTGGAAATTGCTCCCAAGGATGAACCAGACTTGTGGAGGTCTACATTTTCTTTCTGAAGTCGTGGCTGATTTTTTTCCCCCCATGATGTCAAGCAAAGAGTTTGAAGGTAGGCCTTGAAATACATCCACAGGTACACCTCCAATTGACTCAAATGATGTCAATTAGCCTATCAGAAGCTTCTAAAGCCATGATATCATTTTCTGTAATTTTCCAAGCTGTTTAAAGGCACAGTCAACTTAGTGTATGTAAACTTCTGACCCACTGGAATTGTGATACAGTGAATTATAAGTGAAATATTCTGTCTGTAAACGATTGTTGTAAAAATTACTTGT
This sequence comes from Oncorhynchus tshawytscha, assembly GCF_018296145.1. NCBI lineage: Eukaryota > Metazoa > Chordata > Actinopteri > Salmoniformes > Salmonidae > Oncorhynchus > Oncorhynchus tshawytscha. The sequence continues at coordinate 27,689,804 of NC_056458.1, forward strand.
CATGCACAAAGTAGATGTCCTAATCGACTCAGCAAAACTATAGTTTGTTCACAAGAAATTTGTGGAGTGGTTAAAAAACGAGTTTTAATGACTCCAACTTAAGGGTATGTAAACTTCTGACTTCAACTCTAAGTTTGACTGTGACACCCATTGCTGAAAGGTGTATAAATAGTTTGTTTCGGGCTAGGCTCCTTAGTTCCAGTGAAGGGAATCCTTAACGCTACAACATACAATGACATTCTAGACGATTCTGTGCTTCCAACTTTGACAATGCCCCTGTGCACAAAGCGAGGTCCATACAGAAATGTTTTGTTGAGATTGATGTGGAAGAACTTGACTGGCCTGCACAGAGCCTTGACCTCAACTTCATCGAACACCTTTGGGATGAATTGGAATGCCGACTGCGAGCCAGGCCTAATCGCCCAACATCAGTGCCCGGCCTCACTAATGCTCATGGCTGAATGGCAGAAAGTCCCCGCAGCAATGTTCCAGCATCTAGTGGAAAGCCTTCCCAGAAGAGTGGAGGCTGTTATCGCTGCAAAGGGGGATCAACTCTATTTTTTAAGCCCATGATTTTGAAATTTGACACGAGTAGGTGTCCACATACTTTTAGTCATGTAGTGTATGTGTCATATTTGTTTAGTTGGTGTTTGAATTTCTAATATATTGGTATGCAGTGACACAGGCTACATAACTCCATCTTGGTCACATTAAAAAAGTATTACTGCATTTCTAAGCAACGATTGTGGTGAGTTATCAGTGTCAGTGGTCTACACACAGATGTTAATCATTTGTGTGTGTGTGTCTGAATCTTCTTATAACTATGGATCAAGAGCATTCTCTCCCGCTGGGAGATACCTGCCACGTCAGACATAAAAACCACATCGGCAGAATGACCCGACAGATCCTTGATGAGGAGGAGGCCTGTCTGACTACCATGAGGACCCGGAGAGGCCTCCCTCCATGGTGCCTGGGAGTCTGTCGGCAGACTTTGTTTTACATTTTAGCTGTTCATTATCATTACCCAGGCTGGTTTCATTATTGGGCTTTCCAGACTTCAATATATTCTCAGTAAATATAGAGTATGGTTTCATATTCTAGGATTTTTCATCTCATGGCTCCTGCAACTGAATGAGGTCGGTGCTATTCTTTGCAGGTTTATCCATAGGGATAGTCACGTAGCCTCAATTCATACTGAAAGAGTTAAGAGATTAAATCTGGCATCTACACAAGTTTATAAAAGTATTTTGGGATCTTAGACAGTGTTAACACTCCCGTAGGGCAGAATGTCTTTAGGCAGATCAGATACTTTCATTTTTATTTCTCATTAATACTAGTCAAGTATGCGGGAGATATCCTTAAAAGAAAAACACTGAACAACTACAGGTTATCGATAACTACACAGGTACAAGTGGTGCACACACATGAGGGTCATTCAAGGACTTTGGACTTGTGAATAAATTGTATTATTCTGAATATATCATGTATCCTCAAAAATATAATAATCTGCATAAATTGAAGCCATTTGTCATATTAAGCATTTTGGGCAGCTCTTGTAGTCCAGGAAATCTTCGCATTTTTAGGAATAAATAACAGTAGCGAGACATGAATCTCAAATTTTCATTTGACTAGTGGAATATGGAGCAGAGCTGTCAACTTCTGCCCTGTCCTCTCTTCCAACATACTGTGGTCCCAACATACTGTTTACAACAACAAAGTTATGAAGGAGATTACCACTCTCCTCTCCAAGTTCTCCTCTCTGAGGCCGTGTTGTGTTCCCTCTAGAGTGTTAGATTCTGGGAACTTGCCGCAACCCTCGGCAGACCCACTGTGACAAACGGAGAGAGAGAGAGGGAAGAAACAAAGCCAGAGCACAATGCCCACAGATTGCTCACTCTGGCACAAGATGTTCTGCCCAAAATCCAGGCCCCTTTTTTCCCCTCCACGTTGGCAGGATGTCTGAGGATCATGTCTCTCTCGATAGGCAACAAGCTGTGGGAATCTGCTGAGGGACGGGGGGTGGCAGGGAAGGGAGACATTGAAGGGAGGAAGGGAGGATGGATGTGCTGGTGGGGGATAAGGGATGCTGGAGACTTGACAAGGAAGGGGATCAATGGGAGAGAGAAAAGGAGGGAGGAGGGAATCATTTCAATCCAGAGAGACAGATGCTTCCCAGCCAGAGAGAGAAAGAGGGAGAGACGGAGAAGCAGTGCCCTGGTTGACTTGTCATAATGGGGTATGGAGTAGCAGCATCGCTCTTCCATTTCAGAAAGTTAAAGCAAAGCCCACAGCATTCCTTTCATTGACAGAGAGCGAGACAATTTCTCAACGTTGTGTGTGTGTGTGGGGGGGGACCACACTTACTCCGCTGAATCTGGGTTTAGTGGGCCAAATACTAAGTTACAGATACATGGTACGTTTCTCATAATTATTTTCAGTACAGTTCATTTGCATGTCATTGCAAGATACTGTGCAAGATTATACAATGATGGAAAATCCAATAAGGACAGAAAGCATGCATCTAAGCATCATATAATTTAAATGGATCCACATTTACAATAAATAGAAAGACCTTGCAACTCATACCGGTCATACATAATGCACATGTCGTAGGCTACATATGCTCTCATTATTATCTGAAATCATTGATACCATGTCAGAAAGGCCCTGAGTAATGGATGACTCCTCCACAGCCCGGTAGGTCTCAGAATAGATTTTTCCCTCCACTAATGCTAGCAGCTAAAAACAATAAGCTAGCACTGCGGCTGGGGGTTTGTTTTTAACTAATTATTTGACGTGAAATACCCCTCCCCTGCCTTCCTCTCCATAAAGGTGTGCTTAAGTTCGGCTGGCAGCTAGCCGAAGTTGGCTAGGCAAACCAAACATGTGTGCTCGCATACTCCTTAAAAGACCTTCGCCCTAAAAATGAGAAAAAAGTGTCAACAGTACTGTTTATACATTTTTAGTTGCTGTGTAGCCAGTATACACTTCCTCAAAATAGTAAGAACTAATCTAAGATAACTCAAGAAATCGGTCATTAATTGTGACATTTTTTTTCTGAGAAGTTAGTTGTGCAATTTTACATCTAACTAAGATCTTTGGTGCAGTATTTCTCAATTAAAAAATGTACATGGAAATGACTTGAATGACAACGAAGACTTTACTAAAGAATCCCAACAGTACACCAATCATGGACGAAGGGGCGTAGACTTCGGCTCTTGAACTTCGACTGGCCTTGAGTAAAAATGCTCTTACAAAAAAATACTGCCGTTTTGAAATGGCAGTAAAAGTGCAGTAACTGCAGTCGACTGTGGTATTTTGGACGTAGTGATTGCAGAATAACTGCAGTGTACTGCACTCTGACCACAATCTTTTTTCATAAGGGTTGTGTGCCCGAAGTCCAAAATTAACAAAAACATGACATAATGCCATCATAATACTGTATATGCACAAACTTTTCCTAACTGTTTCAGCTGGGAACGCATGCGGACGCCTTTAGGAAGCTTGACAGCCAAACACACTCACCCATGCGCACACCGTATAACAATCCCATGTCTTTCTGTCACAGCAACGCCTAACTACCACCCTGTCATAAACAAAAACTGAGTACCATCCTAGCTAGCATTACAATTCTTTATAACGACAACCTTTGGTATTATAAACTGCACTGCATGATATAAGAAGTGTATTGTGTCTAATGTAGTCCAGCCCCTTAAATGGTAGAAAATAATAGGTTCTGTTTGATGAATACTCTAGAAGAATATATACCCCACTTGTCCTACAAAGCTGCAGGTCTATGGGGGAAATAGGCCAAATATGTCCTTAAACGTATTTGGTAGACTGATTCGGTTCTACAATCCTGGACAGGCATGTGCACAACAATAATAGTGGCATATAAATTATCTGGAAACTAAGACCCTGTATTTCATTTTGGTGCAGAATGCCTTAATAAAGAGGGGTGTATTGATGTTCCGATAAAGTGGATATTTCTCTGGGTGTGAAATGTGAGGGGAGGACTGAGCCTTAAAGTCACTTTATTACTGCTGAGGTGTAGTGAGACTCAATCAGGACTGGTCGAGCCCCAGAGCCAACAGCTCCTGGTGTTGTTTCCCTCTGTTAGCATAAGGTTACTACAAGCTTCACTCCGTTGATCTACGTGTGTATGTGCATGTGGGTGGAGTCGTGAACACCGTTTGGTAACATGACATCCTCGTTGGTCCCACTCCCATTCACAAGAGGGCGATAGGAAGAGCCTCCTTCCCTTGCTTGCAGCAGCTAGCTGGCAGCCTGGACAACCTACTTTAGTCTGGCTAAAAACATAGCAAACTATAGTTAGCCTTTTTAGCTTCCCACATCTCATGTGAAATAATCAGATGTATATATTTTTAAAAGAAGCCCTGCCAAATATTCTTCTACTTCCCGGTGTAACCTAAAACATGATCCCAGTTTGATATGCTGCTTGTGTATTCATTCCCATATCAGCTAAAATAGAACGTCATCATATTTGACTCATTGAGAAAGCTAGTTGGCTACAGCAGGTTCTACCATTTCACAATAACCTGTAATCACTAGTTATTAGTTATTAAATAAAATACCTTATTGGGTGGATTCTTGCTGTTTGGTTTACTGTTCGAACAGTTGATGAGATTATATTTGGTTATCATTGCAAAATAGGCTACTTTGATAAATAGCCTTCAGAAAGTATTCATACCCCTTGATGTATTCCACATTTTATTGTGTTACAGCCTAGATTCAAAATTGATTAAAAGAATACAATTTCTCACCGTTCTACACACACTACTCCATAATGACAAAGTAAAATATTTTTTTATATTTATTGAAAAATAAATACCGAAACGTATAATTTACATATGGGGCAGCAGGGTAGCCTAGTGGTTAGAGCGTTGGACCGGTAACCGAAAGGTTGGAAGTTTGAGTCCCCAGGCTGACAAGGTGTAAATCTGTTGTTCTGCCCCTGAACGAGGCAGTTAACCCACTGTTCTTAGGCCGTCATTGAAAATAAGAATTTGTTCTTAACTGACTTGCCTAGTTACATAACGGTAAAATGAAACACCCCTGAGTTAATACTTTGTAGAAGCACCGTTGGCAGCTATTACAACAGTGAGTCTTTCACCTGGATTGTGCAACATTTGCAAATTATTTTCATAATTCTTCAAGCCTTGTCAAATTGGTTGTTCTTCATTGCTGGACAATATATTCCATATATTCCATGAAGATTTAAGTAAAAACTCTAACGCTGCCACTCAGGAACATTCACTGTCTTCTTGGTAAGCAACTCCAGTGCAGATTTGACTTTGTGTTTTAGGTTATTGTCCAGCTGAAGGGTGAATTCAGCTCCCAGTGTCTGAGCCAGGTTTCTTTAAGTGACCATCTCTGTAGTGACTGGGTGTATTGATACTCGAGGTCGACCGATTAATCGGAATGGCCGATTAATTAGGGCCGATTTCAAGTTTTCATAACAATCGGAAATCGATACTTTTGGACACTGAAAAGTAGCTCTTCGTTGTGCGTCAAGCATTGCGCTGTTTATGACTTCAAGCCTATCAACTCCCGAGATTAGGCTCGTGTAACCAATGTGAAATGGCTAGCTAGTTAGCGGGGTGCGCGCTAATAGTGTTTCAAACGTCACTCTCTCTGAGACTTGGAGTGGTTGTTCCCCTTGCTCTGCATGGGTAACGCTGCTTCGAGGGTGGCTGTTGTCGTTGTGTTCCTGGTTCGAGCCCAGGGAGGAGCGAGGAGAGGTACGTAAGCTATACTGTTACACTGGCAATACTAAAGTGCCTATAAGAACATCCAATAGTCAAAGGTACTGTATATGAAATACAAACGGTATAGAGAGAAATAGTCCTATAATTCCGATAATAACTACAACCTAAAACGTCCTACCTGGGAATTTTGAAGACTCGTGTTAAAAGGAACCACCAGCTTTCATATGTTCTCATGTTCTGAGCAAGGAACTTAAACGTTAGCTTTCTTACTTGGCACACTTTTGCTTTCTTTGTTTTTGCATTATTTAAACCAAATTGAACATGTTTCATTATTTATTTGAGGCTTAATTGATGTTATTGATGTATTATATTAAGTTAAAATAAGTGTTCATTCAGTATTGTTGTAATTGCCATTATTACAAAAAAAAAAAAAAAAAAGGCAGATTAATCGGTATCGGCTTGATTTGGTCCTTAATCGGTATCGGCGTTGAAAAATCATAATCGGTCGACCTCTAATTGATACACCATCCAAAGTTTAATTAATAACATCACCATGCTCAAATGGATATTCAATGTCTGCTTTTTACATTTTTACCCATCTACCAATAGGTGCCTTCTTTACAAGGCATTGGAAAACCTCCCTAGTCTCTGTGGTTGAATCTGTGTTTGAAATTCACTGCTCGACTGTGGGTCCTTACAGATAATTGTATGTCTGGGGTAGAGAGATGAGGTAGTCATTCAAAAATCATGTTGAACACTATTATTCCATGTAACTTATTATGTTATTTGTTAAGCACATTTTTACTCCTGAACTTAGGCTTGCCATTACAAAGGCGTTGAATACTTATTGACTCAAGACAATTCAGCTTTTCATTTTTAATAATTTCACTAGGACATTATGGGGTACTGTGTGTAGGCCAGTGACAAAAAATCTTAATTGAATCCATTTTAAATTCAGGCTGTGCTACAACACAATGTTGGAAAAGTCAAGGGGTGTGAACACTTTCTGAAGGTACTGTATCTATAGTGACAACACTGTCCCAACAGCTGCGGAAGGAATGATACGGCGTCTCAATTTTCAGGTAGTAAAAAAGTATGTTGAATGCCGGAGCATATTGTGAAGGAAAACGACATTGCAACACTCTGAATCCTGCATTAGCGTAGATCTTGTAGTAAGCTATAACGCTAGGCTAACCTTAGCGTATTACCACACTAGCACTGAGCTCCTAGCCAACCGCATGTGTCTTTAATTAAACTCATTGTGCTCGGGAAACTATTTTGCAGGATTGAGATTTCCATATGCTATAAACAAGAAATGGAGTTGGCTTTTTTTCCATTAATTCACGTGTCAATAGGATACAGATTGTAATTCCCAGTCCCAGGACACACACACGCTGACACACTCATTCTCACACACACAGCCTGACAAACATAGCCACATGGACAGCCACACACATACACCTGACCCACTCACTCAGACACCAGCTAAAACCCCACCCACATATACAATGCACAAACAAGCAGAAGTGCTGACAAACAGATAAACACACACACGCACATACACACACACACTTCCTCACTCTCACACACACTGCCTCACTCACACACGAGACACACGCAGACTTGTTTAACATGCGCAGAGGTCACATCCTCTCTCCAGCTCTCACATCTGGCGTCCAGCGGACTCTATTACACGGCTCTGTGGTACTGTGTACTGTCTGTCATCCCCCCAGGAGCCCCGAGACAGCCAGCAAGCCCCCTCCAGTGATTTACTTCCCTTTGTCTCTCCACACTCCTGCTCCCAATTGTCTCTTAGGGAAGAGAGGGGGGTGGAGCACGGGGAGGGGGTTGGTCCCCCTCTGACAACACACACACAGGACTGGGAGAGAATATTTGGAATTGAGTGCCATGCTATCTGTTGTCATTTTTCAAAAATAAAGTGCCATGTACCAAGGACAATAACATTGTTTTGGTTAAATGGACAAAACCAGTGGTGCAACAAGTTTAATTTCTGTAACAGATTACATATGTGGCCAATGCACTTTACTGACTCTATTGGAGGAAGAGAGAGAGAGGGTTTGTCTTTAAATACTCTGGCAGATATTTGGCGGAGAGATTCATGAGCTGTGGAAGGTGTGGCATACACATTGAGCAATAAATCACGTTGGCTCCACCGGGGAATATTTATGTAACAGGGTGCACTGCCCCGGCGATAGACCCTCTCTACAAATACAGCATGAATGCAACCGAGCAAACATATGTTTCTCACACCGTAACACGTCTTTTGACTGACAACCAAGGAACAGCCTTGCTTCCCCGGGTCCCCTTGTCATTGGAGCTCCGATTCTTACTGAATGGCAGCAGGTAGTCTCAAATCCCCTGGAAGAAAATATGCCCTTTCTCCACTATCACCAAGAGACACAAAAGCAACCGTGCGAGTCCTTCAGGGACATAGAGTGCCACCCATGACACTAATGAACGCTGGAAAAACAAAGGCCTTTCATTGGACCCTGGAGCCCCCAGTGACACTGGAGCTGATGTCATTGTGCTGCTTCAGTCACAAACCGGTAAGGCCTCGTGACACAACCATGGCAACAGAGCTAATTATTCCAGGTGAAAATTAGGGAAAATTTGAAAATTATGAGGTGCTTGAACGACTCAATGAGTATCCCATCATCACGTTACCTTCCTTATTGAGTCAAAGTGTGGAGTGTCATGACTTGGAGGGATCACCCCTACATTGTTTTATGTGTACACTTATGCCCTCTCAACCATGTATGTCACAGAAAGTCCAAAGAGACAATATGTTTAAATCAGAGAAATCAATAGAAAACATGTTATCCCCCACTCGCTCCCTCTCTCCCCCTTTCCACCACACCCCTGCCAAGCCTGTCCGCCATGAAAAAGATATAGTGCCCTTCACTTCTGCCTGGGATGGGACAGAGTCAGCGGGGGCCTTTTATTCACCACAGAACACTGCCAAACACTTCCATGGTCATCACTTCCTCTGGGTCATCTTGGACCATCTCACTCACTGCCTTTTGTTGGGCCTGGACAAAGAATAGCAAACTGTCCTAAGATTCCCCCGATAGATCAAGAAACTAGGAGGATGGTCCTAGAACACAGACTGATGCTTGTGCCAAACGGGGGAAGACAAGCCCTTTTTCAAAATATACATTTGACTGACTGCAATGCAATTGCCCATGGCTGGAACTCCCCCCTCAACGATAAAATGCTTGTTCTCTGACTACAACACGGCCACTGCAAGTCACCTAGAAGTGAAAATCCTTGAATATGCATTATGCTAAGAACCTCCTTCATACTAGCATCTCATTAATGAGAGTTTTCCAGTAAACATGGAAAGTGTAGTCACATCAAGCCAGCGTAGGAGGATGTAAACATGTCATACAAGGATTTTCCAGCCACGAGAGGAACAGTTAAGGATTAACAATACTTGCAAACCTTGAAGAAAAATCTTGCACCAATGAACCAATGGCTTCAGGAATACAGACTTTTCAGTTTATTGGTTTCCCTCTAGAATATCACCTCCCTCCACAACTGTATCCCCAAGACGAATATTCCTTCACTGACATCTTTTCTCACTCTCTTAACTCATCACCGTTAATTGAACGAGTTAGCAATTAGCTTCAAGCTGATGCAGAGGCTAATACTATGGGTGATGGAGAGAGAGTGTAATTTTGACGAATGAAGGTGGAAACCATTACAGTTTAAATACAGTGTACTGCCATCAAGACAAAGTGTGACTGGGAGAACATGCTCATTCAAGGACCAGATAATACATCTTGAGCCTTCTGTTGACTAGGCAATATGTCTGGATTCAAACACTGCCTCGTCAATTGTGGGACGAGTGGGGGGAATGGGACATATTTCGCAATAAAGCAGAGGAGTTTTCAAAGTCAGTCTGCTGGCTCTGGCTCTGATTATAGCTTGATTGTGCACCATGCCTCATTTGAATTTCAAATGAGGTTTATAAATAAATGAATACAAAAACTAATTGGAAAACAACTCGCGATGCACACTTTGACAGCCCCGAAGTCTTGTCAGAGTACAGTAAACATCCTCTGACATTGGCATATCAGATTTTAAAGCCCAATAGTGATAGGGAACAGGAGCAACGATACTTTATCTTTACCGCCGGCTTCAACAAGCCCATGACACAAGTCGTTGCACATCGCTTACATAAGTCAGGGGAGACAAATGAGTTGACTCCGATTCTAAACCGCCAAAGGGTGTCTGATAAGATGACTACGATCTTTTTTCTTCCAAATGCACTGCCAACTATATAGGATGGGCAGGGTGATATGTCAGCCAAAAGTCTCCATCTGCAAAGGCTGTGTAGCCTTCTTCAGATGGCAAGGCTTGATGTCTGATGTTGACAACTAGCTCAAGTGGTCTGAATCTGCTTCCAATTTATAGCTGAACTAAGGCAACCATTTCTGTGATGAGACCATTTCCTATAAGAGCTGCACTCCCATTCAACTCTCGTAAGCAGTAGCGCCCAAAATGCTAGACTTGCTGATTCTAATGGCTCTTTATAGAGCAAGGCCCTGACAGCTTTGGTTCATGCAGTTTCACATTGCTGAAGGATGAGGGCACTGCCTTTGGCTCAGAGATCTTGCAGCTTTGGTCACCACTTGGCCTGCTAATATTCCCAAAAGCGCTTGCTTGCGCTCTCTGAGTGGAAAAGCCCACACAGCAAAACTAAGTATAGGGGAATCCTGATTGCATTAGGTGTTTTTACTAATATATGCGTAATTATTTCATCTTGAAAACAGTTATGGAAGTTTTGTGGTCCAACGTACTGTCATGGGTGCCATGTTTCAGGATTTAAAGGGCTTTCTGCATCTTCACAATGCCTTTGCCAGTGGCAGAAAAATTAAACATAGGCACTCAACAGCAGGGCCCTACAGTGCAACCATTTACTTGCATATGTGCCTAAATACTTATCTGTGCAACCTGGAATTTAGATTTAGGAGCACTAGCACGCCTAGAGAAATTAAGCATTCTACAGTACATTTGTAAAGAAATTATGAAAAATAAAACACTAATATATCTTGATTACATAGGTATTCAACCCCATGGGTTGAATCACCTTTGGCAGCGATTACAACTGTGAGTCTTTCTGGGTAAATCGCTAAGCGCTTTGCACATCTGGATTGTACAATATTTGCACATTATTATTTTAAAAAATTCTTCAAGTTTTGTCAGGTTGGTTGCTGATAAAAGCTAGACAGCCATTTAACTCTTGCCATCGATTTTCACTTTTTTTCAGTTTTACCTTAGTGATTTATTGCAAACAAGATGCATGTTTTAAAAAATATTTGTATTCTGTACAGGCTTTCTTATTTTACACTGTCATGTAGGTTAGTATTGTGGAGTAACAATGTTGTTGATCCATCCTCAGTTTTCTCTTATCTGTAACGGAATTCCTCTTCTTCAGAGGAAGAGTAGCAAGGATCAGACTAATGTGCAGCGTGGTAAGTGTCCATAATTATATATTTAATAAATCAACAGAACACTGAACAAAAGTACAAGCAAACAACCGAAACAGTCCCATATGGTGAAAACACTAACACAGGATACCCACCCACAAAACACAATAGAAAACAGGCTACCTAAATATGGCTCCCAATCAGAGACAACGACTGACACCTTCCTCTGATTGAGAACCATACTAGGCCAAACACATAGAAATATAACAACAGAACAAAACATTTTTAAAAAACATAGAATGCCCACCCTAACTCACGCCCTGACCAACTAACATAAAGACATAAAAAAGGAACTAAGGTCAGAACGTGACAGTACACCCCCCCCAAAGATGCGGACTCCAGACGCAAAACCTGAACCTATAGGGGGGGGTCTGGGTGGGCATTTACCGCGGTGGCGGCTCTGGAGCGGGACGTGGACCCCACTTCACCATAGTCTCGGCCCACTTATGTGGCACCTTAGGAGTGGCGACCCTAGCAACGGGTCCCGAATGGACGGGAGATTCCGGCAGCACCGGACAGGCGGGAGACTCCGGCAGCTCCGGAGTGAAAGGCGATTCCGGCAGCGCCGGAGTGATGGGCGATTCTGGCAGCTCCGGAGTGAAGGGCGTTTCCGGCAGCACCGGAGTAACGGACGGCTCCGGCAGCTCAGTACAGACGGGCGGCTCCGGCAGCTCAGGACAGACGGGCGGCTCCGGCAGCTCAGGACAGACGGGCGGAGAGCTCCAGGACAGAGCTCCGGCAGCTCAGGACAGACGGGAGACTCCGGCAGCTCAGGACAGACGGGAGAGAGCTTAGGGCGGGAGACTCCGGCAGCTCAGGACAGACGGGCGGCTCCGGCAGCTCAGGACAGACGGGCGGGCAGCTCAGGACGGGAGACTCCGGCAGCTCAGGACAGACGGGAGACTCCGGCAGCTCAGGACAGACCGGAGACTCCGGCAGCTCAGGAGAGACGGGAGACTCTGGCAGTGCTGGACAGGAGGGAGACTCTGGCAGCGCTGGACAGGCGGAAGTACCTGTAGGGAGGAGACGGAGAGACAGCCTGGTGCGGGGGGCTGCCACCGGAGGTCTCGAGCACCGAGCCTGCACAACCCTACCAGGCTGGATACTCCCGTACTCCCTGGATACTCCCCGGCTGTGCTGGCGAACCGGGGACACCATGCGTAGGGCCGAGGAGACGCACTGGAGACCAGATGCGCTGAGCCGGCTTCATGTGACCTGGCTCGATGCCCACTCTAGCCCGGCCGATACGAGGTGCTGCGCTGTAACGCACCGGGCTATGCCTGCGCACCGGGGACACCGTGCGCCTCACGGCATAACACGGTGCCTGCCCGGTCCACCTCTCTCCACGGTAAGCACGGGGAGTTGGCTCAGGTCTCCTACCTGACTTAGCCACACTCCCCGTGTGCCACCCCCCCAAGAAATATTTGGGGCTGCCTCTCGACCCAGCCGCGCTGCCGTGCTGCCTCCTCATACCACCGCCGCTCAGCTTTCGCTGCCTCCAGCTCTGCTTTGGGGCGGCGATATTCCCCAGCCTGTGCCCAGGGTCCCTTGCCGTCCAGAATCTCCACCCAGGTCCAGGAGTCCTGAGAATTCTGTCGCTCGTTACCGCGCTGCTTGGTCCTCTTTTGGTGGGTGGTTCTGTAACAGAATTCCTCTTCTTCTTCAGAGGAGTAGCAAGGATCAGACCAATGTGCAGCGTGGTAACAAACAAACAAACAACCGAAACAGTCCCGTATAGTGAAAACACTAACACAGGATACAACCACCCACAAAACACAACGACTGACACCTGCCTCTGATTGAGAGCCATACTAGGCCAAACACATAGAAATATAACAACAGAACAAAACATAGAAAAACAACATAGAATGCCCACCCCAACTCACGCCCCGACCAACTAAAATAAAGACATAAAAAACTAAGGTCTGAACGTAACACTATAAAAGCCATTAAACTCTGAAACAGTTTTAATGTCACCATTGGTGAAATCCTTGAGCAGTTTCCTTCATCTCCGGCAACTGAGTTAGGAAGGACACCTGTATCTTTTGTAGTGACTGGGTGTATTCATACACCATCCAATGTGTAATTATCTCTGTGGGAAACAAAGATGAGGTAGTCATTCAAAAATCATGTTGAACCCTATTATTGCACACAGAGTGAGTCCATGCAACTTATAAATGTGACTTGTTAAGCACATTGTTACTCCTGAACGTATTTAGGCTTGCCATTACAAAGGGGTTGAATACTTATTGACTCATGACATTTCAACTTTTTTTAATTTGCAAAAATGTCTACTTAATTCCACATTATGGGGTATTGTGTATAGGCCAGTGACACAAAACTTCAATTGAATCCATTTTAAATTCAAGGTGTAACACAAAATGTGGGAAAAGTCAAGGGGTGTGAATACTTTTTGAAGGCACTGGAGCTTTATTACCTCAAATATTTTTCATTGTACTCCTACATTTCTTTGTCTGCGCCTACATTTTTCAACTTACTGTAGGTGCAAATGTGCTTCTTATAAAAAAGATCAGCGTAGAGCCCTGCACTGGTCAAAACTAATTTCCTTTGGTCCAGACATTTAATGATTCTGACAGTGTTATGACTAGGACCTAAAGGCCTTGAGTTATTTGAAGCCTATGGCGTTTCTTGCTCTCTGTTGTTGGCGTAAAATGAGAATGTGCATTGACGGCATACTGGAGAAAGTGAGAGAAGAGATCAAAGACCACACATCAGTTAATTATTTATTATGGGGTATGATCTAAAATGTCCCATGCCAAGCAAAATAACTTGACGCTAATTACTAGGATCGTGAAAAACATTAACAGCCGATTAATGCCGGGAAGCTCAAGACACATTATCACCTAGGTTTGTCAAATATTCTTAAGCACAGAAATTATTGGATCGCTAACAGACTTCACACTCTTCAGTTTCTGAATATGCTCCAAGACTTGTTTGCCGGTGTCAGGTTAAGAGTTAAGAGTATGTTGGGGGGGGTGTAGATGCACATTAATACAGAATCCCTCCAAAACAGAGTGAAGAAATGACAAAGATTGAAAGCTCTGGCCCCCCCAGATGTGGTGAATAAACAGCATACCTCACATGGGCTCCATGTGGATCTTGCAGCAGGAAACAAAGACCATCCTGCTCGAGGTTTGAAAAATAAAATGGGGAAGCCCACATAACAGAACAGGGGCATTCACTTCGATCTCGACAGACGAACGGGATGGTAAACAGAATACATTATCCTCCCCGTACTTATGCCCGGCTGATAAAAGGCATTCTTTGTCTCTTGTTCTCTCAGCCTATACTTTCCTAAATTTCACACGTTTTTTCTAATTAGGTGCAGCTGCTTTTTATATACGGGTATTAGAGCAACAGAAGTCTGGAGGGAGAAAATAAAAAACTCCAGGAACTAATTTTAACAGATGGAGGTATTATCTATGTGGCGTCTCGACCCAAAGCACATCTCTCCTGAAATAAAAGGCGGATTGGAGGGGGTAGACATTATATTTCAAAAGGAGACGTTGGAAGGAAGTGCATGTTTCAATGACAAACTTTGGAAAATGTAATTGACAACTGGTGAGAATGGGGGAGAGAGACAATGATGCGTTATTTGGCGATGAGCAGTGTGTGTTGTCACTGCTGCTGGCACTGCTGAATCCCATTTGCAAACCTCTTTTCCCAGGACAGCCCCATGTATCCGACGTTAGGAGGTGATTTTTCCATTGTCAGCAAATGCCAACATTCATTTACACCAGCACACTGCTTCTGAAAAGAGTCTTGCGGTTCATTCGCCGAGGCGGTTCACTCTCTAGAGAGATATTTTAATGATCCCGTCCACCTGTCATTCTTCCTCTTCTCTGGAGTTCTCTGGAGTTTATGGATGGACGTACCCGTACTCAGATTGAACTATTCATCACATTACTTACACCCGATTACATACACCCATGTCTTTCCTTCTTGACAGCATATCTCAGATTAGCCACATTACTACAATAAATTCCACTGTCAGTGCTCCAGAATAAACATGTTTAATTGGATTGTCTCTCGCTGCTTATAATGAGAGATTTGAATGTAGGCCTATGATCACAATACATGTAATAGGCTATACTTTACATTAAAGTAGATCTTTCAGTGGTTGAAATGTAAGCATATATTCCCATAACAAATTAGAATTGTCTGGCATTGAGTTACATTATTCTCTTTCGACATCTCAACTTTCACACTAACTATTATCACTATGTGTTTTATGCAATTGAATTTGTCTCCCAGAGGTGCCAGATACACCTGTTTGGAATAAGAGGGCATTAAAATTCACTTGACATCTAAGTCAGCTTCAATCACCCAACTGCAGATATGATGGCTTATCCATGTAGTGTCCTGTAGTGTATCCAATACAATATATAGAGCTTTGATAGCAAACGTGGCAAAACAGTCCCCAGTCTCAAGCAAAGCACTACTGACCTACACAATGTAGTGGAAATGGTGATGACAGATGATAGTTCCCTCAATGCAGATAGACAATACAATCACAAACATAACATGTTGACAGCATTATATCTTCAACATGTTCACACAGCAGGCTGTAGAAAACATGACAGGAAATTGATACTACTGTCAATCATCTGCCGTAACTAAGACTGTAGGTATACCTAGGGACACCAACACATCTTTACATTGTAATTGATCATCTATTTTGTCTGTGAAATATCAAAACAAAACAAAACAAATCAATTCTGAAGTATGGGTTTCCCCTCTCCTTAGAGGGCTCCTGAGTGGCGGCGCATTCTAAGGCACTGTCTCAGTGCCAGAGACGTCACTACAGACCCCGGCTCTGTATCACAACCGGCCGTGATCAGGAGTCCCGTAGGGCGGCGTACAACTGGCCCAGCGTCGTCCGGGTTAGGGGAGGGTTTGTCAGGGGTAGGCCGTCATTGTAAAATAAGAATTTGTTCTTAACTGACTTGCCTAGTTAAATAAAGGTTAAATAAATACTGGAGAAGCTGTGTCTTAACCTCTGCAGGGAGATGATAACATCCTCTGTGAAGATTTACGGCCAGAAAAGTTTGTTGACTTCCACTACATTTTATTAATGCCCATTGGTCCGGATTAGAGATTCGTCATCGTCTCATTGGCTTTCCTCTGGCTGCAGGGCAGTCCTGGAAATATATAAAGGTTGTTCAATAAGGCTGTTTTCTTCTCCTGCAGCCTTATACGGACTTCAGACAGCGTCTCTAACTTATCCTCCGCCCCAGGAAAGAGCCGTGCAAGCAACATCCTGCCCCGTTAATTCATAGACGTGGCAAAAATATATACAAGTTAAAAGTTGATTTACTGCTTTTAAAGCGCATAAAGTTGTTTTTAAGACTAATGCAACTCTTCCCATATGCTGTTAATTCATTGTGATCGCATATTAGAGGAGAGGATTTGCAGATCGTCCTGTTTTTCCACCTGCCTGTTAATATGCTACTCCGTAAATGTATAATCTTGGGCAAATGTTGTTTAATTAGAGTATTATGAACTTTGCAGAGTTGGTGTGTGTGGGGATGGGGTTACTCCCATATATGTTTGGATTAGTACAAGGTAAATCATGGGGCTATGTGATCACATTAAAATAGTATATTCTGTGCCAGCAGCGGGGCAACTGCTCTCATTCCCTGGAAACCCTCCTGGTTACAGTGCGTAACGAGCACACTGTACAATTTAGCTCATGGCAGTTAATTGACCACTCTCTTCCGGCACCAGCACATGGGAATATTCTCGGATTACCTGTAATAGTAAAATGCTGTTATGTACAGTATACAACAGAAAGAGAATGCTTATTGCTTCCTTTCCTGGAAGGCTAACATGGGCAAAGAAGATGAAACTGGAGCTAACAAGCTAAGCAGCACCTCTCAGTGCTCAGGCTCTCTGCTGTGTGAGAACAGAACAGCCAGAGTGTGTGGTATAATCATTAACTAAGTTATTGTGTGCCACAGCCCATCTGTGACCCACACACAGCCATCCAATCTCAGCTCTGCTGCTAATGAGAAAATTGATCTGGATTGCTCCATATTCAAACTGTACATATTCAAAGTACATGTGGTGGGAGACTGGGATGGTCAATGGTGTGTGCCTTAACTGTGTGTCTCTGTTTGGCACAATAGCGGAATACCTTTTAATACAACTCAAATGGAAAATGCCACATTTTTCTCTGTGCTCTGAGTGTAACACATCAAGGTTTGAAATGTCCTGTTCTTGAAAATAGATTTCCATAAAAGCGACATGACTTCTATTTGAAAAGTGCCACAATTTACCAACATATATTGAGAGCTACATGGCCTATAAATAAAAGATTGCATCGCTGAATTAATAGAGGGATGATTTAGACTGAGATTGCATCAGATCTGGAGCACTACATTTGGGAGCTTCAGGGCCTCTGTAAAAATATTTTTGGAGGGACAGAAGAAGGGAGACAGGAAGAGAAAGAGATATACATAGCGAGAGAGAGAGAGAGATGCTCTCCTTATACAGTAATGATTTGCAGCAAATAGCTTGAGCCCTGTCTTCTTCGCTCATACACCTCTATTAATAAATACTACCTACATGTACCTGTCATGGTTGACATACCACAATAGGCAGCTTGTGTTAGCAAACATAAAGGAACACTGGCATGCTATGTCTTCTTCCTATATTAACAGTGATGCATTGTATGGAATGTATCCTTCCTTTTGCAAGGCTACTTCACCTGTGCTTTCAAATTTCTTCTGGCATAACTTCAAAAGCTAGAGCAGCCCCCTTCTGAAGTCTCAAGAGGGGTTGAACAACCTACAAAGCCCCCTAAAACATGGTTCTACACACACCATACACACGTTCATTTCTGGGTCAGATGTGAGTGCACTAGAACATCATTAACTGTCCCTGTTAGTACCCTCCATGCTGTTTAAGGTGTCCTGACTCAGTCCTAATCTCCTATGCATTAAATGGGAGGAATAAATTAGGTTCTAGTTGGGCTACATTAGTGACTCTGATCTTCATTTGAGTTTGAATCAGGGAGATAAAAATTAAATTAACAGTCTTTCAAAAAACCTGAGTGTTTTTTTCCAAAGGAGTATTTGACCTTCATACCAATGTGGCTTGGGCCGGAGAGAAGAGTTTGTCTCCCCCACACACACACAGCTCAGTAGACAACTACTGTATGTGAGCTGGGAAACAAACATGCTGTTTTCATTAGTGGTCAATGGATTTAAACCTTGAGGGCGCCTATCAGCCCACTGTTAAAATCTCCCCACACAGGCGCCATTGTTACGCCACTCCACACTTTCTGCTCGACTTGAGATCCCTGTTTTGGGGCGGTTTGTCATAGGATGGTACCGTTTTCAAAGAGTGCTACAAGCAAATCAAACAGGGGCCTGATTGATAAAGGGGGTTGAGGTCAGGAGCAAAATCAAAGCATTATTAATTTGCCACAGAAGCTTCACCTGCACAACTTTGGACAAAAAATACATGAAAGCCTTTCATTTAAACTTGTCACCCTGACAAGGGTATTTCCGTTCCCATATCTCTACAAATCTATATACAGTTGAAGTTGGAAGTTTACATACACTTAGGTAACACAATTAAAACTCGTTTTCAACCACTACACACATTTTTGTTAACAAACTATAATTTTGGCAAGTCGGTTAGGACATCTACTTTGTGCATGACAAGTCATTTTTACAACAAATGTTTACAGACAGATCATTTCACTTATAATTCACTTGTCAAAATTCCAGTGGGTCAGACATTTACATACACTAAGTTGACTGTGCCTTTAAACAGCTTGGAAAATTCCAGAAAAAGATGTCATGGCTTTAGAAGCTTCTGATAGGCTAATTGACATCATTTGAGTCAATTGGAGGTGTACCTTTAAACTCAGTGATTCTTTGCTTGACATCATGGGAAAATCAAAAGAAATCAGCCAAGACCTCAGAAAAAAATGGTAAACCTCCACAAGTCTGGTTCATCCTTGGGGCAATTTCCAAACGCCTGAAGGTGCCACGTTCATCTGTACAAACAATAGTACGCAAGTATAAACACCATGGGACTGCGCAGCCGTCATACCGCTCAGGAAGGAGACGCATTCTGTCTCCTAGATATGAACAAACTTTGGTGTGAAAAGTGCAAATCATTCGCCGAACAACAGCAAAGGACCTTGTGAAGATACTGGAGTATCTCCATAGTAAAACGAGTCCTATATCGACATAACCTGAAAGGCCGCTCAGCAAGGAAGAAGCCACTGCTCCAAAACCGCCAGAAAAAAGCCAGACTACGGTTTACAACTCCACATAGGGACAAAGATTGTATTTTTGGAGAAATGTCCTCTGGTCTGATGAAACAAAAAGAGAACTGTTAATAATGACCATCGTTATGTTTGGAGGAAAAAGGAGTAGGCTTGCAAGCCGAAAAACACCATCACAACTGTGAAGCACAGGGTTGGCAGCATCTTGTTGTGGGGGTGCTTTGCTGCAGGAGGGACTGGTGCACTTCACAAAATAGATGGCATCATGAGGAGGCAAAATTATGTGGATATATTGAAGCAACATCTCAAGACATCAGTCAGGAAGTTAAAGCTTGGTCGCAAATGGGTCTTCCAACTGGACAATGACCCCAAGCATACTTCCACAGTTGTGGCAAAATGGCTTAAGGACAACAAGTCAAGGTATTGGAGTGGCCATCACAAAGCCCTGACCTCAACCCTAGAGAAAATGTGTGGTCAGAACTGAAAAGCGTGTGCGAGCAAGGAGGCCTACAAACCTGACTCAGTTACACCAGCTCTGTCAGGAGGAATGGGCCACAATTCACCCAACTTATTGTGGGGAGCATGACCCAAGTTGAACAACTCGGTTGACCCAAGTTAAACAATTTAAAGGCAATGCTACTATATACTAATTGAGTGTATGTAAACTTCTGACCCACTGGGAATGTGATGAAAGAAATAAAAGCTGAAATAAAGCACTCTCTCTACTATTATTCTGACATTTCATATTATTAAAATAAAGTGGTGATCCTAACTGACATAAGAAAGGGAATTCTTACTACAATTAAATGTCAGGAATTGTGAAAAATTGAGTTTGATGTATTTGGCTAAGGTGTTTTGTAAACTTCCGACTTCAACTGTACTTATTTCCCACCATCTCCATGCAAAGAATTGTTCAATTTCCATATCTCTATAAATTGTATCAATGTAAATGGGTGTGGAACAATGCTGTTTTGGCCTTATCCACGACTCAGCAGAGTTAGTCATGAATCAGAAGAAGGGTTTCTGCTAGACTGAGCTGAGATGAAGAAGCAAGCAGAAACCTTATTCAGCGTGGGTTTCAAACTGCCTGGTATAGTCTCTCTGGTGGCTATGTTGTTGCTGGTGGGGTTGTTGCCTGTTTTGTTAGGTGCCTACTTTCTGGACTGACCTCACCACACTAGCGTGTCCCACCACTGTATGGAAGGATGCTACGTGGGGGACATTATACAGGGGGTATGCAGGGGTAAAGGGGAATAATGGCTTAATTAAAACTTCTTATGGCTTGGCGGCAGTATTTCGACGTCTGGATGATAAGCGTGCCCAAAGTAAACTGCCTGTTACTCAGGCCCAGAAGCTAGGATATGCATATAATTGGTAGATTTGGATAGAAAACACTCTAAAGTTTCCAAAACTCTCTAGGTATAACAGAACTGATATGGCAGGCAAAAACCTGAGGAAAATCCATCCAGGAAGTGGGATTTTTTTAATGTGGTTATTTTCAATTGAATGCCTTTAGAGTATCTAATGGGTTACGACCCAGATTGCAGTTCTTATGGCTTCCACTAGAAGTCAACAGACTTTGTTTCGGGCTTGTTTTCTGAAAAATGAAGAAGAATGAGACCTTTCTGTCTGTGGACTAAGGAAGAATGCAGAGCTGGTTTGCGCGCGTGACCCAGTGCGCGCCCTTCGTTGTTTTTCCTTTCTATTGAAGACGCTATTGTCCGGTTGAAATATTATTGATTATTTAGACAATTGACAGCCTGAGGATTAATTATAAACATCGTTTGACATGTTTCGACAAACTTTACCTGTACTATTAGGATGTATTCGTCTGCCTGTTTTGCCCGCCTTTGAGCCAGTGGATTACTGAACAAAACGCACCAACAAAACTGAGTTTTGGGGATATAAAGAGAGACTTTATCGAACAAAACAAACATGTCTTGTGTAGCTGGGACTCTTGTGACTGCAACCATATGAAGATCTTCAAAGGTAAGTGATAAATTTTATTGCTATTTCTGACTTTTGTAATTCCTTTACTTGGTTGTAAAATGTTTGTATGCTTTTTGTAAGCGGGGCGCTGTCCTCAGATAATCGCATAGTATGCATCGTATTCAAAGTATTTTTGAAATCTGACAAACGGCTGGATTAACAAGAAATTAATCTTTAAGCCGATGTATAACACTTGTATTTTTTATGAATGTTTATTATGACTATTGCTATATTTTGAATCTGGCGCTCTGTAATTTCACCGGATGTTGTCGAGGTGGGTCGCTAGCGGAACACCTGCGCCAGAAAGGTTAACATTCTGATGCTGCTACCATCTTGGATATGTTCACTCTTAACTCTCCCTCTTCTTCTTCTTCCATGCAGGTGTAGGAGAAACTGAAGAGAGGTTCAAGCAACCTCAAGCAACTTCAAAGGGCATAACCAAGGTTATGAAGTTCATGCAACCTCAGAGAGAAATGGCAATTGACAAACCAGTCACTTCATACGTACTTCATAGCACCTTTATAAGTAACCATTGTTCCCTAACTAACAGACAAAGTCAACTGCAGCTAGTCAGTACGGTGCTGCAAATTCTGCAAGTTTAGTCCAAAAGTAATTTCAATGTTTTTCAAGTGGCTTGTTCATAAATGTGTGTGGCGGGGGGTGAATCAGTGTGCCTCTGCCGGGGAATCAGTAGCTATTGACTGATCTGACAGAGCATATAATGGGGTGATGTGAGGCAGAGTGAGGTAGCTAGCGGTGATCCATTAATGAGCTTATGCTGCCCTGTTCCCATTGATCCAGGCTGGGGAGGGCTAGCCTGCAGCTTATGAGCACAGACACCACCATAGTCCCCCCATGAAACCCTACAGAGGCCTCCAAAACACCCTGATGGGTCGAGCTCAATTACTGAATGTACCGCATACTTCTATACTGAATTCTTGACATGCCTCACTGTAATATATCTACTGTTGTACATACAGTATCATTCTTCATATATATTTTTGGTGTATATACGCATAGATGGCATATAGATTACTGATTGAGTTATTTGGGTTGTTAATTGGATTCATTCTTGATTTCTTGTTTTTGATCATTTGTGTTCTTGTTTTGATATTTTACCCCCATAACATCTGCTGAACTGTGTATGAGACCAATAAACTTTGATTTGATTTGAGTTCAGTCGGTTCCGTTTTTAGCATTATTTTTACATCTAGGCCAAATCGATAAACACTAGGTAGACATTTAGACAGTGTACCTACGGACAGTAGTTTGGAGCTATAATTTAATAAGCAAATTATTTTACGTAGAAAAGAGTATTTCAATGGAGGAAGTGATTCCAAAATAGCACATAGCGAATGTGCTTAGAAATACACAATCAAATGCTCCAGACAGGATGTCTAAACTAAATGAGTAACAGAAAAGACTGTGGTTCACCATATTCGTGTCAATCTTCCCACGTCTGTCACTTTAAAAATAAACCATCTGCTAATGGTTATAGGGCAATGGCTACGGCTTTGTTGGAAAGTTGACGCTCTGAAATGCCTGTCTTAAAAACTAACATGGCTCTCGACATGAAGCTGTCCTGGTCACTGATAAAACATACCAAGCTGGCATTAGAGGTAAATGGGCTGAATTAATAGAAACCTCTCCACTCGACGGTACAAGAGACAGAGAGCCACAGCTAGAACCTGAAGCAGCCCAGAGGTCTGGTTTGAATTCCACTGACCCGGTGTCAGCTCTCAGGTTTCATTGGCCTCTAATGGCATAAATCAGACCAATCCAGTCTCATTGGACAAAACGCATTCCAATTTGTCACCGGCTAATAGGTGCAGACACAACAAATTAAAGCTCGTAAAAAATTACGCTCCGTTTACGAGAGAGTCTGAATTAGCCACAGACAGGTTAGGGAACATAACTAGGGCACTCTACAAGAGACCATCTTGAAAACATCTCACACTTGCAAATGTATACTGTATTCGAGACTTCAAATACTTAGGCTCCTTTTTAGCATTGTTGCTGGTGCATCAGAAGCTTTTTTGTCCTGGAAATAACAGGCGTCCTGGAAAGAAAACACTTTTTTTCAAGAGTTGTCTTCTTTTCAAGTGTTAATGATCTGATTATTTTTGCACATATGTTTTTGTTATGGAAATCTAATTCGAGATTATTGGGGACATCAATCGTCTTGGATCATTGGCAAACAAAGTGGTTTCGATGGGCCTCTTACAGGCTTGGGCTAGACCATAAAAGAACGGAATCCCTCACCTCTTGTACACACAGATTTCAATCAACAGTTTGGATCAACATCACCAACAGGAGGCTGCACTGGTTGCCATGGCAACATATTTTGCAACTAAGAGCCGGAAACACACTAACTGAATAACAACGGGGGCGGTGCTGACTTCAGAGAATGGTAGGCCGTTTTTCACCAGACTTATTATTTGCTGACATATCATTCACACACCAAACATCCAACTCTGGCAGCACTTTTTGAGTTGGGTGATCATTTGTCAGTTTTGGCATAATTAGGATATACAGTACATATTGTATTATCAGAGGTTAAAACATGTCCAACGTTATTTATTTTCCAAACGGCACTTTTTCCAAAGTACTAGAGAAAGACCTTTTAACTTGTGCTTTTGACAATGTACCAAAGTAACAGTGAAAAGGTCAAAGATTGGAACAGTGACATTATAAAGCCCAAAATAGGCACTGAAAGTACCTAGGAATTTTTACTACTGTCACTAATCCTACCTTTTGCCAACCAGCCTTTGTGCTACAGTATCATCCTACACCCTTGCTCATCTTACCCTCAGCAGACATAAACAAAGATGATCGATCTCTATTGTTGAGCCTTATTCTGCTTTTTCAACAACAGTGACTTTAGTGTGTGTGTCAACGGAATTGGTTTTCAATAGAGGCCGTGTGAGGTGGCGGGAGCGCCAAAACAGTATTTTGCTGAATGCTACCAGACTAAGTGGAGTGTATAAATGAGAGGGATATTGTAATGAAACATTTCAACGGCTACGGATTTGGAGAGCTGCTGGGTGCGAAGGAAAGGTAGGGCTCGACAAGAGTGAGGGGTTCTTAACTTGCCGACGCACCCGGGCGGGCATGGTGACAAGGATGGTGTCAGGTAGCACCTAGGTTAATAAGATTTCTCACAAGGTTGAAACGCTGACTGATTTACCGGTCTGATAAATTACCGGTACATATCCTTACATCTTGTTTGAACAAGGAAGATATTAGCTGTGATTTTGCACAGACACCCCCCACTTCCACAGCCCCCCCAAAATAATGGCTGTTTCAGACTTGTCTAGGCAATATATTTCCTTTCTAATTTTGGTCATGCCAAACTGTTACAAATGTTACAAATTCAGGAACACCTACTAATTTAACATCAGCAATAACACAGAGTTTCCCGTTTCATGCTGATGGATTTCTGGAGTTAGGGTCGGAAATGGAATATTCTCACTCCCTTTAAGTACAGTACACTTCTAATAACATGAACTCGTCATGGGAAGGCGAGTGTCTTTCATTAAGATAATTTCCCTACACATACAGACGGTGAGACCAGTGTGGTAACTACTGTGAGGGAGGAGAATAGGACAATAAGAGAGAAGGAGAAGAGGAGGAAAGCAGGCCCCAGCCCCCACCCTCCTCCCTTTCCCGCCCATCTAATGGATGGGTTTTGTATACATTCACTTCCAGCACTCAACACCTCCCTTGGCACAGAGGGGGGAAGCTAAGGCTCTTTTTACCACAATTAAGCTGTGATGAAAAGTGTGTGGCTAGTTTTACAGGACCTGTTTAACCAAAAACATTGTGGGGCCTATGTGATGGAGGAAGACTATTTGGGTCGAAACGTTCTCTGTTCCGCAATAGGCTTCGAGAGTAAGAGGATACCTGTGGGATATACAGTAGTTGTCACGTTCTGACCATAGTTATTTTGTGTTTTCTTTGTTTTAGTGTTGGTCAGGACGTGAGCTGAGTGGGCATTCTATGTTGTGTGTCTAGTTTTCCTGTTTCTATGTTTGGCCTGATATGGTTCTCAATCAGAGGCAGGTGTTAGTCATTGTCTCTGATTGGGAACCATATTTAGGTAGCCTGTTTTGTGTTGGGTTTTTGTGGGTGGTTGTCTTCTGTCTTTGTGTGTCTGCACCAGACAGAACTGTTTCAGTTTTTCACAGTTATTTTGTAGTGTTCACGTTTACCGTCTTTATTAAACATGATGAACACTAACCACACTGTGCTTTGGTCCCCTCCTTCGTCCACAGAAGAAAGCTGTTACAGTAGTGATGACTCTACCTCTAAGGCTACACAGGGTCTGACTCGGATTACTTTATCTGAACATGAATCAGTCATGTTACCATGTGTTTTACAAAGGAAGGACTGAGTAGGTTTACAGAGCCCTTGTGCAATGACAACATAACTAGTTCAAAATCATATTGCCACCTGAAACATATCATGCCAGATACACAGTTGGGTGGAGCGGAATAGTGTACAGCGCAACAGTACCACTTACTAATGCTCATTGTAGAAACTTGCTGCTTGGAGGTCAGTTCGATCAGGAGATAAGACTAGTATCATTGATGTATTAATTCCAGGAAGCTAGACAAACACAAAGTAAGAATCTTTCCAGTGAACTTTGAATATAAGAGAGCTTAATAATTACAAATTGCCCTCTCCGGGAGACTGGTATATACTCTCTGAAGCAGGGCGAGGAAGGTAAGGCATCAGGGAAAGGACAGGGTAGCTGGACAAATCTTATCCTGCATGTCTCCCACTATACTTTCAACTGACCTTTTAATTAACGTGAAGCATAGTCACGGTCGGGTTGCCAAAATGACTTGCTGATCCCAAACACCAGCTGAGAGAGGGGGGACAGAGAGAGAAAAAGAGGCAGAGAGAGAATGACAGAGCAAGCAGGCTCATACCTCTCAGTTGTGCTCGCACTTCTGCATACCATCAAAGGGGGATTTGAGAGTTTACAAGTACACTCTTTCTTTTGGACGGTCACGGCAGCAGGGGGATGCTAGGTCTGCCTGGCTGAAATGGATTCACTGCATACAGGCGTTGATATATGACCTGGCAAACTGAATTGCCTACCAAGACAGCTGTGGCAAAACAAAGAAAGAATCTGGACGGTCCTGGTTTCAAAAAGCTGTTGCATTGACATGAGTGATGTAAGATTCTCCTTAGCTTTAATTTCAGCACCATGCTTTTAAAAATCAAGATAGCATGGGTTTTCCAAATGGTAGGTCTAAATAAAATGAACACATTCCTCATTGTAGGCTATGATTTTCAAAGGTGTAGCAGCTTCTCCAATGACTCTGACAAACCATAGGGAGTCATTACTCTAGCCCACATATGTTGGAGGACATGGCCTTTCAAAGCCATCCATCACGGCTGGCTGATGAAAATGTCAAGCCAGCTTGTTTAGTCCGAGTCCTAATGTCAGCTGCAGGTAGCGAATTTCTAGACACTGTTGTCAAAAGGCATCAAAAACACACTGACTGACCTTTGAGATATAATGCCTTGGAGCGATTTTCTCTTTTATTTGTTATGCCCGTATTAAAGAAAGTATAGAGAGGACCATGAAGAATAGACTAGTAAACCATTATAAACACAGAAAGCTTGGGAGCTGTAAAAACAACGGACTTGTCCAAATTTGTGTGAGTCTTACTGAATTGTCACAGCACAGGCTCAAATATATGTTAAAATGTTTTTTAATCTTCTATAAAAATCATTAGTATCAAAAAAAATTAGACTGCTAAATATAATATGTATTACGAAGCAATGAGTAATTGTATGTGTATATATATATAAATTGGGGGGTGGTACTAGCTCCATTAATTTCACTGTAGCATTGGCCCCCTCTGTCGGACACGGACAAATTATACAAGATACAACTCACAAGGCCCAAGTGCTCTGTTTGGTACAATTTGTGTCCATATTAGACAAACACACATTTATTAAAAATGTTCTTGTATTTGACCTTTTAAGAGGTCCGGGGGGCTGATGTCAAGTCCTACAGAGACTATACATGTTTTTGGATTCTCCTGGACCAGACAAGTAAAACAGTATCTTGCAGTTCAATATACCTCACATGGAACTCAGTCAATAGCTGTTGACATCACAAGCCTCTCTTAGTCAATGAAAATTTAGCAGGGACTCTTACGAAAACTAGGTTGTGTAGTACCGCTTACGTCCACTAGATAATACACACCACTGGACGCACAGCAACGAGCGGAAACACATAATGTCAGACTAGTTTTTGGGGGGATTATTTAAACAGCCTAGTACGTGATTTCAGGGACAAGGATTTTTGTCAGCTCTAAAGGTTTTAAGTTATAATTATTTGTATTTATTTATTGGGAACATTTTAAATAGGAAATTAACAATCTAAGTGTATTATTTGAGGCTATATGGGAAAAATTGCAATACATAAATGGAGCATCTCTTACTAGGTCATAAAAACATTAACTTGTAATTCTCATTAAATTCCTCTGTTTATTCTGTTTTTAGAAAGACACACAAACCCAGTGGAATGCATGGCCTGCAATGCTTTAAATGGGAGGGCAATGATGAACTGAGTTATTGTTAATCTGGTTGGATAAATCTGATACTATTTTCCATTTCCACTGGAACATTTATTCTGGCTGCAGTCCAAAAAAATCTCCTACCGCAATGGCATTAAATTCCACTCAAAGTAAATGCACAGAACAAAAATATAAACACAACATGTCCATGTTTCATGTTTCATGATCTGAAAAAAAAGATCCCAAAAATGTTCCATATGCACCAAAAGCTTATTTCTCTAAAATGTTATGCACACATTTGTTTACATTCTTGTTAGTGAGCATTTCTTCTTTGCCAAGATAATCCATCAACATGACATGTGTGGCATATCAAGAAGCTGATTAAACGGCATGATCATTACACAGGTGCATCTTGTGCTGGGGACAAGAAAAGGCCACTCTAAAATGTGCAGTTGTCACACAACACAATGCCACAGATGTCTCAAGCTTAGAGGGAGTGTGCAAACATTGTGAACAGAGTGCCTCATGGTGGCGGTGGGGTTACGGTAAGGGCAGGCATAAGTTACGGATAACAAACACAAATGCATTTTAACGATTGGCAATTAGAATGCACAAAAATACCGCAACAAGAGCCTGATGCTCATTGTGAGGCCCATTTTTTAAGGTATCCGTTTTCCCAGTCATGTGAACTCTATAGATTAGGGCCTAATGAATTTATTTCAATTGACTGATTTCCTCATAAGAACTGTAACTCAGTAAAATCTTTTATATTGTTGCATGTTGCATTTATATTTTTGTTCAGTATTCTGTAGATAGTACATTTTACTTGATTAGAAAACAACCTTATCTACTGGAGTAAATGTAATATTTTACGTTATTGTGGTTTTTATCAGGATAGAACTGGGAAGAGATGTGCAAACAACAAAACTTTGAGTCATCATTCAGCAAGCCTTTTCTCTGGAATAATCTAACTCCAAATGAATCCATGCTGTACCACAGTGGCATCACTGTAGCATCAGGTGGCCCTGTGGCAGTTGTCTGAGATGGAAAGCCACAAAGGATGATAACGAATATCGGCCTACATGTAATTTCTCGACACGTACTGTATATTTCCCTACTGTGAGGGACAGAGAGGTGTCCTATATACTTCTAAAAGGAGGCCTGGGACGACTAATCTTGTTGACAAGCAGCCGCAAAATAAGCTCCTGTGCTGAGGAGTTCAGCATCATCATTAGTAGAGCCATCAAGGTGATTTTCCAGATCCCTGTCAAGTTAGACTTTTGGACTGTTTTCACATTGTGCTCTACACTACTGTATAGTATGTTCCATTCAGGAAGCCAAAGCTGTCCCGCTCTCCCCACTACCCCTGCCAGTCTAGATAATGAAACAATTGAATTGGCTCCATAGGAGTTTGACAGGGGGGCGAGGGCGGAAAGCCCCCCTTACAAAGTGCTTAATTCATTATTATTGCATAAGACTTCTTTGTCCCGCTCTCTCCTTCCACTCTATTGTCTAATGGATTATCCTCTTCTTCCCAGACACCCAGGAGAGTTCTTGATGGTAACTGTAATGGTGGAAGGCAAGTGGTTGTTATATGGAGAAGGGGAGTAGGGTAGAGGAGGGGGGAAGCACATATGCATAGTAAGACATCGTTTGGATGCCCAGGTACAGGGGAGGATGGAGTGGGGATGATCAGTACCAGCCAAAAGATTGGGCACACCTACTCATTCAAGGGTTTTTCTTTGTTTTAACTATTTTGTACATTGTAGAAGAACAGTGAAGACATAACAACTATGAAATAACACATATGGAATCATGTAGTAACCCAAAAAGCGTTAAACAAATCAAAAAATATTTTAGATTTTAAATTCTTTAAAGCAGCCACCCTTTGCCTCGATGAGAGCTTTGCAAACATTTGGCATTCTCTCAACCAGTTTTTCAACCACTACACAAATTTCTTGTTAACAAACTATAGTTTTGGCAAGTCGGTTAGGACATCTACTTTGTGGATCACACAAGTCATTTTCCAACAATTGTTTACAGACAGATATTTCACTTATAATTTACTGTATCACAATTCCAGTGAGTCAGAAGTTTACATACACTCAGTTGACTGTGCATTTCAACAGCTTGGAAAATTCCAGAAAATTATGTCATGGCTTTAGAAGCTTCTGATAGGCTAATTGACCTCAGTTGAGTCAATTGGAGCTGTACCTGTGGATGTATTTCAAGGCCTACCTTCAAACTCAGTGACTCTTTGCTTGACATCATGGGAAAATCAAAAGAAATCAGCCAAGACCTCAGAAAAAAAAATTCTGGTTCATCCTTGGGAGCAATTTCCAAACGCCTGAAGGTACCACGTTCATCTGTACAAACAATAGTATGCAAGTATAAACACCATGGGACCATGAGGCCTTCATACCACTCAGGAAGGAGACGCATTTTGTCTCCTAGAGATGCACGTACTTTGGCACGAAAAGTGCAAATCTATTCCAGAACAACAGCAAAGGACCTTGTGAAGATGCTGGAGGAAACAGGTACAAATGTATCTATATCCACAGTCAAACGAGTCCTATATCGACAAAACCTGAAAGACCGCTCAGCAAGGAAAAGGCCACTGCTCCAAAGCCGCCATGAAAAGCCAGACTACAGTTTGCAACTGCACGTGGGGACAAAGATTGTACTTTTTGGAGAAATGTCCTCTGGTCTGATGAAACAACATAGAACTGTTTGGCCATAATGACCAGTGTTATGTTTGGAGGAAAAGGGGGAGGCTTGCAAGCCGAAGAACACCATCCCAACCGTGTAGCATGGGGGTGGCAGCATCATGTTGTGGGGGGGGGGGGCTTTGCTGCAGGAGGGACTGGTGCACTTCACAAAATACATGGTATCATGAGGAGGCAAAATTATGTGGATATATTGAAGCAACATCTCAAGACATCAATCAGGAAGTTAAAGCTTGGTCGCAAATGGGTCTTCCAAATGGACAATAGCCCCAAGCATACTTCCAAAGTTGTGGCAAAATGGCTTAAGGACAACAAAGTCAAGGTATTGGAGTGGCCATCACAAAGCCCTGACCTCAATTGTTTAGAAAATGTGTGGGCAGAACTGAAAAATCATGTGCGTGCAAGGAGGCTTACAAACCTGACTCACTTACACCAGCTCTGTCAGAAGGAATGGGCCAAAATTCACCCAACTTATTGTGGGAAGCTCGTGCAAGGCTACCCGAAATGTTTGACCCAAGTTAAAATATTTAAAGGCAATGCTACCAAATACAAATTTAGTATATGTAAACTTCTGACCCACTGGGAATGTGATGAAAGAAATAAAAGCTGAAATAAATCAATCTCTCTACTATTATTCTGACATGTCACATTCTTAAAATAAAGTGGTGATCCTAACTGATCTAAGACAGGGATTCTATACTAAGGTTAAATGTCAGGAATTGTATAAAACTGAGTTTAAATGTATTAAGCTAAGGTGTATGTAAACTTCCGACTTCAACTGTAAGTATTCAAAACCTTTACTCAGTACTTTGTTGAAGCACCCTTGGCAGCGATTACAGCCTCGAGTCTTCTTGGGTATGACGCTACAAGCTTGGTGTTTCTCCCATTCTTCAAGTTGGATGGGGAACGTCGCTGCACAGCTTTTTTCAGGTCTTTCCATGTTCGATTGGGTTCAAGTCCAGGCTCTGGCTGGGCCACTCGAGGACATTCAGAGCTTGTCCCGAAGCCATTCCTGTCTTGTCTTCAAATCAAATCAAATGTATTTGTCACATACACATGGTTAGCAGGTGTTAATGCAAGTGTAGCGAAATGCTGGTGCTTCTAGTTCCGACCATGCAGTAATATCTAACAAGAAATATAACCTAACAATTTCACAACAACTACTACTACAAGTGTAAAGGAATGAATATGTACATAAAAAATATATAAATGAGTGATGGCCGAACGGCATAAGCAAGATGGAGTAGATGGTATAGAGTACAGTATATACATATGAGATGAGTAATGTAGGGTATGTAAACATTTGTGGCATTGTTTAAAGTGGCTAGTGATACATTACATCAAGATGGCAAGATGCAGTAGATGGTATAGCGTACAGTATATACATATGAGATGAGTAATGTAGGGTATGAGAACATTATATAAAGTGGCATTGTTTAAAGTGTTTTTGGTGACAAGCCGAATTTCTTCAGCCTCCTGAGGTTGAAGAGGCGCTGCTGTGCTTTCTTCACCACACTGTCTGTGTGGGTGGACCATTTCAGTTTGTCCGTGATGCGTACGCCGAGGAACTTAACTTTCCACCCTCTCCACTAATGTCCCGTCAATGTATATAGGGGGCTGCTCCCTCTGCTGTTTCCTGAAGTCCACAATCATCTCCAACGGCCTGTCTGGGAGTAAGGCATCGTGATCCGCGACTGGGATGGTTTTTCTTTTTTAGTTTGTGATTGACTGTAGACCCTGCCACATACCTCTCACGTCTGAGCCGTTGAATTGCGACTCCACTTTGTCTCTGTACTGACGCTTAGCTTGTTTGATTGCCTTGCGGAGGGAATAGCTACACTGTTTGTATTCAGTCATGTTTCCGGTCACCTTGCCCTGATTAAAAGCAGTGGTTCGCGCATTCAGTTTTGCGCGAATGCTGACCTCAATCCACGGTTTCTGGTTGGGGAATGTTTTAATAGACGCTGTGGGTAACCATCACCGATGCACTTGTTAATAAACTCGCACACCGAATCAGCGTATTCGTCGATGTTGTTGTTCGCCACATTGCGGAACATATCCCAGTCCACGTGATTGAAGCAATCTTGAAGCATGGAATCCGATTGGTCGGACCAGCGTTGAACAGACCTGAGCACGGGAGCTTCCTGTTTTAGTTTCTGTCTATAGGCTGGGAGCAACAAAATGGAGTCGTGGTCAGCTTTTCCGAAGGGAGGGCGGGGGAGGGCCTTATATGCGTCCCGGAAGAATAACAGTGGTCTAGGGTTTTGCCAGCCCTGGTAGAACAATTGATATGCTGATAGAATTTGGGGAGCCTTGTTTTAGGATTAGCCTTGTTAAAATCCACAGCTACAATAAATGCAGCCTCAGGATATGTGGTTTCCAGTTTACATAGAGTCCAATGAAGTTCTTTCAGGGCAGTTTGTGTCTGCTTGGGGGGGAACGACTGTGATTATGATCGAAGAGAATTCTCTTGGTAGATAATGCGGTCGGCATTTGATTGTGAGGAATTCTAAGTCAGGTGAACAAAAGGACTTGAGTTCCTGTATGTTGTTATGATCACACCACGTCTCGTTAATCATAAGGTTACACCCCCACCCTTCGTCTTACCAGAGAGTTGCTTGTTTCTGTCGGCGCGATGCGTGAAGAAACCAGGTGGCTGTACCGACTCAGATAGCGTGTCTCGAGTGAGCCATGTTTCTGTGAAACAAAGAACGTTACAGTCTCGGATGTCTCTCTGGAATGCAACCCCTGCTCGGATTTCACCTACCTTGTTGTCAAGAGACTGGACATTGGCGAGTAGGATGCTTGGGGGCGGTGCGCGATGTGCCTGTCTACAAAGCCTGACCAGAAGACCGGTCCGTCTGCCCCTTCTAAGGCGTTGGGTCGCCGGCTGGGATCCGATCCATTGTCCTGGATGGTAGGCCAAACAGAGGAGCCGCTTCGGGAAAGTCATATTCGTGGTCGTAATGTTGGTGAGTTGACACTGCTCTTATATCCAATAGTTCCTCCCGACTGTATGTAATAAAATCTAAGATCACCTGGGGGGCCAATGTAAGAAATAACACATAAAATAAATAAAAATACTGCATAGTTTCCTAGGAACGGAAGCGAGGCGGCCATTTGTCGGTGCCGGAAGTTGTCTTGGCTGTGTGCTTAGGGACATTGTCCTGTTGGAAGGTGAAACCTTCGCCCCAGTCCTGAGTGCTCTGGAGCAGGTTTTCATCAAGGACCTTTCTGTACTTTGCTCTGTTCATCTTTGCCTTGATCCTTACTAGTCTCCCAGTCCCTGCCACTGAAAAACATCTCCACCGCATGATGCTGCCACCACCATGCTTCACAGTAGGGATGAGGCTAGGTTTCCTCCAGACGTAATGCTTGGCAGTTAGGCCAAGTAGCTCAATCATGGTTTCATCAGACCAGAGAATCTTGTTTCTCATGGTCTGAGTTCTTTAGGTTCCTTTTGGAAAACTACAAGAAGGCTGTCATGTGCCTTTTACGGAGGAGCGGCCTCCGTCTGGCCACTGTACCATAAAGGCCTGATTGGTAAAGTGCTGCAGAGATGGTTGTCCTTCTGGAAGGTTCTCCCATCTCCACAGACGAACTCTGGAGCTCTGTCAGAGTGACCATTGGCGTCTTGGTCACCTGCCTGACCAAGACCCTTCTCCTCTGATTGCTCAGTTTGGCCAGGTGGCCAGCTCTAGGAAGAGTCTTGGTGGTTCCAAACTTCTTCCATTTAAGAATGATGGAGGCCACTGTGTTCTTGCGGACCTTCAATGCTGCAGAAATATTTTGGTACCCTTCCCCAGATCTGTACAGACAATTCCTTCGACCTCATGGCTTGGTTTTTGCTCTGACATGCACTGTCAACTCTGGGACCTTATATAGACAGGTGTGTGCCTTTCCAAATCATGTCCAATCAATTGAATTTAACACAGGTGGACTCCAAACAAGTTGTAGAAACATCTCAATGATGATCAATGGAAACAGGATGCACCTGAGCTGAATTTCGATTCTCATAGCAAAGAGTCTGAAAACATATGTACATAAGGTTGTTCTGTTTCTTAGTTTTAATACATTTGAAAGTATTTCTAAAATCCTGTTTTTGCTTTTTCATTATGAGTAGGTATTGTGTTGAGAAATGTTTTATTTAATACATTTTAGAATGAGGCTGTAACGTACCACATTTGGAAAAAGGGAACAGGTCTGAATACTTTCAGAATACACTGTAAAGTAAATGGAGTATCTCTGATTTACATACCAAATAATATGAAATGCTCTGAGTCCACATTGCCCCTCCCTTACCATCAATTCCACTGTCTATGTCTGACTGGCTCATTTCCCCACCACTCTCCCCCTCTTGAGCAGACACTACATCACGCTCAACAATAGACTATTAACATCCGCAATGAGGGCCCATCATCCACTACAACAGTGGGTAAGTGGAGATCTTTTATGAGGGGAGGGGTGGAGATGAGAGATAGAGAGGGACAATGCTCAATATGTCTAACAAAGAATTGGCCTATTGTTTCTCAGAGACCAGAGGAGACTGGAGGTTCAGGCGCTGCAGACATTTGCATTCCACATGTCCTCTGGCCGTGCCTCTGTTCCACAGTACCTCAGAAAGATGGTGAATGCTTCCACAAGGTCAGGGATAAGGTACTTGATAGCTTTCAGGAAGTGACAAATGCTACAGTACAGAGAGCTGTGCTTTAGTACAGTAGTACAGTTGAGCCAGCCCAGATTTGTTATTTTGTCACTAGGACACAAGCCTGCTCCCCTTCATCATCCAAAATGGTGGCTCAGTGAGATATAACAGGCCCTTGATGACAAGAGATGTCCCTGACACTTGCAGTGTTGCTCTCTCACCTTCCTACACTACGATTAGCCACAAAACATTACTAGAGGCAATGTGTGTACCCCCCTCCCATCACCTCCTCTTCTGAGGAATCTTTCCTTGGTAGTAGCAGTAGCAATCTTGTCTCGTCAAACTTCCCACTCCCCCGCAATTTTAACCATTCAGGAGTAATGAGAGAACCTGGAGCCTTTTCACTGGCGACATAATCTGCCGAGGCCCCTAGCCTGCCTGGGCAAACACCCTCAATAATGTTGCAAATGCCCTGTCACAAATCTTCACGACTAAAAAGGTGACAGTAATAAATAAATATATCAGTGCCGTTTCAACATTTCAAATTCCTGTGCTATCAGCTCCTTGGAAACGTGACTAGCATGGCTAAGGGTGGGAAGGCAGAGAACCCTGAAAGTGAACGGAAAGAAGTCAGTGCAGGTGGTTCTCAAGTCTCCTTAGTCTGAGCTGAAGTGAAAAAGGGATGAAAGTAAGGGGAGACAAGGAGAGCAAGTCACTTTAGACTAGTGAGTCCTAAGCTTCCACCTATCACATGACTGGGACTACCAATTAACCAACTGTCTGTTTGCTTTTGTTCAATTCATTATGTTCACATCTTTATTTCTGTACACTACTGTTAGTCCACACAAGACTAGGTCTAAGCCTATTCACAGTACCATCCCATAGAGGAGAAAAACTGGAGAGAACAGTGAGCAACAGGGAAAGATAGGTAACTGACTAAAGGAAACAGTTGAGTAAATGACGGATACAAAGTACAGTATATTGAAAGCAGGTGCTTCCACACAGGTGTGGTTCCTGAGTAGAGGTCGACTGATACCGATGCCGATTATTGGAGGACGAAAAAAAGCCGATGCCGATTTATTAATCGGCCGATTTATTTTTAGAAGTATTTATTTATTTGTAATAATGACAATTACAACAATACTGAATGAACTTTTTTTTCACTTTTAATATAATACATCAATAAAATCATTTTAGCCTCAAATAAATTATGAACCATATTCAATTTGGTTTAAATAATGCAAAAACAAAGTGTTGGAGAAAAAAGTAAAAGTGCAATATCTGCTGTGTAAAAAAGCTAACGTTTAAGTTCCTTGCTCAGAACTTGAGAACATCTGAAAGCTGGTGGTTCCTTTAAACATAAGTCTTCAATATTCCCAGGTAAGAAGTTTTAGGTTGTAGTTATTATAGGAATCATAGGACTATTTCTCTCTATACCATTTGTATTTCATATACCTTTGACTATTGGATGTTCTTATAGGCACTTTAGTATTGCCAGTGTAACAGTATAGTTTCCGTCCCTCTCCTGGCCCCTACCTGGGCTCGAACCAGGAACACATTGACAACAGCAACCCTCGAAGCATCGTTACCCATCGCTCCACAAAAGCTGCAGCCCTTGCAGAGCAAAGGGGAACAACTACTTCCAAGGTCTCAGAGCGAGTGATGTCACCGATTTGAAACGCTATTTGTGCACACACCGCAAACTAGATAGATATTTCACATCGGTTACACCAGCCTAATCTCGGTAGTTGATAAGCTTGAAGTCATAAACAGCTCAGTGCTTGAAGCACAGCAAAGAACTGCAGGCAAACACACAAAAGTGCTGTTTGAATGAATGCTTACGAGCCTGCTGCTGCCTACCACCGCTCAGTCAGACTGCTCTATCAAATATCAAATCATAGACTTAATTATAACATAATAACACACAGAAATACGAGCCTTAGGTCATTAATATGGTCAAATCCGGAGACAATCATTTTGAAAACAAAACATTTATTCTTTCAGTGAAATACGGAACCGTTCCGTATTTTATCTAACGGGTGGCATCCCTAAGTCTAAATATTGCTGTTACATTGTACAACCTTCAATGTTATGTCATAATTATGTACAATTCTGGCAAATTAATTACGGTCTTTGTTAGAAATAAATGGTCTTCACACAGTTCGCAAAGAGCCAGGCGGCCCAAACTGCTGCATATACCCTGACTGCTTGCACGGAACGCAAGAGAAGTGACAATTTCCCTAGTTAAAATAAATTAATGTTAGCAGGCAATATTAACTAAATATGCAGGTTTAAAAATATATACTTGTGTATTGATTTTAAAAGAAAGGCATTGATGTTTATGGTTAGGTACACATCGGTGCAACGACCGTGCTTTTTTCGCGAATGCGCTTGTTAATTAAATCATCACCCGTTTGGCGAAGTAGGCTATGATTCAATGATAAATTAACAGGCACCGCATCGATTATATGCAATGCAGGACACGCTAGATAAACTAGAAATATCATCAACCATGTGTAGTTAACTAGTGATTATGTTAAGATTGATTGCTTTTTATAAGATAAGTTTAATGCTAGATAGCAACTTACCTTGGCTTTTTGCTGCACTCGTGTAAGAGTTAGTTAGTCTGCCATGCAGGCTCCTTGTGGAGTGCAATGTAAGGCAGATGGTTAGAGCGTTGGACTAGTAACCGGAAGTTTGCAAGATCGATTCTCCGAGCTGACAAGGTAGAAATCTTTCGTTCTGCCCCTGAACAAGGCAGTTAACCCACCTTTCCTAGGCTGTCATTGGAAATAATGTGTTCTTAACTGAATTGACTAGTTAAATAAATAAAGGTAAAAAAAAAAATGAATCGGCCACAATCAGTGTCCAAAAATGCAGATTACCGATTGTAATAAAAACTTGAAATCGGCCCTAATTAAATGGCTAAATAATCGGTCGACCTCAGTTGACCCGAGTTAATAAAACAAATTAACATCCCATCATTCGCAGGGTCGTGTATAAAAATGCCCGGTTGCCCATTATTTTGGCTACCATGGCAAATAGAAGAGATCTCAGTGACTTTGAAAGAGGTGTCAAAGGAGCATAGAGAGATAAAAGGGTGTGTGTATGTCTCAGTCACCAGATCTCAACCCAACTAAACACTTCTGGGATATTCTGGTGTGCCTGAGACAATGTTTTCCATCAATAACTACTGGATTTCTTGTGGTAGAATGGTGTCACCTCCTTCCAATAGACTTCCAGACACTTAGAACACGTAGAATCTATGCCATGGAGAATTGAAGCTGTTCTGGCGGCCCAACGCCCTATTAAGACACTATGTCAGCGTTTCCTTTCATTTTGGACCTTGGTAGCACAAATGTCTTTGTATTCAGTGATTGTGGCGACATAAAGGAGCATTAGAAAAAATGCATCTGTGATGCAGTGAACAAGTCTATGGACATAGCTGTGGTAAAATGCGCTTCTATCTGGCTGCACTGTCGAAGCTGAAACAATGTTGGAAAAATGGCCTTGGCTCCGCCACCATGTGTGGCTTCTCTCTGATGACAATGGCTATAGCCCTGAGCAAAAACCTCTGTTGAAGTTCTCACTTCCACTTATCAGGATTGAATGGATGGACACACACACACTGGCTGTCACAGACACACATGCCTGTTTTTCGACAGTGGAGATTTCCACTTTCCCAGGAGATATGCCAGTACATAAAGCAGTATCCAGATAAATTAAAAACCAAGTGTCCACTTAACACTTTCTATTAGTGCCCTGGGAGAATACGAGGCAAGTGTTATAGGTAGAAAAACAAAATGAAAGAGGAAATGTTCTCCTTATGTCTGTGGAAGTATAGAAGATGGCTTCAGGGGGATCCTTTGAACATCAAACCTTCCCTGGAGCCTACAGGAGGACGTTCAAGGAGCCTTGTAAAGCTAACCCCAGAACTGAACTCAGACATTGCTACTGAACCCGTGATGAGGGCAACGGCAGAAGGCTATTTCCTCCATCTTATCTGACATACCTTCTATGTCTTGAATGTCATAGCTATCTTCATATGATGAATGATAAACTGGGGTATGTTATGTTGACATTATCAAGGATGGTCTTCAGATTAGGAAGTGTATAACTCATGATCAAATTATGATCTTAAGATGCGTTGCTAATCAATAGGCTATAATGCATCCATGCAGAGTTGTGGTACTGGATCTCATTAACTGTTGTGTTTGACCTCAAGGAACACCTTCCATGTTTATTTAATTATCTTTAAGAGAATAGGTATCTTACCTTATCATGATGAAGAATTGTACAGCCAATGTCAGCACAGCATCATGGGAGAAAAGAGAAGGAAAAAGTAGGTAAGTGCCAAAAAACATCTTTAACCTATACACCATGCATTAGCATTAGCTAAAGAGCCACCAGTGAGGCAAGATTGCAGTATCCTCACTGAGTGAAGAGTTGTTCTGCCTCTTCAAATGACAGTATTTGATGTCAAAGACCTTCGGCGAAGGCGAAACGGAGTGTGGAGCCCTGACAAAACTTACAAGCCATCGATACCTGAAGTTGAAGGTTGGGGAAGATTAGGTCACATGTTACGGCGGTAGGCTACCAAGTGTGAAATTAATAGGGCCAGAGGGGAGAGTGGAGCTGTATTACATTTCTTTCTACAGATCTGCCACAGGAGTTTCACTGATTTCCTTTTGTCTTTGGGAGCACGTGCCACACACTGGCCACACTCAGCATTAGCTCCGAAACCAGCCAACATTACCTCAACTCACACCACATACATGTCTACAAGTCAAGGACAAGACACAAAATGGCTGAGTATTCCCATGACATTTGATGGCATTGTGGGGTATTTGATCCCTCCAGCTGATAAACAACAAACTTTGTGACTTAAGACTGGGAATTATGAACAAAGTCAATGTGACCAACATGGTAATACAGTATGGTGGCTATATTATGACAACATACACGCATAGGGTATTCCTTATAGAATAAATGGAAGATAATGCTTCAAATAAATTGACAAGGCCTATCCACTCAATGGATTCAAATGACAGGTGTTCAGAAGTTTTGAGGTAGAGTCAAGTCTTTTAGGGCCAAGTCTAAGTCAAGTCTCAAGTCCCTTTTGGCAATGGCTTTCTGCCTGCTGTGGGTTAGGTCTGTAAACATTGTAAATTATTTGAAAAGACTCCCTTGTTCATTCGTCCATACTTGTATGAAAGAAAGCACATCAGGCACTATTTACATCAAAATACATTTCCTTTTAAAATGTAGACAGTTTACATTAATAAAAGTCATTGTACCGGATATGAAAAAAAGCTAACATAACCTTTTAAAGCTCATGGTATTTTGTGGCAGACATTGTCTATATTTCACTTCATTCTGTCACACAAACAGAAAATCTCTGGTGAGGGAAGATTAATGACAAGCAAACTGTTCAATAACTGCACCACTAAAGTGTCCTATATATCAAATTACATCTTGTGCTCTAAGACAGAGAACATTTATGTTGCAGACAGGTTACATTAAAGAAAGATCAAGTTTGTCAGCGTTCTTGCACTGAGCCTGGCACGATGAGGGCGCATGACGGGGCCTCCATGACTAAACACTGGAGGCACTGGTGGCAGGCACAGCCAACACTGTCATTGCTACCTGCTTGAGCCTTGGAAAGTCTTTTGCATGGATTCTCCAAAAATCCAGGCAATTAACTTCATTTTCATCAAAAGATACTTCAATGTAGCAAATAATCTCTGCTCTGACTTGACTTTGTCTCCTTTCTTCTTGCTGATCTTGTTGCGGTAGTCAGAGAACAGTCTGGAGGTTTTGGCAGGTGGTGGTTGTTCTTCTACTCCACTACTGCTCTTTGTAACGGTGGCTTTCCGTGCATCAGCCAAAACAAGGTCTGAATTATTTTTTTTTAAATGGTATATAACAGTATACATTATACATAAAAAAAAACATTATTTGGATGCAAGTGACATATAAAATGTTGCATGTTGCAATACATTGAACCTACGAATCAGACTCTCCTTCAATTCAGCTTTATCTTCATGTGGTATGAGGACATCATGATCAAGCCAGAACAGGCAGAAAGAGTACAGTGAAGTCATTATGTATACTTTGTCACCAAATGAACGTTTTGTTGCACAGATAGTATGTAGTAAGCTGCAAAGTTTAATTACCTTAGCCATCGCACTGTTTATGACTTTTGTTTCCTACAGTCCATCTCTAATCACCAGTTGTAATGAATGGGCAAAGCACTGTAAGTGCTGTTGCCTGCAGTTGGTTTGGATACTTCTACATCAGCATTGTACTCTTCACCAAATTATTCCCATAGGCTGGGGTTATCCACATCATCATCATCATGATCATTGCTTGCTTTGGGGAAACAAACTGTGAAGGCCTTTTTTATATTTTCAGAATTATCACATATGACATAATCTAATTTATGT
This sequence comes from Oncorhynchus tshawytscha, assembly GCF_018296145.1. Classification (NCBI taxonomy): domain Eukaryota; kingdom Metazoa; phylum Chordata; class Actinopteri; order Salmoniformes; family Salmonidae; genus Oncorhynchus; species Oncorhynchus tshawytscha. Next base: position 27,731,654 of record NC_056458.1, read on the forward strand.
TTTATGCCAAAATTATCACATATTACTTCAAATGTATTACTGATTATTTCCCCAGTGTGTGACCCTGTGAATCTATCACAGCTCAACAGAACTGACTCCAGTCTGGGAGTTTTTTTCTCTTCCGTTGACCATGTAATAGGCCATTACTCCCATGAAGCCCCTCATGGTCCTGTCAGTCCATATATCTACAGTGACAGACACTGATTCTGTCTTCTCTAGGGTACTTTTGATTGTAGCCTCTGTGTTCAGTGTTAAGTCATGCAGGCACCTGGTCAATGTGGGCCTACTTACTGGTCTATATTTGTCATCAACCACTAACATGAAATGCCTAAAGTGAGGGTTGTCCACTAAGGACATAGGCAGGTTGCAGGAAATGATCAGGTCTTGCAGTAGCCTCTGTTATGGCCTCCTGCCTGGGGTGGCCCTGGCTGTACACATGGACATCTGTTTTCATCAAGAATGAGTCAATGCTGCTCTGTCCTTCTGTCCTTGCACTGGCCACCTTTGCTTTGCAGAATTCAGTGAGCCTGCAGATGAACAACAAGATAGATAGTTGCTGCTTACTTGAGATGGAAGTACAAGGACACAAACAAATATTCAGTGGGGCAAAAAGTATTTAGTCAGCCACCAATTGTGCAAGTTCTCCCACTTAAAAATATGAGAGGCCTGTAATTTTCATCATAGGTACACTTCAACTATGACAGACAAAATGAGAAAAAAAATCCAGAAAATCCCGTTGTAGGATTTTTAATGAATTTATTTGCAAATGATGGTGGAAAATAAGTATTTGGTCAATAACAAAAGTTTATCTCAATACTTTGTTATATACCCTTTGTTGGCAATGACAGAGGTCAAACGTTTTCTGTAAGTCTTCACAAGGTTTTCACACACTGTTGCTGGTATTTTGACCCATTCCTCCATGCAGATCTCCTCTAGAGCAGTGATGTTTTGGGGCTGTTGCTGGGCAACACAGACTTTCAACTCCCTCCAAAGATTTTCTATGGGGTTGAGATCTGGAGACTGGCTAGGCCACTCCAGGACCTTGAAATGCTTCTTACGAAGCCACTCCTTCGTTGCCCGGGCAGTGTGTTTGGGATCATTGTCATGCTGAAAGAGCCAGCCACGTTTCATCTTCAATGCCCTTGTTGATGAAAGGAGGTTTTCACTCAAAATCTCACGATACATGGCCCCATTCATTCTTTCCTTTACACGGATCAGTCGTCCTGGTCCCTTTGCAGAAAAACAGCCCCAAAGCATGATGTTTCCACCCCCATGCTTCACAGTAGGTATGGTGTTCTTTGGATGCAACTCAGCATTCTTTGTCCTCCAAACAAGACGAGTTGAGTTTTTACCAAAAAGTTCTATTTTGGTTTCATCTGACCATATGACATTCTCCCAATCTTCTTCTGGATCATCCAAATGCTCTCTAGCAAACTTCAGATGGGCCTGGACATGTACTGGCTTAAGCAGGGGGACACGTCTGGCACTGCAAGATTTGAGTCCCTGGCGGCGTAGTGTGTTACTGACGGTAGGCTTTGTTACTTTGGTCACAGCTCTCTGCAGGTCATTCACTAGGATCCCCCGTGTGGTTCTGGGATTTTTGTTCACCGTTCTTGTGATCATTTTGACCCCACGGGGTGAGATCTTGCGTGGAGCCCCAGATCGAGGGAGATTATCAGTGGTCTTGTATGTCTTACATTTCCTAATAATTGCTCCCACAGTTGATTTCTTCAAACCAAGCTGCTTACCTATTACAGATTCAGTCTTCCCAGCCTGGTGCAGGTCTACAATTTTGTTTCTGGTGTCCTTTGACAGCTCTTTGGTCTTGGCCATAGTGGAGTTTGGAGTGTGGCTGTTTGAGGTTGTGAATAGGTGTCTTTTATACAGCTAACAAGTTCAAACAGGTGCCATTAATACAGGTAATGAGTGGAGGACAGAGGAGTCTCTTAAAGAAGAAGTTACAGGTCTGTGAGAGCCAGAAATCTTGCTTGTTTGTAGGTGACCAAATACTTATTTTCCACCATAATTTACAAATAAATTCATTAAAAATCCTACAATGTGATTTTCTGGATTTTTTTCCTCATTTTGTCTGTCATAGTTGTAGTGTACCTATGATGAAAATTACAGGCCTCTCTCATCTTTTTAAGTGGGAGAACTTGCACAATTGGTGGCTGACTAAATACTTTTTTGCCCCACTGTATATGGTCTATGGGATTTTTCAGCAGAAATGTCCAAGAAGTTGCATGCTTTGAACTCTCATTTTATACTAAGTTACTTCCTAGGACCAGGCTACAACAGAAACTATATTACATCTCAGAGTGATATGTATATCGCCGAGATGTAACTTAATAATCTCTGCTAACAAGTAGGCCTAGCTAACCCACCTCTTAATCTTTCAAGAAATATTCAACAATAATACATTTCCAGTTAGCTAAAAGATGACACACAAGAAAGCTAGATATATCAAGCTGGCATCTGCTAAACAAGCTGTTATTAGTCTAACCACATTGTAACGTGGTTAGCTAGCTAGCCTAACTGACCTTTCGCAGTGAATTTTCAAATGTCAGACAAAGTTAGATGTAGTTGCGCCAGCATCTTCAATGTTAATTACACAAGTTTTGCAAACAGCATTTCGTTTTTTTGCCACTGGCATTATACTCCAGATTCTCTGTAAGAATGCACAACTAAAACTTATCCCGGTACTGACTTGTTCACAAGTCTCTCATCTAGCCCAAGTCAAGTCTATTGATCATGAGTCTAAATCAAGTTGCAAGTAATTTTCTTTGCGACTTAATAGGTGCGACTTGAGTCCTAGTCTCAGACTCGAGTTGCCTTCTCTATCAAATTATATATAATTATGACGTAGTCTTTAACCTTCAAATGACTCCTCTGAGTAATCTTTATCTACACAAATCCGTTTATTTCTCTCAGCATTGCCCCCTTGCCCTATGACATAGCATGGGAACTTTATGGGGTATATTTAATATGACACCTTTCTAAATGGCAACCATAAATCAGGGAGGCCTGGCTATTGAATGGGTGGGACCTTTTATGCTAATTAGTTCTTATAGGGCTCTTCTAGAAAACTCCATGTGAAAGGTCAAAGAAAGAGGAGGGAAAAAAGAAGGGGAAAAAAGTCTCTACCACACAAGTCCATTTGCGCACACCAAGACGAAAAGGCATTTATTTAATACATATGAATTTGCATGGCTACTGGCCTCGGAGCACCATTAATGGCTGATTATCAGCACTCACAAGAGCACACACAATGGCACAGAGTCTAAATTGTCAAAAGCCTGCAGCGGATATTTAAAGGGGTGAAAATGAATGTGTGAAAATGAATAATGTCAATACGGGGGCCATAAGGGAGACATGCTAAACAAAAACATAGCACTAACAAAGGTTGACTTTCTCTAAAAGATAGTATATTTTTCTTTAATTTCTCCTCACACCCTTCCATCTCATTAACGAGTAGATTTAAAGCTTCAGTAAGTATTTTGAGTCGTTCTCTTTCTTACAACCTTCCTGAAAGCAATAACCCACATTGGGTCTGGATTTATATGTACACCATCTCTGATCCTTCTACTGAAGGGGTTTAGAGGCTAACAAAAGACAGCCATGTTTATTCAACGTTTCTTCATAGCCACGTTTTATGAATACTGGCATGTGTGCGCTATTTTGAATGCTAACAGTAGTGCGTTTATCTCTGGTCTCCCTAAACACTGCAGTAATAATACAAACCATGTTGCAGGAGGGCACGAGGACTGACTGTTCAAAAGCCAAGCACTGAGGTGGCAAATACTGGCTTAACTGGTCTACTTAGCCATCCTCTGGCAATGTGATGAGGCAGAATCCTAAAATATTATGGACAAGCTTAAAATCAGTCATGATTAAAATATATCATATATCTGACAAGAGTACAATTTATGGAAGGCATTTTCCCTCCAAAATGAAAACCATGTTTCTGGTCAATAACACTGATGCTGGTAAGAGCATTGGCATTTGGTTTGTGTGACTTTAATTAAGGAGTGAACAGTGAGATATTGCCCTATACACAGGACAAAAATAGATGAAGGTTGTAGCAGAGTGGAGATCCAACGGAACAGTTTCAAAAAACAACAGCAGAGACCAACCACAATGTAATGATGATCAATTTCCATTTGGGAGAGAAGACAGCAGTCTACCACATATATTTGGCTTCCAATACAAGAGGCATTCAGTAATATGTTAACTCTAAACAGAAAGTTACAAAGCAATACAATGCTTACATATGCTTGGAAACAAAGTTGATTGGTTGAACACATCTTTAGTAAAAGAGGGCTTTGAGTTTAAGGCAATTAGAAATCTCGCCTCAATGGAGACTTCACTGCGAGCCGAAGTCAGAGAAATGTTATTGTGCATTCCTTCAGTAAAAAAACGTTCATACTAAACAAAGCTGTCTGGTCAAAGCTTGCATTGAGTCAGGTTGGATTTAAAGTTATCCAAAGGCTTCTTAGCCTTGATTAAAATCAGAATTTCCTAAAGCTCTGCTGTTTTTACTCCGTGGAATGCGCCCACCAGAAATATATATTATCTTACGAAAATAAAGCAATAGGGAACATTCTCTGTGGATGTTAAAAATTGTTATTTGAAAGCCAAATATTGATTTGACCTACCCCAGATAAATGTCAAGGGGTCAGAGTATGGCTGTATGTATCAAGTATTCAGTATGAGGTTGGACACACATAAATATTGTTCTGCTGCCATGGCTCATTGTGTAGAGGGCTCTTCTGAGAAATGTCTCCCCTGTGGATTTAGGTTAGGAATGCGGTGTGTGGTAGCAGAGTTCACGGGTTCAATTGCTGCCTTTATTGTGCAAGTTACCCCCGGTGTCATGACTCAGATACTTGAGATCTATCCCCAGAATAAATGGGCAGCAGGGAGAGTAAGAGAACCCCGTGTAAAGGATTAGCTCATAACTCAGGAGTTACTGAAACTCTTTGAACCAACTGTATGTTTACCATAAGTAACAAATGCTAACAGGATAGACCAATGGGAAAACAATCTGGAAAATGTCAAACTGGTTGTTTTCAAAGACTCAAAATAGCCTTCTTGTCATCAGTAATTCTAGATTATGTGTCAGTATCATCACCCTTCAGAGCCTTCATAAGCACCTATTAACCAGGGAAACAGACTTGTAGGGAAATTCCCCGGGAGAGCATGTTAATCTGTTGGTGGCACTGCTGCGGCCAGTCGTGTGCACTGATGCTAGTCTCATGGACTCTCGTGGAATGACACATACTGTAGCTTATCGACAGCAAAAGGTAGAATTCTGATTTGTTCGTTTTTTTACTTCTACATCCGACTCTTCACTGTTATAGAGGGGGCTTAGGGAAACCCTAGTTTTGTGACATGCAACTACAGCATCAAGGGTTAATCTCAACATGCCTTTCTTGATATAGCTAGCTGTATCTTATGCTTTCAGTACTAGATTTGTTCTCTGATCCTTTGATTGGGTGGACAACATGTCAGTTCATGTTGCAAGAACTCTGATGGTTGGAGGACGTCTTCCGGACGTTGTCATAATTACTGTGGAAGTCTGTGGAAGAGGGTGAGAACCATGAGCCTCCTAGGTTTTGTATTGAAGTAAATGTACCCAGAGGAGGATGGAAGCTAGCCGTCCTCCGGCTACACCATGGTGCTACCCTATGTATCCTCTGAGGAGACTCCACTGATTTGCATTGATGTCCTTTCATATTCTGGATCTGTCTTCCTTCTTCCATATCACAGCACTTTCAATGCACACCACATCAGGAAGCGCAATAGATGACTATGTATTTAGACCAAAAGACCATTCACACAGGTTAGGCACCTTTCCATTGCCAGACTGTGCACATCCTCAGCCATGTTAGGGGCTGCCTTCTGAAGAGTCCTGTATGGAGAAGAGAAAGAAGCTGACAGACATAAATCGCATTCTGTCTAGCTGAGATGACTATGATAATGGCAGCCAGTTCTCCGACAGGCTTTTTCACAGCGGATTGTGTTTTGGGAGAGAGGCAAGGCTGTCCTTGTGGAACTATTGCGATTCACTGACCGCTCCCGGACTTGAATGCTGAATGCTCGAATGTCCATGCTTAAGCAGTCCCTTAATTACATGCTACATAAAATCTGCATTTGCATGTAGCTCAGGGTCCAAACACAGCCAACCACAATGAGTCAGAGGGTTCAGCAGCCCCAGGGAACATTAACTGTACCTTACCTTGAGTCCTGTAGTAGACGGTGGAATGAGAAGCCATGATGGAATTCATTGGTAACATGTTCAGCCAGCCATTCAGCCAATTGCCACTGTAAAATACACCTTCTCTCGATCCAAACGTCAGGGTTTGCATGTAAACAATTGCTGGCCCAACAACGGTATGAGAGTTATAGTGAACTCCAGTGTGTTCACTGTATGTGCTCACTGAGGTGCTGCAAAGCTTTCTAGCCGATTCCACTAACAATTCATTACATTCGGTATTGTGGGGTTGCGGCCCACATTCACGCATGCCATGCTTCAAAGGTCCACCATCCATTGACACCGTCTGCCCGACGCAATTGTGATCTGTGTGGGGACCGGATATTGCAATCCTACACAATACTGTAATATTGACTGGCTATTCATGAAAAGGATTTAAATTGTGTTGCCTTCACTGTGTATGCAGGCCCACCATTTTGTTCTCTTGACAATTCTGAAACAACAAATTCCACCATGGTAGGACAGTCACACCCCCCTCCCTCTCTCCTCTGAGGTGACATTATATACTACATGACCAAAAGTATATGGACACCTGTTCGTCGAACATCTCATTCCAAGATAACGCACATTAATATGGAGTTGGTCCCCCCTTTGCTATAACAGCCTCTACACTTCTGGGCAGGCTTTCCACTAGTTATTTGAACCTTCCTGCGGTAACGTCCTGCCATTCAGCCACAAGAGCATTAGTGAGGTGGGGCACTGATGTTGGGCGATTAGGCCAGGCTTGCAGTTGCCGTTCCAATTCATCCCAAAGGTGTTCGATGGGGTTGAGGTCAGGGCTCTGTGCAGGCCAGTCAAATGCTTCCATACCGATCTCGACAAACCATTTCTGTATGGACCTCACTTTGTGCAAGGGGGCATTGCCATGCTGAAACAGGAAACTGTTGCCACAAAGTTGGAAGCACAGAATCGTCTAGAATGTCATTGTATGTTGTAGCGTTAAGGATTCCCTTCACTGGAACTAAGGAGCCTAGCCCGAAACATGAAAAACAGACCCAGACCATTATTCCTCCACCAAACTTTACAGTTGGCACTATGCATTCGGGCAGGTAGCATTCTCCTGGCATCCGCCAAACCCAGATTTGTCAGTCGGACTGCCAGATGATGATGTGTGATCCATCAGTCCAGAGAAAATGTTTCCACTGCTCCAGAGTCCAATGGTGGCAAGCTTTACACCACTCCAGCGGAAGCTTGGCATTGCGCATGGTGATCTTCAGCCACTTTGAGGCTGAGCCGTTGTTGCTCCTAGACATTTCCTCTTCACGATAACTGCTTCTCCTGTGTCTTTATTTGTTATTGTTTTAAAATGTCTCAAAAAGAAGGGCAGCGTGAAATTTTGCCTCAGGAAGTCTCAACACAACCAATTCTCCTTGGAAGTCTATATCGGGAGATTATAGTAACATTTGCTTTACAGCCACTTCATCTAATCTTAAAAATAATCTGCTTTCTTAAGCGTTCTGTTCTGTAAATACTTTTTAGGGGAGATTTTAATGATTTAATGAAGTTATTGCTCCTCGTAGACTGACTATATCATATGAGGTGGTGGGAGGAATCAAAACTACAGGAGGGGGAGATCGGCAGATTTAAACTGACAAACAGCTCTGCAAGAATGTAAGGTGCCCTAGTCAGAGCATTTTTGTATCAATCAAGCGAATATACACCTTTGAAATAGCCACGACCTATAGCTATCCAACGGGGCAGAAATGGAGCCTCAAATCCGAATTAGATCATGTGAGACGTGCACATATATTCCAGATGACACTTCTTCATTTCAGGGCCCGACTCCCCGGAATGTTAATTCTGTCTAGACAGATGTTAGGAGGTAGCACTTGTTTTCAAGGGGACTGGAGGGACCCCCCTTTCTTCCCCACCTCCACCCTTTCCCTGCCTGACCCCTCGCTCCACTAAACTCTACAAACTCCATGAGGTCTCTGGCTCTGGCCTATATGTGGGAGAGGAGGACCGAGGGCTGCCTGCCTAGCTGGCAGGCTAGGACTAGAGTGTGGGGAGCATGGCATAACCTGTGACAGTCAACCCATTGCACTGTAAAGCACTGGAGAAATTATTATAGGTCTGTCGTTTGAAGTCCTCCCAGCACAATGGAGCAGGCATATATTTCATTTCCACAGTGTTGTCTGTTAAAGTCTTCACACTATCCCAGGGTCTGATGCGTTTATTCCAGTAGGATTCTTCTCGGTGATGTAAAACCAATTCTGCGCGGTCTGGAAGATGACGTCAAGATCCGGTTAAGTGTGCACAGCTGTAAATTCGAGGAGACTGAAGGAGATGTAAAAAAGCTTAGCAAGCAATATCCCCCATAGTTAAAGATCAAATGGGGGCTTGGTCTTCTTGCATTTCTGTAGTCTGCTGCTGGTGGCCTCCATTCGAGCAGATGTTGACTGCAGTCAGAATTCTGTATGTCAAAGCCTGGCGGGGGCACAATGTTAAAACTATTTCATTAAGAAAAAACCTTATATATAAAACCATTATCTGAGTCAGGTCACAGAAGCAGTAGAAAACATCTCTGCACTATTGCTGCTGAACATTGCATTCCATATCATCATTGTGAAATACCCTTTAGTATAATTTGTTATTGCAATCTAGCTATGCAAACAAAGATTGACTCCTAAACAGATCCCCATTCATTCTGGCTGTGGGGAATGACATGCTAGTTTGAAAGGCATTTGTACAAGCATTGAGTGTTATAACAAACCGTGCACTATGTACAATGGCCCAAGGATACGCAAACCAACGCAGCTTTGGAATGATGTCATTCGTCAGTGATGTCCAATTTGTTGGCGACAGAACAGGCCTGCGATGTAATTTTCGACTTCGATATCCCAGCTAGATGTGGTTGGGGATGGAAATAGCATACTACTAAATATCATACTACTAAAATTCTACTTCTGAAAGTAGAGGGGAAAATAATGTCTCTCTAAAAAATGGTTAATCAATATCAAGGAGATATGGCTCTGTTATGAGCTAATGTGGAGTGCAAATACTCACTTCATCTGCAAACTGGCAAAAATCTATAGCTCACCAGCATTAGCCTAGCTTAGCAGACCATAACCGGTGTTATTAAAGACAAATGAACCGAGGTGAGCATATTTTCTCGCCACACGCAGAAATGAGAATTTGCATGGAAACAAACACTTCATGGCTGGCTTGAAATCATTCCAATACACGGTTCTGATGGTCAGGGTCATGGCTTTTATAAAAATAGAAAATGATTATTTTTTTATCAGGATAAACTGCATGCAGGCTGTGAGTTAAAGCCTTCAAAATGGGGTTTGATTAAGGTCTTCTTTTTGTTTTTTAACTCAGGCACTAAGGAGGCCAAATAAAGCCCCCATGGACTCTGGACTGGAAAATAGTACCAACATGACCCAAATGAGTCCATAAAATACGTAAATGCCTAATAAAACATCTGTTGCGGGTGTAAATTGGTGGCGAGGAGCAGCGTGAATCAGATGCTAATATAGAGCTGGGTGACCGAGCCATACTAGGCTGGTGGAACTGACCACTTATGTGTCCGTCTCCACCAGAGAGCCATGGAAGGCTTTTAAATCCATGGGGGGCGTGAGATGACACAAACTCCCCACGTATCTGCGTCTACTCTTCTCAGGTTCATATGCTACTTAAGAGGCCAGCCAAGAGCCATAAATGAAGAGAAGTCTTCTACCATAAAGGACACTCTTAAAAAGGGGGAGTGTGTAGTAGATGCAGCTGGTCTTTGCGACTATTACCATGTAACAAACAGGGTTAGAATACGACTATATATGAGAGGCCATACATAATGGGTGCAAAACCCACCCGGGCGATTCTCACAATGCTGGAACTTGACAAAAAATTTAAAAAATCCTCTTGGATCACTATGATTAGGATTTGTATTTATTTCAGAATTATTGTTATGTTTATTGATCAGATATTATACATTTACCACAATTTCCACTGCAAAAATTCTCATTACCGCAAACAGTTTATAAGTCCCAAAAAGTAAACAAATCGATTTTTTAATATTTCTTTTTACTTTGCTCACCTAATGACAGAGGTCAAACATTTTCTGTAAGTCTTCACAAGGACATATTTCTTGACAACACATACTTAATCAAATAACTTGAAACAAAGATTTACAAAAAATCTACACAATAGGTATAAGCAGTGCTCCTAGTAAATAATTAAAGTTACCAGCACAGCACACTCATTGACTATACATTAGAATTAGCTTATTATCATTACTGAAATAAAGGTTATTTTCACCAAAACGGACCTAAAGATTACAGGACTAGACTTCCAGACAAAAGCTGCACAAAATGGAGGGAAAAGCCCATGAAGTAGAACTGGACACAAGGCTTCCGACGCAAAAAGACAGGCCATATTAAAATTGGCAGGAAGGAGAGAATGAAGGACAAACTTGGAGCTACTTTGTTGAGCTAAGCAATATGCTACAGAGCTATAAGCTGTCCCCAACTAAAGTTCAGGATTAATTATGCACCCGAGGCAGGTTTCTTTTGAGATTCTGGCTCTCCATAGGTTATACACCGATAATAATGTAACCTTGTTCTCCAACACATGTTTCGAGGAGGTGCTTGAATGCGGGGGGTAAGGTTATTTGTAGGAGGCAACTGGTCAGTGTGAACACAGAAGTCCAGCCAGCTCAAATGTGGACATGAAAGAGAATAGAATAGCCTTGACTTGGCTATGCCACTTATGTAACACAATAACAAAAACTTAGCGGCGAGTGGAACCGCAGAACAATATGTTCTTTGTGAGGGAACAACTGCAACACAAATGGCGGGTGCAGCCAAGGAACTATTTTTATGAATTAACTTGAGAACAGAGCTCTGTCAGGGTGCATTCTGATCTACAGTAACTGTCCAGTGTTTCCAGATTTCTATGAAATATGACCTAGAATTACTTACAATATGAGTGAAATAGTTTTCCTTTCAAAAATGGTAATAAGTATGTGAAAAATAAGCTTTTCTGTGCTGGCATGGTGTGGGCGTACCCAACAACAGAATGGTGTAGGAGTGTACTGGTCATTCAAAATATTAATGCGAGTAGACCAATGATTGGCCAACTCATCCTCTAGACCGCTGATTGGCCAATACATCCTCCTCTGAGGAAATACAATTTTTGTTTGAAATACAAATTTGAGGTGGGGCTTTTGAAGTGTTTTCTCCAATGTATACTTTAGCCACAAATATGAGTATAGGACGAGTCAACAACATTATTTGGGTATAAATTAACAGAATATGAACTTAAAATTGAGATTTTCAGTGAACAGTTACTTTAAACAGTACAGGCAGGCCAAATGCAATTTACCCCGGGCTCTTATCCACATGTATTGTACCTCCGGAAGTCTGCTGTGCACCACTGATCACATTAATGAGTGTCTTGGAGTGCACTACATATATCCCGTAAAGAGGGCGTGGCTTTCTAGATATGTACAGCTACTAGGCCTAAGTTCTGGCAGGATCGATGAGAAAGCTGAAATACTTTTGATTCAATCACGCTGATGTTAAACCAATTCAACTCTAATTGGATTGACCATTTCCCTTCATCAATCAATATGCAGTCTGTCACTTAGTGAAGAGGAAGCATGTCTACTAGTGTCAAACCAATTTCTTTCATTACAGAGACGTGCTTAAGGTATGGATATATACACAAGCATTTGAAAAGACGCACATTTCCATAACAATATCAGAAAAAGTTAACTTCTCCACTGTTTTCACTTTCTTCTGACTGGTTTTGTAATTACTACAGAGCTGAAGGAAAGAGATAAAGACATCAATTAGGGCCTGTAGCAAAGTATCATTTTGTTTTCTTCTCTCCTCTGGAAAAAAAAGAGTGTCTGTGCGGGTGCTCGGTTCAACTTTTTAAATGTTTATCAGATACACTATCAAGCCTGAACTCCTGGGCAACTTCAAGGTTTTAAATGCTTATCAGATACACTATCAAACCTGAACTCCTAGGAAACTTCAAGTTTGGTGGAGCTAAGGTTTATTTAGCTTTGTTCACCGAGCCAAGAAGGGGGAAAAGGCATTTGAATGTCTTTTTAATAGAGCACATGAGGGAAATCTATTCACTGCCAAGTCTGAGACCACAGCTGGAAAAAAAACACGACACAGATCACCACTGGAGTCGAACTGTGCTGAGACATAAAAAATGTGTACTTGTGGAAAGCAATCCAGGAAAATTATCCTCAGTAGCAATAGGGGATTCATGACGAAAGGAATTTGCTATTGTTCTTGGGAGTGCCTTCAACTCTGAAAATGTGGGTTAATGTTATTGGATAATTTGACAAATTAAAGCCTGAGAAGGTAGTTCTCTTCTAAAGCTTGCGAGTGTGCAGGGAGCACTAATAATACTGTCAACAAGGACCTGATCCTACCTGATCCTCCACAGTATGGTCTCCGAGTTGGTTGTTAAATCCTCTGGTTCGACCCAGCCCGACCAATAGAGAAGTGATGAGGAGCTAAAGGCTGTGACCTTCACCTCTCTAAGCCTCTGTTTAGAGTTAGTTAAGGTAAACCACATAGCCAGCTCATTTAATACTGGATTGAGATCCAGAAGTCTAATTAGGTGTCTTTTTTTGGCTTTACCAACCTGTTAGTTCTCTCTTTTTACTCCCTAGCTCAGCAAACTGAGTTCTATTACCCGAATGTGTTCAGGGCAACGCATGACTCATGCTAATGAAAGCACATTCAGCAGTCAATGAGCAGCTTTTGGCCTAATGTTTATGCATACAATTAATTTGGCTTAACCCAATCTCACTGTCTGAGGTGTTTTAATCTCTTCCCCCCTTCCCCCTGCCTATTAGACAGACTCATATGTCAACTGCTGCTGGAAATATAAATAAATATATTGACAGCGGGGAAAAAGAAAGAAAACACTGCTTTCTGTAACGGTTTTCTAGTGGTGATGAAAGAGAGTCGGACCAAACTGCAGCGTGTCGATTGCGATCCATGTTTAATATAACAAAAAACACGAACTTACAAAAAACAATAAACAAAACCGAAACAGCCTATCTGGTGCAAACTAACAACGAGTACACATAGGACACTAAGGACAATCACCCACGACAAACTCAAAGAATATGGCTGCCTAAATATGGTTCCCAATCAGAGACAACGATAAGCACCTGCCTCTGATTGAGAACCACTCCAGACAGCCATAGACTTTGCTAGACAACCCACTAAGCTACAATCCCAATACCACCACCAAAACCCCAAGACAAACACACCACAATTACAAAAACCCCATGCCACACCCTGGCCTGACCAAATACATAAAGATAAACACAAAATACTTTGACCAGGGCGTGACAGAACCCCCCTAAGGTGCGGACTCCCGAACGCACCTCAAAACAATAGGGAGGGTCCGGGTGGGCGTCTGTCCATGGTGGCGGCTCCGGCGCGGGACGTGGACCCCACTCCTTTAATGTCTTAGTCCCCTCTCCCTTCGTCCCTGGATAGTCCACCCTCGCCGCCGACCATGGCCTAGTAGTCCTCACCCAGAACCCCACTGGACTGAGGAACAGATCGGGACTGAAGGACAGCTCGGGACCGAGGCAGCTCGGGACTGAGGGGAAGCTCGGGAGTGAGAGAAAGCTCAGGAGTGAGAGAAAGCTCAGGAGTGAGAGAAAGCTCAGGAGTGAGAGAAAGCTCAGGAGTGAGAGGAAGCTCAGGAGTGAGAGGAAGCTCAGGAGTGAGAGGAAGCTCAGGAGTGAGAGGAAGCTCAGGAGTGAGAGGAAGCTCAGGCAGGTAGATAGATCTACCAGCTCCTGGCTGGCTGGTGGTTTCAGCAGATCCTGGCTGACTGGCAGATCCTGGCTGACTGGCAGATCTGGAAGAGTCTGGTTGACTGGCAGATCTGGAAGAGTCTGGTTGACTGGCAGATCTGGAAGAGTCTGGTTGACTGGCAGATCTGGAAGAGTCTGGTTGACTGGCAGATCTGGAAGAGTCTGGTTGACTGGCAGATCTGGAAGAGTCTGGTTGACTGGCAGATCTGGAAGAGTCTGGCTGACTGGCAGATCTGGAAGAGTCTGGCAGACTGGCGATGCTGGGCAGACCGGGCGGCGCCGGGCAGCTGGCGGCGCCGGGCAGACTGGCGGCGCTGGGCAGACTGGCGACGCTGGGCAGACTGGCGGTGCTGGGCAGACTGACGACGCTGGGCAGACTGACGACGCTGGGCAGACTGGCGGTGCTGGGCAGACTGGCGATGCTGGGCAGACTGGCGATGCTGGGCAGACTGGCGATGCTGGGCAGACTGGCGATGCTGGGCAGACTGATGGCGCTGGGCAGACTGGCGATGCTGGGCAGACTGGGGGCACTGGTGGCGCTGGGCAGACTGGCGGCACTAGCTGCTCCATATAGGCTGACAGCTCTGGCGGCTTCTTACAGACTGACCGCTCTGGCGGCTCCGTGCTGACTGGCAGCTCCTTGCAGACTGGCAGCTCCTTGCAGACTGGCAGCTCCTTACAGACTGACAGCTCCGTGCAGACTGACAGCTCCGTGCAGACTGACAGCTCCGTGCAGACTGGCTGCTCCATGCAGACTGGCTGCTCCATGCAGACTGACAGCTCTGGCTGCTTCATGCAGACTGACAGCTCTGGCTGCTCCATGTAGACTGGCTGCTTCATGCAGACTGGCAGCTCGGGCTGCTTCATGTAGACTGACAGCTCTGGCTGCTCCATGCGGACTGACAGCTCTGGCTGCTCCATGTAGACTGACTGCTTCATGCAGACTGGCAGCTCGGGCTGCTTCATGTAGACTGACAGCTCTGGCTCCTCCATGCAGACTGACAGCTCTGACTGCTCCATGCAGACTGACAGCTCTGGCTGCTTCATGCAGACTGGCAGCTCTGGCTGCTCTATGTAGACTGGCTGCTTCATGCAGACTGGCAGCTCGGGCTGCTTCATGTAGACTGACAGCTCTGGCTGCTCCATGCGGACTGACAGCTCTGGCTGCTCCATGCAGACTGACAGCTCTGGCTGCTCCATGCGGACTGACAGCTCTGGCTGCTCCATGCGGACTGACAGCTCTGGCTGCTCCATGTAGACTGGCTGCTTCATGCAGACTGGCAGCTCGGGCTGCTTCATGTAGACTGACAGCTCTGGCTGCTCCATGTAGACTGGCTGCTTCATGCAGACTGGCAGCTCGGGCTGCTTCATGTAGACTCTGACAGCTCTGGCTGCTCCATGCAGACTGACAGCTCTGACTGCTCCATGCAGACTGACAGCTCTGACTGCTCCATGCAGACTGACAGCTCTGACTGCTCCATGCAGACTGACAGCTCTGGCTGCTTCATGCAGACTGGCAGCTCTGGCTGCGCTGAACAGGCGGGAGACTCCTGCAGCGCTGTGTCGGAGGAAGGCTCTGGCTGCGCTAAACAGGCGGAAGACTCCGGCAGCGCTGGAGATGAGGAAAGCTCTAACAGCGCTAGATAGGCGTGAGACTCCGGCAGCGCAGGAGAGGAGAAAGGCTCTGGCTGCGCTAAACAGGCGGGAGGCTCCGGCAGCGCTGTAGAGGAGGAAGGCTCTGGCTGCGCTGAACAGGCGGGAGGCTCCGGCAGCGCTGTAGAGGAGAAAGGCTCTGGCTGCGCTGAACAGGCGGGAGGCTCCGGCAGCGCTGTAGAGGAGGAAGGCTCTGGCTGCGTTAAACAGGCGGGAGACTCCAGCAGCGCAGGAGAGGAGAAAAGCGCTGGCTGCGCTGAACAGGCGAGGCACACTGAAGGCCTGGTGCGTGGTGCTGGAACTGGTGGTACTGGATCGAGGACACGCACAGGAAGCCTGGTGCGGGGAGCTGCTACCGGAGGGCTGGGGTGTGGAGGTGGTACTGGATAGACCGGACCGTGCAGGCGCACTGGAGCTCTTGAGCACCGAGCCTGCCCAACCTTACCTGGCTCGATGCCCACTCTAGCCCGGCCGATACGAGGAGCTGGAATATACCGAACCGGGCTGTGCACCCGCACTGGAGACACCGTGCGCTCCACAGCATAACACGGTGCCTGCCCGGTCTCTCCAGCCCCCGGTAAGCACAGGGAGTTTGCGCAGGTCTCCTACCTGGCATAGCCATACTCCCTGTAAGCCCCCCAAGAAATTTTTGGGGCTGACTCTCGGGCTTCCATCCGCTCTGCCGTGCTAGCTCCTCATAATGCCGCCTCTGCTTTTGCTGCCTCCAGCTCGGCTTTGGGGCGACAATAATCTCCAGGCTCATTCCAGGGTCCTTTACCGTCCAATTCCTCCTCCCATGTCCATAACTCCAGGTGGTGCAACCTCTCCCACTGTAGCTGCTGCTGCTCCTGCTGCTGCTGCCTCTGTTGCCTCTTCTCCTGTTGCTCCTTTGGGCGGCTACACTCCCCTGGTTTAGCCCAGGGTCCTCTCCCGTCGAAGATCTCCTCCCATGACCAGAAATCCTTGGTGAGCATCTCCTTTTTCGGCTGCTCCTGCCTGTTGACACGCCGCTTGGTCCGTTGGTGGTGGGTGATTCTGTAACGGTTTTCTAGTGGTGATGAAAGAGAGTCGGACCAAACTGCAGCGTGTCGATTGCGATCCATGTTTAATATAACAAAAAAACACGAACTTACAAAAAACAATAAACGAAACCGAAACAGCCTATCTGGTGCAAACTAACAACGAGTACACATAGGACACTAAGGACAATCACCCACGACAAACTCAAAGAATATGGCTGCCTAAATATGGTTCCCAATCAGAGACAACGATAAGCACCTGCCTCTGATTGAGAACCACTCCAGACAGCCATAGACCTTGCTAGACAACCCACTAAGCTACAATCCCAATACCACCACCAAAACCCCAAGACAAACACACCACAATTACAAAACCCCATGCCAGCGTAGAAACATAAATTAAGGGAATACTTATTTGTTGCATTCTGAGGAGGGCTCTCACACAGTTGTGACTAGAGGAAGTAAAGCCATGACCAGAAATGACTTTTCATAGCAGGTTAGGAGAGCATTTTGTTAACCCTAACCCTATTTCTAAACTTAACCTACGTCTTCTAACCTGCCACATTAATTATCCTAACCTGCTGCAAAAAAGTCACTTCTGGTCATACTGTAGCTGTACTCCCTCTAAGTCAGAACCCTCTCACACTGTAAAAAAGCCAACTTGCTTAGTCAGCGTTATTCTGTGAGTTGAGTGGACTTCAAAAGGAGAAGAATTTTAGATAATGCGTTTGTTGAGTAAACTAACTCAGCTCGAAGTGAGCTGCATTCGAACCATCTTGTTGAATAAAATTACAAATTCATGTTTGCTCAAAACCACGCTCATTATTATCATATTTCCCAGCATGCTCTATAGCAGGTTGATTTTCAGAATTGGTTATTTCAATACCTGTGTTTTTGCATGTACATTGATTGTTTGATTAATATTATGCTACACAAACATAAATAACATACATTTTTCTAAACTAATCCAACCTGTTAGTAGTTGGATTTACTGCACCCATTCCTGAGATGGCTCTTTCAGGCAGCCCAATTCAAATCTGCTTTCCACTACTTGGTCTTTTGACCAATCAAATTAAATATTTTCAAATCAGATCTCTTTCAGAGGTGATCTGATTGGTGAACAAAATATTAGAATTGGGCTGCATGTGTAAATGCAGCCTTAGACACTCACTTGGTAAACACTACAAATAGTAATGGGTGGTAACTACAATTAACTCAAAAGGCAAAGCACACTGGGAAATATGCAAATAAGGTAGAATAAATTATCAAGTGACCATAAAATTAAATTTCTGAATTTACGTTGGTTCAGCTACAGTATATGCCCAAATGTTGAGCAAACTCACAATCCTATTAGGCTGGTTGCCTTACAATTGTACACTGAATCAACTTCAATGCTTTTTTGTGGAGCATACTTGGTCTTATTGCAGCTGGTTCAACTGTAAGTTGAATCAACATCTTTTTTTTTACAGTGCTGTAAATGGCTCCTCACCTTTCGGACAAATAACAGTGCCACGATCGCAAATATGGTTTTATGATCATTCATTAGATGGGCTCAATTAACATAATTGTGTAAGTGTGCCCCATCATGGAATGCATTGGATTTCGGAAACTTCTTACTTAAAGCTTGAACTAATTAT
Organism: Oncorhynchus tshawytscha; assembly: GCF_018296145.1. NCBI lineage: Eukaryota > Metazoa > Chordata > Actinopteri > Salmoniformes > Salmonidae > Oncorhynchus > Oncorhynchus tshawytscha. Next base: position 27,750,041 of record NC_056458.1, read on the forward strand.
TAACTGATACACCTTATCAGTTGATAGAAGTTGGGACTTCAAAGCCTAGTTAGATGTTTGACCTAGAGATGTTTCAGCAACAGACCATGAATCTCAAGTACAGAGTACATGCTTCATTCCTCAGTATGTGAAGACCCCCATACCCAGCCATGGTAATAGGAAACGATTCAATTGACTTAAGGCTATAGTATGTGACACTATTTTCACTCTGGCCAGACAGTCGTTCACTGGCAAGGTCCTCCGATGAGAGCTGAGTCTATAAAGCTGTTCAAACGCACGGCACACACACTAGAGCCGATAAGATGACCATTCCTTCCCTCCTCATTAACTGTTGTGTGTTTTAGCCATGACAACCAACACCCACCAAGAGTAGATACAGTATTTGCTCTTCTTGCTTGGCATGTTTTCAACATGCTCTTCCCTCTTCTCTGGTTTATTCCATCTATCCAATATCTCACAACATCTTGACGTAAGAAGCCTGAAACAACGGATAAACGCTAATGACCTCTCCCCACATCCCAGAAGCCTCAATTCCAGGCAATATGTTGGTTGCTCAGGTTACCTTGAAAATTAGCGGACCACAACTGCCAGTAATATAGTCACTGAAATCATTGTCTAGGTCTGTGGATCCAGACCATAAGTCTCAACATCTACAGTACCACAGGGTTTAAATCAGTGGTGGAAAAAGTACCAATTTGTCATACTTGAGTAAAAGTAAAGATACATAAACAGAAAATGACTCAAGTAAAAGTGAAAGTCACCCAGTAAAATACTACATGAGTAAAAGTATTTTTAAAGTATTTGCTTTTAAATATACTTCAGTATCAAAAGTAAATGTAATTTCAAAAATATATTTAAGTGTCAAATGGTGAAGTCTAAATCATTTCAAATTCCTTTTTCTTGTTTTTTTAAATTTACGAATAGTCAGGGGCACACTTCAACACTGACATAATTTACGAATTAAGCATTTGTTTTTAGTGCCAAATCAGAGGAAGCAGGGATGAAACCATTTTGAGTGATTTGGACCATTTTCAGTACTTTTGGGTGTCAGGGCAAATTTAAGGAAGATGAGTACATTATTTAATTTCGGAATGTACCGAAGGAAAAGTAATCAAAAAATATAAACAGCAAAGTAAAGTCCAGATACCCCAAAAAAACAACTTACGTAGTACTTTAAATTATTTTTTACATAACTACTTTACACCCCTGGTTTAAATATAATCTGCCTGCAGTGGACATTGTCTGAGCCAAGTTATGACAGCAAATCAATACATGTACTCCCCTGAAATAAAAACATCTAGTGAGGCTACTTTTTTATGGGTATTGCATTTCTTGGCGTAATGTCCCAATTGTCGAGCTCATCAGCATTAAAACAGTTAAAGCCACAGTGCCTGTCAATCGACTTAATACGGAAACAGATTAAATAATTTCAACTGCACCCTATACTAGTAACCTTTTCACGTGTGAGTTCCAAATATATTTCTTTATGTGCGAGATGCCAGAATTTAGGTTGGATGCTTTACTGAGCCGGACAAACTTCTCTTCACGAGAGCCAAAGCACTTCCCCAGTGTTTCCGCGGATCAATTATGCAGACATTTGCGCAGTAACACACAAACGTTTTCCCCCGGCACATTTTTTGGCTGGCGCTCACATTGCCTTTATTGCTGTTTTCCTTACAAATGTGTGTTCCTATCAAAGTAAGTGCCTTATTTTCTATATCTTGTTGTTGTTTCTACTGTAGCATACCGTATGTACGTATGGAGCATAATATATACTGCTCTGAAAAATAAAGGGAACACTTAAACAACACAATGTAACTCCAAGTCAATCACACTTCTGTGAAATCAAACTGTCCACTTAGGAAGCTACACTGATTGACAATACATTTCACATGCTGTTGTGCAAATGGAATAGACAACAGGTGGAAATTATAGGCTTAGCAAGACACCCCCAATAAAGGAGTGGTTCTGTAGGTGGGGACCACAGACCACTTCTGAGTTCCTATGCTTCCTGGCTGATGTTTTGGTCACTTTTGAATGCTGGCGGTGCTTTCACTCTAGTGGTAGCATGAGACGGAGTCTACAACCCACACAAGTGGCTCAGGTAGTGCAGCTCATCCAGGATGGAACATCAATGCGAGCTGTGGCAAGAAGGTTTGCTGTGTCTGTCAGCATAGTGTCTAGAGCATGGAGGCGCTATCAGGAGACAGGCCAGTACATCAGGAGATGTGGAGGAGGCCGTAGGAGGGCAACAACCCAGCAGCAGGACCGCTACCTCCGCCTTTGTGCAAAGAGGAGCACTGCCAGAGCCCTGCAAAATGACCTCCAGCAGGCCACAAATGTGCATGTGTCTGCACAAACGGTCAGAAACAGACTCCATGAGGGTGGTATGAGGGCCCGATGTCCACAGGTGGGGGTTGTGCTTACAGCCCCACACCGTGCAGGACGTTTGGCATTTGCCAGAGAACACCAAGATTGGCAAACTCGCCACTGGCACCCTGTGCTCTTCACAGATGAAAGCAGGTTCACACTGAGCACGTGACAGACGTGACAGTCTGGAGACGCCGTGGAGAACGTTCTGCTGCCTGCAACATCCTCCAGCATGACCGGTTTGGCGGTGGGTCAGTCATGGTGTGGGGTGGCATTTCTTTGGGGGGCCGCACAGCCCTCCATGTACTCGCCAGAGGTAGCCTGACTGCCATTAGGTACCGAGATGAGATCCTCAGACCCCTTGTGAGACCATATGCTGGTGCGGTTGGCCCTGGGTTCCTCCTAATGCAAGACAATGCTAGACCTCATGTGGCTGGAGTGTGTCAGCAGTTCCTGCAAGAGGAAGGCATTGATGCTGGATCAGCCTGTAGTGTGGTTTTCCACTTCCACATTTTGAGTGTGACTCCAAATCCAGACCTCCATGGGTTGATAAATTTGATTTCCATTGATCATTTTTGTGTGATTTTGTGGTCAGCACATTCAACTATGTAAAGAAAAGTATTTAATAGGAATATTTAATTCATTCAGATCTGGGATGTGTTATTTTAGTGTTCCCTTTATTTTTTTGAGCAGTGTATTTACAGCTTTTCACGTTTTCAAGTTCTGGTTACAAATCATGCATTCTGATTCTTGCATAGATTGTAATGGACACATGTGATGTGTGTAAAATACTTTTTCGAAGGTTGAACTGATTATATAGCTAATGCTAAGATATTTGCCAGCTTTGTGTGGCGCCATGTTTGTTGACATTATACAATGCATTTTGGGTAACACGAAAACGTCTATCAGACTAAAAATGTTATAACAAAATTAGGTGAAGGGATGATTCACATCTTTCGAGTAAACTTCCAGAAGTGAATGATGGTACATCCCCATCAACATGCATACTGCAAACACACTAAATTCATCTTGTCTCCTTTTCTTATCTTTGGTTGACAGGAAAAAAAACTAACATAGCGGCTTGCTCAAACTAACCATTGTTGGATTACTTTAGATTTTTTAAAGTGTTTTCCTCAATTATTTCAATCAATGGTGAGATCACCCGTGATGTGATGAATTGTAAATAGTAATTGCTTTTAGCTAATTCATATTATGGTTTAGGTCAGCCGAGAGTTAGATAAATATGTTACCTCTATCTTTCCTCAGTCAGCGTTAGGACTAATGTAGCCTACATTTGACAGTTTGGATGATTGGGTTATGCTGTAGATACTTCTGTGAATGCCTGAACATTGCAACCAAAAATAATCTGGTGACATTCAGGACATAACGTTGTAAGGACTGCGTTTGTGCAAAATGTTTCTGTGAAAAAAACAGTGTGGCCAGCTCAAACACTGACTGTTGCGTCAATCGAAACTGGATGTTCTAAATTAGTGTTCTAATCACAGCGGTTGGAGCGTACGCTGCAGGGACCACTGTAGAATGTTCACACCCGTGTGTTGGTACGTGTCAAGGGGTTAACCCTGAAAATACAACTAAAATATAACACAAGTGTTGTTTTCATTTGCTGTACTTCATTGTCTAACACCAAAGGCAGTCTGAAACATCTTTAATATGTTTATTACAGTGGTGGGATTGAAAACATATCCTCTTCACAAAATAACCCTCCAAAATCAGGGTCTCGATTCAATAGAGCCGAGAACATGTGTATTTATTTGTTGGACAGATGAATGCAATTGATGCAATTCAATAAATGATCCTCATAAAATGTGCTGTACTCAATGGTCAACGTCTGGCACACAACAATGTCTAGACAGGAAGAACAAACACAGGAGAGGGTAAAACTAGGGATGCACATCATAACTGCCTGCAGTGGAAGCAGGGCTCACCCCCATTTTCAAAATAACAATTGTACGGGTAATTCCACGACAATGACACTCAGGCACCTAAGAATCTTCTCAAAAGAATCCAGGCTCCCTCTTACGATTACACAGCTCTCCCATGGTCCACTGCCCAGTCCTGGTGTGCCGGTTTATGGGCAGACATTGTTGAGAGTGGGGGGGGGTGGAAGGAGAATGATAGAGGGGTGCCTTAATGGATCAAAGCAGTAGCAATAAACATATAAATAAACATTACGGTGGGTGATAGTTTTACAGGGGTGACTCGGTAAGTGGTAGAAAAGCCATTAAAAAGCCAGAGCCAAACCTTTAATCGAGTTTCGGCGAAGCTCGGGCAGGGATCTGATTACATGCAGGATGGGAGTGTTGAATGGGATGGATGGGGCCCATCTACTCCCACTACTCTCTCTCTCTGAGGCACAGACATAAAATGACAGCCGAGAGGCTCCGTGAACGCATTGATCTCCACCTGTCCTTCCTGCCAGAGGCATATGGCTTCAGTGATAACCTCAGCCCCTGCCAGCCTCTGCTATACTGAAACTTCTTCAAGAGGCAGATTGGCTTGCTTACCTCAGTGCTGTAGGTCTGTTCTGTTTTTGTTCCTTTGCTGTCTTTTGTTTTGGCATGGTTTGCTAACCCAAGCAAAAAATGTGTAGAAAGTGTGCTTGTGGATCAACAGACTTGGTTTATTCCACAAGAGCCCATATCTTTGATGAGCTCAAATGTTCTACATAAGGTTACTTGTAACTTGACTGTTTATCAGATTCTCAATATGCATTTGATCTCCATTGCTTTCTTGTTCTCTCACTAACTCATCGTTAAACTTCTTATGGCTTGAATCCCACTAACGGGATCGATATGACAACAGCCAGTGAAAGTGCAGGGCACCAAATTCAAAACAACAGAAATCTCATAATTAAAATTCCTCAAACATACAAGTATTTCACACCATTTTAAAGATACACTTCTTGTTAATCCCACCACAGTGTCTGATTTCAAAAAAGCTTTACAGCGAAAGCCTACCAAATGATTGTTAGGTCTGCACCTAGTCACAGAAAAACACAGCCATTTTTCCAGCCAAAGAGAGGAGTCACAAAAAAGCAGAAATAGAGATAGAATGAATCACTAACCTTTGATGATCTTCATCAGATGACACTCATAGGACTTCATGTTACACAATACATGTATGTTTTGTTCAATATAGTTCATATTTATATAAAAAAATCTGAGTTTACATTGGCACGTTATGTTTAGTAGTTCCAAAACATTCGGTGATTTTGCAGAGAGCCACATCAATTTTCAGAAATACTCATAATAAACAGTGATAAAAGATACAAGTGTTATACATTTTTTTTGTCAGAGTTTTCGTGGTATTGCTTTTTGCACTGACTTTACTGAACTCTGGAGAAAACGAACATTGTCGCTGGGTGAGTACATTTGACAATGTGCTCTCCCATCCATTGGACATTTTGTCTGCAGGAACTTGCTCTTTTTCACTCGGTCCACTCATCCAAGTGCCAATGTATTTGTTGCATGATGTGAACAGTACGAATTTGTGTAACTACCAAAGTCTAATGGTTTTAAATGACTGTTTTGTATTGTCTGGAAACTCCCTTGTAGAATTCGCTTGCAATAGGTCTCTTAAAAAAGAGAATCCGTGCAAGGTTATTAAACAGAAGTGCCTAGTTATTCTTCTTTTGTTGATATCAGGTAACGTGCAACCTAACCCTGGCCCTGATATGCAGTATGTCCCAAACCCCCTCTGATTTTAAATCAAGATCTGGTTTTGGTATTTTTCATTTAAATGTACGCAGGCTGTTGTCAAAATTTGATGGGGTTAGGATTTGGGCTAAATCAACTGATGCTGATGTAATTGTGTTTTCTGCTGATGATTTAAAAATGTTTTGTAATTCTATCAAATGTTTTGTAATCTTACCCAGTTGATTAACTCACCCACTCACCCAAATCTTAAATGCCCAGATCAATCTACCCTGATTTATTTGATATTGACAAATGTTCCACATAAATATTCTGCATTTGGTGTTTTTTGTAATAATTTAAGTGACCATTGTGCTGTTGTTGCTGTTGGAAATACTAAGGTTCCTAAAACAAACCCACGTTTTATTCGTAAGAGAAATTTGAAGTGTTTTAATGAGCAGGCTTTCTTTCATGATTTGTTTTATTTTGACTGGAGCAGATTGAGTTTATCCCTGATGTGGAAACTGCCTGGAAATTCTTTCATGATGGTTTTTCCAAATAGTAAACAAACATGCCCCATTCCGCAGGTTCAGGGTTAAAGGGCGGGTTAATCCATGGTTTTCTTCTGAGCTGTCTTGTATTATTCACAACCGTAATCTAGCCTGGGCTAAAGCAAGGAAATCATGTTCTGATGCTGATTGGCTTATTTTTGACCAAGGCCAAGTCTGAATATTTTATGTATGTTACCACTGATAACCTGAATGACCCTGTCACGTCCTGACCTTAGTTCTATTTTTATGTCTCTAGTGTTAGTTTGGTCAGGCGTGAGTTGGGGTGGGCATTCTATGTTTTGTTCTGTGTGTTAGATTTCTATGTGTTTGGCCTGGTATGGTTCCCAATCAGAGGCAGCTGTCAATCGTTGTCTCTGATTGAGAACCCTTATGAAAGCCTGTTTTCCCACTATGGGTTGTGGGTAGTTGTTTTCTGTTTTGTGTGTATTGCACCTTGCAGAACTGTTAAGTTTGTCTGTTTTTTTGTTAACAGTATTTATCAAATGTTTATGAATTACACGCTGCACCATGTGTTTTGAAGTTACAGACTCTGTTTTGCTGTATATCTGATGTTACTGAAACATGTGTTTTGAAGGAAATGACAAAACTGAATTGTTTCAATGAGCACTTTGTATCTTCTGGTAGGTTGTTTGATTCAGTGTCCTCTGTCTCTGTACAACCCTGTGTGGATGAACCAGTGAGAGCTGGTCAAACTTTTAGCTTTTGCCATTCTCGGTGCAGGTGGTACATAACGCCCTGAAATCCTTAGATCAGAGAAAGCCTGCAGGTCTTGATCTTTTGGATCCCTGCTTTTTAAATCTGGCAGCTGATTTCATAGCTGAACCACTTACATATCTGTTCAATCTAACCCTGGAATGTAATGAAATTCCAAAGATCTGAAATCAGCATTTGTCCTACCACTTTTAAAAGGGGGAGATCCAACTCTTTTAAATAATTATAGGCCAATCTCAAAGCTGTCACCCCTGGTGAAAATACTTGAAACCCTTGTGAGTGAACAGCTAAATTAGTTTTATTTACTCACTCTATTTTATTAATGTACCAATTGGGCTTCAGGAAGAACCATAGCACAATTACAGCAGCCATGAAGGTTGTAAATGATATCACTGAAGCCCTTGACAAAAAACAGCACTGTGTCTCACTCTTTATTGATCTCTCTAAGGCTTTTGATACAGTTGATCATGCTATACTAAGGCAGAGATTGTCGAGTGTAGGTCTTTCAGAGCATGCAGTTGCATGGTTTGCTAACTCTCTGTCTGATAGAACTCAGTGCACTCAATTTGATGGGCTTATGTCTGTTAAATTGTCTGTCTTTAATGGTGTGCCCCAAAGCTCTGTACCTGGTCCTCTCTTATTCACTATTTATATAAATGATTTAGACAAAAATGTCCAAAATTCGCAACTTCATTTTTATGCTGATGATACTGTTATTTACTGTTGTGCTCTTACAAAAGCTTCCCAGAACTTGCAAACTGCTTTTTATACTGTTCAACATACCTTGTGTCAATTGAAGCTTATCCTCAATACTGACAAAACTAAACAAATGGTGTTTTCTAAAGCAAGAAATAGACCTCTGAACCTTTCACCTATTACTACCTGTCAGGGCAAGGAGATTGAGGTTGTAACCTCATACAAATATCTTGGAATTTTAATTGATGATGGCCTCTCTTTTAAAATGCGAATAAATAACAAATAAATTGAAGCTGAAATTGGGATTTTATTTTAGGAATAAGGCCTGTTTTTCTGTTGAAGCCAGAAGGAGGCTAGTACCAGCTACATTTATGCCTTTACTAGACTATGGGGATATTTTATATATGAATGCTTCCGCTCAGTGTTTGAGATCAATTGACACCCTTTACCATGGCACTGTGAGATTTATTTTAAACTGCAAATCCCTTACGCACCACTGCACTTTGTATACCAGGGTTGGCTGGCCTTCTCTAGTAATTCATAGGCACAGTCACTGGTATACTTTTATTTACAAAGCCATTTTGGGTTTACTACTACCTTTTTTTTTGGCATTTTTATTGTTCAGAAATGTGGTGGGTACTCTCTTCGTTCGCTGGACTTTATCCTGCTGACTGTTCCAAATGTCCAAACTGAATTTGGTAAAAGGGCTTTTATGTGCTCTGCGCCATCGTCTTGGAATGCCTTTTACAAAATACTTTTAAACTGGAAGAACTTGTCCCGATTGGTATTTTTAAATCACTGATGAATGATCTTGAGACTGATTCCCTGACCTGTCAATGTTTTTAATTAGCTGTTTTTGATTTTGTTTTACTCTTGTGAATTCTATGGTTTTTACTAGATTACTTGTAGTTTTTCATGTTGTTTGTCTGTAATTTTTGTAAAGACTTGGTGCTGCCTATCTTGGCCAGGATGCTCTTGAAAAAGAGATTTTAAATCTCAATGAGCCCTTCCTGGTTAAATAAGAAAAAGCACACCATGCAATAATCTGAGTACAGCGCTCAGACAACAAAATCAAGCCATACAGATATCCGCCATGTCGGGGAGTCAACAGAAGTCAGAAATAGCATTATAAATATTCACTTACCTTTGATGATCTTCATCAGAATGCACTCCCAGGAATCCCAGTTCCACAATAAATATTTGATTTGTTCGATAAAGTCCATCATTTACGTCCAAATACCTCCCTTTTGTTCGCGCGTTTAGCCCAGTATCCAAATTCATGACGCGAGATCACTAGGTCCAGACGAAAAGTTGAAAAGTTCCGTTACATGTCAAAAGAAGTATAGAATCAATCTTTAGGATGTTTTTAACATAAATCTTCAATAATGTTCAAACCGGAGAATTCCTTTGTCTTCAGAAATGCAATGGAACTCAAGCTAACTCTCACGTGAACGCGCGCGGTCAGCTCATGCCTCTCCGGCAGACATCAGACCTCTGACTCAATCCCCTCGCATTCCCCCCTCCTTTACAGTAGAAGCATCAAACAAGGTTCTAAAGACTGTTGACATCTAGTGGAAGCCTTGGGAAGTGCAATTTGACCCCATAGACACTGTATATTCGATAGGCAAAGAGTTGAAAAACTACAAACCTCAGATTTCCCACCTCCTGGTTGGATTTTTTTCTCAGGTTTTTGCCTGCCATATGAGTTCTGTTATACACAGACATCATTCAGACAGTTCTATAAACTTCAGAGTGTTTTCTATCCAAATATACTAATAATATGCATATATTAGCAACTGGGCCTGAGTAGCAGACAGTTTACTCTGGGCACCTTATTCTTCCAAGCTACTCAATACTGCCCCCATAACAAGTTAATGTATGATTCCTCTGAGCCATTTGGTGTTGTGTGCACTGAAGTGGTGGAACAAGTTTTGCACAATTTCGGGAACCTTCCCAAAATTCCCTGGTTTTCCAGAAATCCAGGATTTCGGATTTCCTGCACATTTCTTTCCTGACTCTGAGAATCTTCTAACCATGATTTCTGGAAAACCTGGGTATTTTGGGTAAGTTACCAGAATTTCGCAAACCTAGTTCTATCACTTCAGTGTACACAACACCAAATGGCTCAGAGGAGTCATGAAGTAAGTCAGTAAAAGAATGAGAGAGAACAAGAAAGCAATGGAGAGTAAACGCTTATTGAGAATCTCATAAACAGTCAAGTTAAGTGGCCAAAAGGGGGGGGGGACACTGAAAAGCAGCCGGAGATGGAAGCTTTCCTTGGCTTCCAGTCCTTCTCTTTCCAAGGAAGTGTTTACTATCTATGTGATGTAGAGCCTGGGTATATTGACTGAGCTGCTCACCCTTGGCAGTCCGAGATGAAGATGTGCATGTTATTGTTAGCAGGCGTTCCTGTGACCAAATAGTTCATGTCAATCAGCTCGGTGTCTGTCAGCCCTCTCTGCAGATGCTTTCCATTAAGCTGATATTAGCCTCAATGTATTTAAACCTGCCTGGCTGCACCACACTCAGAGCAACTTCCAAGTAGTTGGATCTGCAATGTCTTGACAACTAAAGAAGCTCTGTCTCGCTCTCCCTGTTTCTCTCATCCCACTCCCTCTCTCTCTGTATCACTCAGTCAACAGACATTGGAATAGATAGTCATCCTGACCTGTGTTCTATTACAATTTACACCATCCATGTTTTACAGTGGAGGACATTTCATTCGAGGTGATTAGACCTCATTTTAAACGAGAAAGCTTGCTTTTCAATCGCCATTTGAACGGGTTTTCTTTTTCAGTTTGACAACCCAGACATGTAGGGTTCACCAAAGCTGTAATCTATTCAGAGGGACGGACACAATTACATTTGGTTAATCGGAACATTAACAGCTCCGTATCCTGTACTGTCAGCCCCGATTAGAACCGGTTCAAGATGATTCCCTTTGTAGCCAGAAAGAGAAAAGGGCTGAGCCTCAGTGATTGTGGTTGTTATGATATACAGCGTCGCAGGGAAGATATTGGCTTATATTAAGTTAACAGTACATAAGTACATTACAAGTTCCAGGAGATAAAAAATGGCAACGTCAGCTCAAGCTCAAGAGATATTAATGCTTCATCTGTAAAACAATTAACTCACAACTAATTAATGGGATACACTGTTATGAAACATTGTTTTATGTATGTGGGAAGACAATGTGTTTCCAACTTGAATGCAACAATTATTATATATTTTTTCAAACGGCATCCTCTGCCCTCAGTGTGTAATGACATGCTCTCAAAATAGCCCCGAAGATGAAAGCCTGCACAACACCAGTCAAATCCCTCACCCACATTCATATGACCTCTTTTTTTATTCTTCCCCTCTCTGCTCTCCTCCCCTCTCACTCTAAAGGTTGTAATTGTGGCTGCGCCAGGATAATTTTGACATCTCTGTGTTGCCTTTTTTTGGAGTGCGAGTAGTGTGGTTGGCTTTGAAACTGTCCCGTTCCTCATGTCACCAAAACCCCCAGAACCTACCACAAGGTCTTTGCATGTTTGACCTCCATTTTGGGGCCTTCGCTGGATGCCAGGGTGTGCTAACCCTGAGGGAGTATCTTGGAAATTGTCGGGATGTCTTTAGGGGCGGGGAGTCATTACCAAACAGAGCTGCAAAGGGGGTCGACCTGCTTTGCAGCCGTCTCACACGGATGACAGATGGCAGGGAATTCCATGTGCTACAACCTGTTTAGGAGAGGGAGAGGGCTTACAGAAATAGACAGGGCGGGCCGTAAGTAGAGCGGAGCGTTTTCGCTGGGAATGTGGAGCAGGGAAAACATCCTCAGCGCTTACTCGCTGGCATCCTACGCCAGCTCTCCCATACCTTCTGACACAGACGAGACTTAGCTCGCAGCTCTCCCATACCTTCTGACACAGACAAGACTTAGCTCGCAGCTCTCCCATACCTTCTGACACAGATGAGACTTAGCTCGCAGCTCTCCCATACCTTCTGACACACACGAGACTTAGCTCGCAGCTCTCCCATACCTTCTGACACAGACGAGACTTAGCTCGCAGCTCTCCCATACCTTCTGACACAGACAAGACTTAGCTCGCAGCTCTCCCATACCTTCTGACACAGACGAGACTTAGCTCGCAGCTCTCCCATACCTTCTGACACAGACGAGACTTAGCTCGCAGCTCTCCCATACCTTCTGACACAGACGAGACTTAGCTCACAGCTCTGACACACCGGCAGAGGGGTGAAATTTCTCGTGGTTCTCTGAGACCTTCAACCTCGCCTTGATTTGGCAGTTCTGAGCACTTAAATTTCACACAAGGGATAATCGAGTCATAAAGTCTATTTTTTTTAAAGAGAGAGATAGAGAGGTGAACTGCCAGGGGTATGTTTCTCTTTTCCGGTGGTGTTGTGGAGGCAGAGGAGCATAGAATTTAAAAAAATAACAACCGAGGGGAGACACTGGCCATGAACAGACAATCCATATTTTACTAGGAAGTCAGTGTTTTTTAAATACATTTTACCCCACATCAGATCATGACTATATTATTTTCCTAAAGATACATCAGCTGTCAAAGCTGTTAAATAATGCATTTTTTTACTGGAGTCAAAATAAAAGGGAAAAGTGCCATGCTGTTATATTATATATTTTTTGGTTAGCTCTCGGCGCTTCGGATGCTCTCTTAGCAATTTTATCATGTCCAGAATATCCTCCAATCTTGTAACAGTGCAGCCATTTTACATGTCTAAAGTAGTGTCCCAGCAGGAAACTGACAAGGCAAACAGACATCTCTGTGATGATGCCTAATGCTGTACCAGGAGCCTCCCATCCTGGCCCTAGCCTAATTAAAATGTCTATAGCAATTAAAGAGATCCCACACTAAGAAAAACAATAAACATACCTGCCAGCTCACCTAGGCCTCAGTCACTGATACCATGATTGTTCTTCTCAAAAGTCTCTTCTAATAATTTTCTTATGAAACCAGACATTTTTAGTTAACTGAGCGACTGTCATACTCATGAATGTGTACAATAAATCCAATAATATTAATGTATTGGATTTATACAACACTTGCCCTATGTTTTGTAACCAAGGTTAGTATAATCAGCTTTAGTGTGAGTGTGTGTGTGGGGGGGTGTATGTGTTGTGTGTCCCAACACAAGCAAACATGTTGGCTGTGAGCCAATCACAGATCGAGGCCAACTTCCTCACACCCTGAGCTGGGTTATTATAGGATCTAAGATTATTACCCCCATTAAGAAGACTACCAGGGGGCCGGATATCATTTGAGCACTGGGTGTCTATGGAGAACCCACCCATCGTGTGGATTCTCTCTCTTTGGGCCTGGTATCAACACAACACCACCCAGGCAAGAGGGATCTTTGGATCTGTGCAGTTCCAGAGACAATTAGCCAAGTCCAGCTAGCGACATCAGACAGAAATGCTATCCCCGGGTCGCCACTCCCCTCTGCTTCATGTCCACTGAACAACAGTAACAGGTTTTTAACCTACACTAACTTTATGTGGGGAAGTAAGTATTCCGTTACCACTGCACTTGAAAATCATCAAAGCTACAAATCACTTGCTATGTATGAAATTAGGATTAACTAGTGGATTTGAGCGTTAAGGCACTTTTGTTAAAACATTTCATTATGAAGCAATTAAAAACACACAAGGCTGATTTTATGTTACCCATTTTTATAGCTGTTGGAGGTCCCCACAATGAGTGCTGAAAATGGGGGGGAAAATCTGCCCTGCATGAGCACTTGGGAAGAAGAAATGAGTAAACAATGATACATTCTGGGTGTGAAACTTGGATCATTATGGACAGAGCTAGACAGTGCATAACCTTGCTGATAGGAGAGAATACAGTGGCCACCACCTATGGCCCAGAACAAGGCCCCATACCACACAGAAGGCGTGTAGGCCAGTGTTAATTTCGTCAACAAAAAGAGGGACCCAAATATTCGTGAAACACACGTTTTTTGGTCGGAATTGACAAAACTATAACTGCCTAAATAGACCCAGAAAAAATGAAAAATAAAATAACGATTTTTCAGTTGACTGAAACGAGACAAAATTATCTCTGTGACTACAATCTGACCAGCAAGGGGACTGGACAATACTTTTCGGAGAAATTGAGAGCTTTTCAGTGATAAGCACAATAAATATTAGCAGCAGTTTACTACCTTTTGCCTGGTTCTTTGGGACTGGGGGGCAGTATTGAGTTGCTTGGATGAATAAGGTGCCCAGAGTAAACTGCCTACTGCTCAGGCCCAGTTGCTAATATATGCATATTATTATTAGTATATTATTAGTATCTACACTCTGAAGTTTCTAAAACTGTTTGAATGATGTCTGTGAGTATAACAGAACTCATATGGCAGGCAAAAAACGGAGAAAAAATCCAACCAGGAAGTGGGAAATCTGAGGTTTGTAGTTTTTTAACACATTGCCTATCGAATATACAGTGTCTATGGGGTCAAATTGCACTTCCTAAGGCTTCCACTAGATGTCAACAGTCTTTAGAACCTTGTTTGATGCTTCTACTGTAAAGGAGGGGGGATTTAGAGGGGATTGAGTCAGAGGTCTGGCAGAGTGGCATGAGCTGACCACGCACGTTCACGTGAGAGTTAGCTTGAGTTCCATTGCATTTCTGAAGACAAAGGAATTCTCAGGTTGGAACATTATTGAAGATTTATTATAAAAACATCCTAAAGATTGATTCTGTACATCGTTTGACTTGTTTCTATGAACTGTAATATACCTTTTTTGACTTCTCGTCTGAACTAAGCGATCGCGCATTGAGCATTTGGATTACTGGGCTAAATGCTCAAACAAAAAGGAGGTATTTTGACATAAATGATGGACTTTACCAAACAAATCAAATATTTATTGTGGAACTGGGATTCCTGGGAGTGCATTCTGATGAAGATCATCAAAGGTAAGTGAATATTTATAATGCTATTTCTGACTTTGTTGACTCCACAACATGGCGGATATCTGCATAGCTTGTTTTGTTGTCTGAGCGCTGTACTCAGTTTATTACATGGTGTGCTTTTTCAGTAAAGCTTTTTTGAAATCTGACACAGCGGTTGCATTATGGAGAAGTGGATCTAAAATTCCATGCATAACACTTGTATCTTTTAGCAATGTCTATTATGAGTATTTCTGTAAATTGATGTGTCTCTGCAAAATCACCGGATGTTTTGGACTAACTGAACGTAACGCGCTTCATCAGTGAAGAGCCCACTTCTCCAGCTTGCCAGTGGCCATCAAAGGTGAACATTTGCCCACTGAAGTCAGTTACAATGCCAAACTGCAGTCAGGTCAAGACCCTGGAAAGGAAAAATGAGCTTCCCTGAGACGGTTTATGACAGTTTGTGCAGAAAAACTTTGGTTGTGCAAACCAGTTTTACCAGACGATCCCGCAGGGGAAGAAGCTGGATGTGGAGGTCCTGGGCTGGCGTGTTTACAGGTGGTCTGCGGTTCTGAGGCCGATTTGATGTATTGCCAAATTCTCTAAAACACCATTGGAGGTGGCTTAGGGTAGAGAAATTAACATTCAATTATCTGGAAACAGCTCTGGTGGACATTCCTGCAATCAGCATGCCAATTGCATGCTCCCTCAAAACTTGAGACATCTTTGGCATTGTGTTGTGTGACAAAACTGTACACTTGGGCTCCTGAGTGGCGCAATGGTCTAAGGCACTGCATCTCAGTGCAAGAGGCATCACTATAGTACCTGGTTCGAATCCAGGCTGTGTCACATTGCTGTGATTGGGTGGTGTACAACTGGCCCAGTGTCGGTGGGGCTTGGCCGGAGTAGGTCGTCATTGTAAATAAGAATTTGTTCTTAACTGATTTGCCTGGTTAAATAAAGGTAAAATAGATACATTTTAGAGTGGTCTTTTATTATCCCAAACACAAGGTGCACCTGTGTAATGATCATGCTGTTTAATCAGCTTCTTGATATGCCACAACTGTCAGGTGTATGGGTTATCTTGGTGGAGAAATTCTCACAAACGGGGATGTAAACAAATTTATGCACAACATTTGAGAGAAATAAGCTTTTTGTGCATATGGAACATTTCTGGGATCTTTAATCTCATGAAACATGGGATCAACACTTTACATGTTGTGTTTATATATTTTTTTCAGTGTAGCATCGAGTTCAATAGTAAAACAACAGTCTAGCTAAGTTTCTCTCTCTTGAGTATAAAAAAGTATGCCATCTTTGAATCTCGCTCAACCCTCCCACTTTCCCCACTGCATTTCATAGCCAGGGTCTGTAGCCTACGTAGTCAAGTCTCCCACTTTTCCTCATAGAAAACGGCTTGAGAGATTACCATTCAAAAGATATGACCCATAATACCGGACCTATTTTTTTTCTTTCTATCGTGCTTTGGCGGGCCGCATTTTACATTCATAAAGCATATCGCATGCTGTTCTAAAACTAGGCTACTTGTGGTTAAGCATTTGTTTAGGCTACACCTTGTTCGGTCATTTTACCTTATTAGCTAGCTATAGTTAACTACCTGGGCAGTGTTCAGCAGCGCGCAACGTTTTGGAACGTTTAGATAGCATATTTCTATGTAGAACAAACATGCCTCTTTGACATGTTGAATCTGCAACGTTCAAGAATTTTTTGCAACGGTATGTGGCCCAGGTGGCATTTGTAGTAGCCTATATTGCAAACATTTGGTGGCATAGAAGGAAAAGAAAAGGGAAAGGCTAAATTCCTCTTGCCACTACACTATATCTGACTGTGTAAATAACTTTAAGTTAATGTGGACCCAGTGACTCAGACTTCAGCACTTGGACCAGGACTCGAGGCAATACAAACGTGATGTGACTAAAAATGTGACTAAAAAGAGGATTTATTTACTAAAATAGCCCAATGTGTTTGTCATTTTGACAATAACTAGACAAAATCATTATTCAAATGACAAAAATGTGAGTAAGACAAAATTACTAAGACTAAACTAAATCTAAAAAAAGATTAACAAAATGAACATTGGAGTAGGCCAGAGGACCCTCTCGAGAAATGTTCAATGGTGAATGGTGGAGTGGAGTGAGCAGAAAGGAAAGGCAGTGCATGGACGATGTCCAGAGGGTCTTGCTGAGCTGCTTAATAGCAACCAGATTTGGAGCATTTAAGATGAAAACAAAACTCAAAAAGCTTGCAAGGTTTATGGGTTTTAAAGGGAAATTTCATCATGAACTTCATATTCATCATTTTCAGCACCAACCCAACATCAACATATGTGAAAATTGAGCATTTCTATGTTTTGTGGAAAAGAAGATAGCGGAAGAGAAGTGTTTCCAATGACATCGGTGTATATCTTGTGATTTTAACCATTTATCAGTAGGCATCGCCTACTAATTATTTATTAATTGGTTGATGATGTAATTGGAAACATCTTTTTTACTACAAAACATAGATACGCCATTTTTACATTTGTTGATATTGAGGTGGTGCTGGAGATCTGCATTTGTGTGTGTGCATGTGTGTGTGTGTGTTTGTGTGCCCTCGCACAAGTGTGTGCGTGCATGAGGTGACGGGGAAGGGGATTTGGACGGATTTGTCAGTATGGCTGTGTTATTTCTGGGTGTCATTTCGCTTGGGTGTTGCTGGGTCATTTGCATTACTTAATAGTATGTATCAAGGACTTTTCTGCATAATTGATTTTAAAAGTAGGAGTAATGTGAAAGAAGTAGAAATAGTATGAACAACCTAAGCAATAGCCTAGATGAAAAGTTTCAAAGTTACTAGTAAAATATAAAATGACTTACCTTAAGAAGGAGACAGAATACCAAGAAAACACCATTAATACCCCAGAGGATGTGGAGGAGAGGAGAAAAGAGAGAGAAGACCAAAACCTGAATTAGTCATTGGTTTATGATTTTCATGGTAATATACTGGTTGTAAAACATAAATTGATTTCGGGTGTGCAGTAATGGAAAAGTTTCTAAAAGATAGTCATGGTCAGAAAGTCTACAGTACCATTAACAACAAAGTTCACCAGTCATCTTCATGAGAGAACTTCCTAAGAAGCTTTTGAAAAGGCTGTACCTGAGACTAATGGCTAATTGAGACATCAGCCAATAAGCTGAAGTTCTTGAGAACTTTGTTTTCACCTTCATGTGACTGTCCTCATATCTTGTGATTGTTCATCATCATGTGAGAAATAACGGAGGTGAATTGAGACTACGTGCCCAAGGTTAATCATATTCTCACATTGGTTGCGACGCAGTGCAAACCGTATCTGAATTACAAAGGTGTCTTTTAGACACATTTTAAGGGTATTGTCATGGATATACCATCTACAAATGGTAAAATCACTGCAGCTAAAGCATCGTTGTGTTTGCTTGTCGGTAATTGAATTTGTGTTGGTTTAAGAGATTAACACTATCTCTGGTTACATGGCATCCTTTCAGTGGCGAGGTCACACTATAATCAGGGATCCCCAACACAGCAATAAGCGAGAGATTTCAATATCCTGCTCTCCAACAGACTTTGGGTCAGCATTCGCAAAATTTCACTGTGAACGTCATTCGAAAATAGCTCTCATTATCTTTGTGCAATGGTCACTTTATTACACAAAAGGAGTGAGAAACACAGCTGTAGATTTTCCCTCAGAGTGGAATTCAACTGTCTGGTTTAGTCTATTGTTAATTGATAAATTCTTAAAAATTATTCCAAAAACCCAAAGCTCTAAATAGGCTCTGCAGAAGAACACTAGAAATCTTTATTAAAGGCAGGAAAAGGCATTAATTTAAGCCCCTTAGCCAATAGCCTGGACCATTCCAGACCACTTCCTAAATTCCAGCAACACCATAGAACACTCGTTCATTCATCCTCCAATAAACTTCAGATTCACAGTGAATATTCAGCCGACGAGCCAATCGGACACATAGGAATTTGCACACGTGAAGTCTTGTGACAAATGCCAGGGTTGACTGTATCTCTGTAAAAACATACTTTCAGTTCAAGATTATAAGTGGCAGGTAGTACATCTTATTAAAGTACTTACAAACCACTTAATGTAAATGTACATTACTGTGTTGTACATAGGCTGGTCATCTAGGTTTGTACCTGTAGACTTTCCATCACCATGAAGAAAATCAATGACCAATACAGTAATACAGTAACCGAGTACATCGAGACATCAAGTGGTTTGTGATGATGTAATGTGATGATGTGGCTCAGTTGGTAGATCTTGGTGCTTGCAATGCTAGGGTTGTGGGTTCCATTTCTAGAAGGGACCAGTATGAAAATGTATGCACTCACAGCTGTAAGTTGCTCTGTATAAGAGTGTCTACTAAAATGGAAAAGGAATGAATAGACGATTTCAGTTTTCACATAGAAATAAGTTGTATTTCAAGAAACTGTATATCAAGCAAGTATTTTTATATTCCACAAGTATTATCAGATGAACTGTTTTGTACAGATAATTATCAGACTCAAGTTACAAATGCTGATAAACACTCAAATATATTTAGTTTAACATCTTTCACTAAAGTAGTGCACTGGGCCTTTACTAGGCTGTATTAGCGGACTAATATAGACATCTTCAACGGGGGCACTTTTTTCTTCTGCATCCCTCTGTCGCAGCACCCCCACCCCCATCCCCATCCCCACCCTACTTACAGCAGCTAGGCAGACACTTGATCATCTCTCCTCTCTCTCTATCTCCCACTTGTGTTGTCCTCATTCAGCAGTTTGTTTCAGCTAAGCTGATGTAATCGATGTTTCATGTACATACTTCTGACCTCCTGGTGGGTTGTAGCAGGTCTCAGTCTCTTACTGCTCTCCATTGGTTCGCTCTCTAACCATCAACCTAGATTCATGGAGAGCGCTGTATGCTCTGGGATACTGCTCGCTTAATGCAATCTCATATTGCAGCAGGAGCAGTGGAGTGCCAAAGAGCAGGGATTTGTTTCGGTGTCGCCTGCAAGAGCTGCCTCCCTCCTCGAAAAAGCTTATGACATGCACTGAACCCAGACAGGACTGGCCTTGGAGACTGCAACAGGTACATACACACACTGTCTGGCTGGGGTTGATTAGCAGTGAGGATGCATAAACTTTGTACCATCTCGGGATGCACTTCCATAACAGAAACCTGGGCCAATGTTACTTGGCAGCTGGTACCAGTTATTCTACAAGATGTGTGGGTAGTGGATGTTGGAGGAGGAGATAGGGGATCCATGTGGTCTTTGTTTACCACACAGTAATACAAGTTGTGGCTAAGAATGAAGTAGGGTAGAGAGGGCAGAGGGGATAGGATGAAAACAATCATCACGATTCAGCTGAAGGCTTACATATCAATAAAATATCTCAGGGGAATCCGGTGGGTGTGAGGCTGTGTAAGAATAGGCTGCACAGAGGAAAGGCTTCACCAGGCAGGTTGGTGGTGGTGGTGGTGTTGTTGTTCAGAGGCGGGACATCTCTATAAGAGCCACTCTTACATCTGAGATATTTGTCCACTGAGAAAGAAGCCAAAATGTTTTTGATTTGAAGAAAAGTGCTATTCCTAGAATTGGATAAAAAAGCTCAACATTAATGTTTCTCTACAGCACTGCACTCAAAAATATTAACAGACTCTGCAAGTAAGCGGACATTTTATTGTGGAGAAATAACATTAAAGACCCAGCTAAACCATTTAGAGTAGAGTTTTTGTAGGAATACGGGAATAATAACAATACTGAGACAGATTTACCCACAACAAAAACACAACAGCTGAGGAAACAACAAACCATGAATGGAATCATGGTATTGTATGAAAGGGAATAAACATTTAAACAGTGTTCTTCACAGTTCTATTTCTGGACAATCTCAGCATCTCGAGTTAACTGTTTTCTGTCTCAACAATGGCAATCTGCAGCCTCTCGATGAACCTGTCTTTGACTGCTTAATATGTTCCTGCAAAATTGTGGTTGTGCCAAAAGAACTGTTCAAAGGGGCTAGACAGGTGAGACAGTCATTCCAAAGAAGCAGTTACAAACAGATAAGAGCCCTGCTTCGACTAACCTACACTTAAATCAGACAGACACCACTGGCCCACTGAGGCCCCTCTTCATCATTACTAGCACTCCCCCTGACAGGTTGAGGTAAGGTAAGCTAAAAACGCTTCAAGCCAAGCCAAAAGCACACTGGCTAACAGCTCACAACATAGCATAAAAAAGCAATGATTTTCCTGAATGAGTGCCATAATGTGACATTATCGCCATTGCCAATTGTGAAATATTGATAATAGTTCTGACCATAAATTAGCAAAAACTTGGTAGTAGGCCTAAGCCTATATCTGGTGAGGCATTTGGGCACATTCCGTTAGGATCTCATGTTTCCTCCAGTGACATTTTCATTTAATAACCCTTTACAATACAGAATCCTCCTGCTACAAAGTGAGTGGAGTGCCCTACAACATCCATAATCTATGAGCTCTGGGTAACAAAGAAGTTCTAGACTGCCAGGGAAAGTAAGGCGGCCAATGAAATATGAAGACATTAAAAACTTTTTTCAACAAACTGGATAGTGGAGAAAGAAATAAAAAATAAAAAATACAATACAAAATTGGAGTGTTTTTGCCTGGAAAACACTGACTGGTAATGACAGATGTGGTTTAATATGTTTGCAAAATCTAATTGGCATGCTAATCCTTGTGCTGAGTCCTAGATTTTGCAATGTTTCGCATGTGCCAATCTTCTCTTGCGTTCCCCTGGGAACAAATAAACTATTCCCGAGATTTAACAACTTCCCTCAAAATGACTTATGTCCTCTTATTCAAATTGACAAGGTTTGTTGTTGGGGTTATTTTTGTTACCTCGCAAGCTGGCACACCTGAGATCCTGCATCTTGTAGAGAGAGAGAGAGAAAGAGAGCTATCAAGCCTACACCAATTAATGTGTGTGAAGTATCAGGCCATTTAGAAAAATATGCTAATCTGAACCTCGAGCCTCTCAGAGATTACAGAAAACGCAATTACTTTTATCAATATGACAGTGCATTTTGCTCTTCAACCTGTGCACAGACAATCATTGCTGACAGCCTGTCAGACCCCTAATGGGAAACACTATCTCCCCTGCTATCGTTTGTTTCGCTCGCTGCTGAATTTAATTGTAACCATCATCATTAACTCCTTATCTGTGGTTCATCCAGGACCTGGTACTCTTGACTCCCAGGCCACTGATCTGCAGTCCCTATACACACACTGCTCTTTAAGAGGCCAGTCTATGTCCTCATCGAACTCCATTCTATGGAGTCCAGTTCTATTATGATAGACTGGGTTCAGCATCTATTCAGCCAGCAGACATGCATCTTTCCAATGTACTTGGTTTTCCAATGTGTTTTATGGAGGACAGCATTGCTGTTGCTATCCCACCTGCTGTACTTTTGCCCTCCTATTGCCCTCCTATTATGTTCACATAATTGATTAGCTTTTATTCAGGACTCTGTAACATGCAGGAATTGAATGACTTGAGAAAACAAATAGCAGCAGTTTCAAATTTGCAAAAACTTTAGAAGGCAAAACGACACCTTTGCTTCTCTGGCAAATGAAAGCGACCATTTACTCAGCTCTTTTATAGTTTGTTTGGGTGAGCTTACAGTGCTAGAGCTCATGTCAACACCGGCCAAATACCAAATTACAAAGCGAAGGAGTGCCCATGCATGTTACATGTTTGTCAATACTCAAAATTAAAAACCCCTCATATCTCAATTGCCGTGGACAGAAATGCTAGACGTGGGCTGTATTCGGAACAAAAATACATTTCCCCCAAGACAGACGAGAGTTGTGATTCCCATCAGTCACCTGTCATGTAACACAAAGAGTACGGTTCTGAACCCTGTCGCGATAACATTGCCTCTTCAATACACCTGTCACACATTTAATGCTGTGTCATTCTAAAAGTGAACGCTTGGTGCACCCTGTTTTAACAGGTTTGTGCGGTGACAAATGCCCTGTTGTCACAAAAGTAGCTGGTGGAGGCAGACAAGCAATATCTGCTACGGCAAGATGGAGAAGTCAGATTTAAAGGTCCCATTTCCGACCAACTGTTATTAGGCGAGGCAAATCTTTTGTATGATGGTACTGAGAGCCACTAGTTTTTATTGAGGAAAACTCAACGGTTCTCTATCCAGGAGAGGTGTGGCTCATATGTAGGGAAACAGTGAATTAGATTGAATCAAGCTCATCACCTGCGATACATTCTCCAATTTGGAAATGAATACAGAACAATCAGCAGAGGACAACAAGAAATTATCAAACAAAGTCAGGCTTCTTCTGGAAGGACACTAAAACTTCTTTCGGATCGGTGTCCAGTCCACGGGACGGTTGAGTTAATGTAGGCTAATGCGATTAGCATGAGGTTGTAAGTAACAAGAACATTTCTCAGGACATAGACATATCTGATATTGTCAGAACGCTTAAATTATTGTTAATCTAACTGCACTGTGCAATTTACAGTAGCTATTACAGTGAAAAGATACCATGCTATTGTTTGAAGAGTGCACAATTTTGAACATCAAAAGTTATTAATATACCAATTGCATTTGGGCTGGAATAATACATTATGGCCTTTCTCTTGCATTTCAAAGATGGTACAAATAATGTTTAAAGAACAGTTGTTTTTTTCTTTGTATTATGTTTTACCAGATCTATTGTGTTATATTCTCCTACATTCCTTTCACATTTCCTCAAACCTCAAAGTGTTTCCTTTCAAATGGTACCAATAATTTTCACATCCTTGCTTCATGGCCTGAGCTACAGGCAGTTAGATTTGGGTATGTAATTTTAGGCGAAAATTTAAAAAAAGTGGCGGATCCTTAAGAGGGGGCCGTCGGCTCAAATAATAAGCCTCTGCACACTACCCTTTATTTCTCTCCAAACCCATTGTGGGTTAATTATCATAGTCTCTACAACCTTGTTGATCTGAAGATTGCCACTCAATCCCTTCATTTTCCTACCCTTCCTTAAGCCTCTCACCATATCTCTATCCCTCTGGTAAACACGAGTGCTATCTCCCTGGGCTTATCTCTTCTAAACCATCTTGTGCCTTCCACCTTGGTTAGGCTAGCTAAATCATCCCTCTCTCCCTCTTCTCTTCTATTATCATTTCAACGATGGCCGCCGCCTGTCCAACTTTCTCCCAAAGGTGAGCGGCCCTGCGAGTTTACAAAGTCCAGCAGCCAATCAAAGCCCTCTGAAAGTGGTCCAGAACTCTGAGCTGATTTATATTGCCAAAGATAGCAGTGTGGCTGACTTCTGAATCCAACAATCTGTCTGCCTGAGGTGAGGTTATGTATGGGTGGATAGAGCAGGGATTTAAAACTTGTTTAAATTAACCTTAAGAGACGCAGTAACTTGTTTTTTTTGCTTCTACTTTCAACCTTCATCACAGTAGCCTATTGCGATTACTTAAGGCTCATTCCTGCCAGGCTGAACGGTAGTTTATTTATACGGATGCTCCTCTCACCGCAAAGGGTCTATGATGCGTAATGTCTATATGCATGCAGCACTTTAGAGGGTCCTGTCATCTTTTAAAAAAAGAAATTGTCTCAATCACTCACAGATGTTCCTCTTCTCAGATCCCCCTCTCAGGATATTGTAAATAAACGGCCCTGCTGAACATGAGCCAGTAAACCTGAAACATACTACTGATTCGGCGATAGCCCTACAGCTTTGCAGTCAGCAGATGCCAAAGAAAATACAGTTAGATTCAACACATGCAATGAGCTTTTGCTCCTTATGGCACAAGAATGCAATCACTCGCATTGTTCTGTATTATAAAATAATATTAGAAGAAAATAAATATAAATGCTTTCAGATGTTGAGATTTGGACTAGGAGGAGTAGAGAGGGGTGTTAAACTCCAGGCCGCAAATAAATATTTCAATATAAGCGAGTGATCCTTTGTTGTCTTCTCTGGTACCTTTCATGTCAGTGTCTCTCGTACGGACTAATGAGATGAGGGGATGATCAATCAGAGAAGAGAAAAAGCTGATAAGGTTGTTGGTCTCGTGGTGTCCCCCTGGATTTGGCCCTGGCCTGAGCATACCTCCCACTGCTCTCTTAAAAGGGTACTAATGTATTGATTCAGAGCCACCAAGACTCTAATAAGCCGAGTCCCACTACAAGGCTAAAGATGTTAACCTTCACAATGAGCCATGAGGTGTTCAGGCAGAAATTGTGTGTGTGTGTGTGTGTGTGTGTGTGTGTGTGTGTGTGTGTGCGTGCATACAGTAGTGTCGTGGGGGAAAGCTGAAGATAAGGTCTCACAATAGCCGCTCACAAATAAACACTGCCCTGCTTCAGGCATGTAGTCGGTGGCACCGCTATGACTAGCAGTTGACCAATAACAACAACTGGCCTCCATTATAAACCCGAGCTGTCCGTGACAGTGTGGTTCATTAAAAGATAAAGGAAGTGGGATATAGCTGTCAGTCCATTAGCACTAGCTTCAAGCCCTCCTGAAAACAAGGCTATTAAATGAGTCTGACGAACCCCTTAAGTGACATGAGTTAACGCATTCCCTCATTAGGATTTGCAAGAGATAAGTGAGCTTACATTTTTATATGTTCTTTGGGAGCTCCCTCACATGAAAAGGGACTGGGTCCGTGAGTTACAAGGCACTAGGTATTTATTCAGTTTGTGTTTGTGCGGGTGTGTCTGTCTGTGTGAGAGGGAGGGAATTTGCCGTGTACGTGTGTGTGTACAGGTGTAGGATCTTAATTTAAGCCAGTTTGCTACAGCAGGAAAATAATCCTGCAGCAACAGGAAATGCTAATTATGTGGATTATAATTAATAATGGACAATTTTTTATATATTTCTCGTAATGGAAAATCTAGTCTGAAATTTCAAAGTGGAACTTACAAACTTCAGAACCCTTTTTAAACCTCAAATACACTAGTTTTAAATTCTCATGCAACAGGGTGATCAAGTTAAAGATCCTACATGTGTGCGTGTGTTTTCTTTCGTTAACCTAATAAATATAGCATTTAATTGCATTGAAGACAGTATTTGGACACCTTGATTGATTGATTGGTCAACATATGTCTCATATGGGATCTGATAGTGTCCATAGTGTGATGATAACTACGACTGAACTAGGTAAAGCACATTGGGTGCGCAGGGCGAGAGCTGTAATATGACGAGGGAAAAGTTAAGCCCCATGGTAGAGTTTTATCCTGATTCATTTGAGCCACAGAAGATGGAACATCTAGAATTTAGCTCCCCAGCAAAAGATCATGTGATCAGAGCTTGACCAAGCAAAATTGATGATGACTTGGTTAACATGACTGTGATTTTTCACCACCGCCCTCTCCCATCTCATCTCCCACCCTTGGGGATTACTTCCTCACCCGTGACACATACCGTATCATCGAACAAATCAGGATTGGAGATCTGCAGTACACCAAGCTTGGGAGCTACACAGGACATTGTAATGTGAATGGGATCAGCTCTGACGTACAATATTTCTGTGAAACTCATGTCATATAACGTGTTGTTACTTTAGATCAAACAAACAAGATCGCTCAGTGTATGTCTGTGCTCTCAATCTCCACCTGTTCAGTAATCATTGTGACAGTTCGCGATTGCAGCCTTAGTGATTAGACTGACTGCATTCCAATAGTCAGAAATGAACTCCCCAAAAGGCTGCAGTCCAATAACACTCTCTGACTCCTGTCATCCATACAGACTAGAATTACTCCTCAGTACGGATCAGGACCTTGAAAAGTGCTTGCTATTACTTGCCGTTAAGAGTGAACTACTTGTGCTGAGAGTACTGAAATTGAACCCGAGCTTTGAACAAGGCCAATAAGTTGGCCAACAACAAGGCCAACAACCTGGCCTGACTGACAAACTTTAGTACTGGGCCTCTCCGTGATGCAAAAACAACGACTGGGAGCAAATTACACTCACTACCAAGATATATGGGGGTGCAGGCTTGAAATACGTCCAGATGCATAGTTCAATATCAAATGCCATAAATAAGAAGTCAGCCTTTGATACCATGGTAAAGTTAATGGATTTTGGGGAAGCGCTGATATGCTATGGAGGTGTCCCTCTGGTCCCTTACAGAGGGGGGTCAGAAAAGGATTGTTTCCCCAAATGTTTTTCAGAAAGGAGGGTGGCTCTGAGAGGTCACTCAGCTTAGATTGCCTCCTGGAGCGAAGTTGGGCAGGGTTTCTGTGTAATTACGATGGGTCTGACATAAGAGGTTCTGAATGGACCCGAAGACAAATA
The DNA here is from genome assembly GCF_018296145.1 of Oncorhynchus tshawytscha. Lineage (NCBI taxonomy): Eukaryota > Metazoa > Chordata > Actinopteri > Salmoniformes > Salmonidae > Oncorhynchus > Oncorhynchus tshawytscha. Next base: position 27,777,285 of record NC_056458.1, read on the forward strand.
GACCAGTTCCGTTTAGACCTTATCGGATCCAGACCAAGTGAGGGAAGTAGCAGAAAAGTACATTTTTAAGCTACGTTATTGATAAACTGATAAAATACTGATAAAGCGTAAGGGAGAGGAGTTAGAGAGAGGTGATGCTCTAGTAGGGGTCATGCTATGTGTGTAGGCTACTGTGAGTGTGAGCGAGTGACACGGCTCTGCAGCAGGGCAAGGACAACAGGGAGGAGGGAAGAAGAGACGAGAGATAGCAAACGACCAAGGCGACTCACACTATAGTAGACTAATAGCTGCCATAACTTGGTTATTTATCATCCAATATGATTACATAGTACCTGACTGCATCAAACCGGCAGAAGCTAGTTAAGCTACCTAGCTAGCTAGGCGTATTGAGGCTGTATGCGCTTTCTTGTCCTTCACAGTTACAAACAACAACTCCGTTCAGAATATAATTTAGCAGCCTACCTGTTGGCTCTTGGTCAATGTAGCCTATCCTTCGCCTTTAACTTCTAATTCATTGATTTGATATCTCCTAACACTTGCCCCACACAGAGGCTCTATGACTGTAGCCTATTGCCACTTTGCTGACTTATGGTTGGCAGGGGCAGCAGGGTAGGCTAGCGGTTAGAGCGTTGGACTAGTAGCCGGAAGGTTGCAAGTTCAAACCCCCGAGCTGACAAGGTACAAATCTGTTGTTCTGCCCCTGAACAGGCAGTTAACCGTCATTGAAAATAAGAATTTGTTCTTAACTGACTTGCCTAGTAAAATAAATGGTTGAACAAGCTACATGTGCCACTCTCATGAAAATCAAAGAGCAGCATACTTTCTCTTTACTGCAGCAGTTGAGGGCGGATCTGTATGGGTCCTTCTGTACAAGTCAGTTAACATTACACATATAGTACCAGTCAAAAGTTTACACACACGTGTAAACCAGGGTTTTTCTTTGTTTTTACTATTTTCTACATTGTAGAATAATAGTGAAAACATCAAAACTATGAAATACACAAAGAATGCCCCCTCCTTTACCTAGCGCTTCTCTGGCTCTTTGACTTCCTGTGGAGAGCGGGGACCGCAGACTGTCTCAGACCCCCCGCAGTTCCCTCTGAATGCTTTCTGGGGTGGAAACTCCAGTCACATGATTTGCAGTGACTAATAAAGTTCCGGTGGGCTGTTTGTTCCTTTTGCCCCGGCTTCCCTTCTCCCCTCAGTCCTTTCCCTGCTGCAGAGCCGACAGCACACAGGTTAGGCACGAAGACACCATCAATCACACTTAGTGGGCTGAAGTGAGAATGAAGCAAGCGGCAGCAGGCATTAGGCTCCAAGATATATTTTATGGCCTTGAGAACCCCTCAAAACTAGTCTAAAACAGATTTCACCTCTTGAATTTCAATCATAGTACAGCTGTAGTAGTAGAGCTATGGTGATAGTCAAGTTTCTTCTATTCTGAGCATTCAGCAGATACAGAAATCAGAACAGGGAACATTGAAGTCTACAAATGGGAATATTCATGAATGCAGCCGGAAAAAGCAGTCAATGGAACACACAATTTCCCTGGTCGTCAAATTGGAGACATTTCACTTTATGCATGAATGATTATAGTTGGCATGGCTTAATTTAGGGAATCAATCCAAATTCGAAATAGCTGTGCTCCAATTCGCAGTAACAAACAAGGAACAAGAACTAGCATTCAGTGTCTGCTCGACTATTCTTTGGAGACCATAGGTGCTCTCTTTGTCTGCCAGTGGTGGTGTTAACAAAAAGTCTAAGAACCACATTCACAAACCAGACATGAACAGCTGTTGACAAACAGAAATGTGAACATTGAAGGAAACATGTCCAAGATGGTCCAGAGTCCAACTGGCAACCATCAGTGGTCTCCACAACAGCTACACAGACCCTGTCCATTTCTCTGGCTGGCTAGGGCTTCCGACGAGTTCTCAATGGTGCCTTTGTTGTCCTGCATCTCAAAGGCATCCTTATGCCATTTGTCCACAACACTACTACTGTAAATGCTGAAACACACAGATAAGGGAGGCCTATTACCCATCTATGAGTTACTGCAAATAACATGAGCAAAGACCGGTCTGCTTGACAAGCAGCATGAGACCAGCTACAGTATATTGACAGGTATCGTGTTCAATCTGCCCTTTAGCGGTAATTGCTTTTTCCATTAGCATTCTTTGCAAGTCGTCAAGATCTTCACCAGCTCAAAGTGTGGGGCTATGGGGCATTTCAGGCAGCCCACCGAGGATTTGTTTGGGACTCTACCCCAAAAAATATCTAAGATGAGACCATTTATATATTTTTGTGAAATCACATAGCGCTGCCTTTTGCCAGAAACTCTTAAAAGACACACACAGAGATATCAAGAGCGATAATGGGTAGACCGATTTCAACACTGTATTCTACTATATAAACACTGCATGCTAAAAATCCCTGACACAACAAAAAGTCTAGGCTATAAGCATTGAAAGACACTTAACAAAAGAAACAGAAGACATGCTGCATGAAGTGTCAACAAAAAATTACTACACATAGACACATGATTACATTTTCTAGCCATAAGTGCAGTATAAATATACCAATGGTGCATTCCACTGATAAATATAACTCCTGCAACCACAATTCACATGGGAAGGAGTAGGAGTAAACCCCCTTCCTCAACATGAACTCTCTAAGATCTTAATGCATGCCCCTCATTCAGGGACTTCTATGGTACTGACCACCAACAGTCAAATTGCCATGGTTAGAGGTTCCAAGACCGTTCTATTCATTATTTTTCTATGTTTTTACTCCCCTCATCTCGGACTAACTGATTTAAACCGTCTAGTTTGCTATTCACAATTGTAATGAAGAAATCTAATTCACAGAAATGTAATCTATCCTCCCCCCCACCCCACCCTCTTATGGGCAAATTCAACCTTTCTCGCCACATTCACAATGTTTCAGTCAGTAAAGTCACATGTATTGTTAGAATGGCATTAGCCAAATTGATTAGAATGAGATAAATCATAATGAATACATCTAAATGCTAAAGCAAGAATTGCCAAGTACGTTTGGACGCAGATTACATTTCTGTAAATTAGATTTCTTCATTACAATTGTGATTAGCAAGCTAGGCTGTTTCAAATCAGTTAATCCAAGATGATGAGGGGAGTAAAAACATAGAAATAGAATGAATAGAATGGGCTTGGAACTTCTAACCATGGCAATTTGACTGGTAAGTCAACTCATGGGTACATTAATGGGTACACTGGGTGCCTGCTATTGTCATGCAATAATTTCCATGGTAATTAAGTAAATTTGAATGAACAATGTTAAAACTGCAATATGTAACTTTTTGGGCAACTTGACCAAATTCACATAGAATTGTGAGTTATAGATCTGTCATTCTCATTGAACTCAAGTCTAATAAGCAGAGGATCAGCTCGCTATTTCTATACTTCCCATTCTTAAGTTTAGTTTTTGCATATTTTAGTTTTGGTTTTGTACACCAGCTTCAAACAGCTAAAAATATAATATTTGTAGTTGTTGAAAATATATTTCACAGCGTCTTAGATTGTACAATGATTCTCTACACTTTCGTTGCTTGTTTTGTCACATAAACAGAAATTAGGCAAACTATTCCAAAAAAAATTCAACAAGGAAATGGAGAACGATTAGTGCATATTGCATCTCTAACCGATGCGGCTCATGCAATGGAATATTTTTTTTTTAAATGTCAGTTGAGTTGATTCAACAAATCACAACACAAATTGATGGGTACACTTCCTGTTTTTACTTATTGCTTTTATTCTAGGTTGAAGATGAGAATGTTAACCTTTTACTGCAGTGGCCTAAATCAGGGTCAAACAGAGTGTTTCTTGGTCTTACTTTGAAACAAAACTATACACCTCATACACATAGTTGTGCTTAAAAAAAGAAGACTCCTGTATCATGTCAGATATAGAGTTGAAATGTATTACATTTTTTGTTTGCATCCCAATATTACACTTTATATACATCAGATGACTGAAATATAACAACTGTTTGACATAGAAAGACCGGAATTTGTAAAAAATAAAATAAAATAAAAACAAACATGATGTTTATTAATTATGAAAACTATTTATAACATTCCACCCATGAGGCCACAAGACAACAATGTAATAATTCCATGAGGAACCTTTCGAAAATAAACAAATTGATAGGACGAGCTCCGTTGCTGGAATCGACAGGATTAGCATTGAAAACGTGACCAGCAGTCGGGGTATCCAGTAATAAAGTGTCTACATTATTTTAAAACATCTCAATAAATAGAATGACAGTAAAGCAGTTAGGCTAAACAGTAGAGGGAAGATATTGGAATATAAAAATATATGTATAACTACTGCAGACAGGTGCAGCGTAAATGTTGCTTTTGTTCTTCTCTTTGAAGGGACGAGGGCTTTTCCCGATGCATGTTTAATGGAATAGGACTAGCTGTTATCCTTCCCAACTAGAGAGACTGTGTCACCAGTTCAGGCGATTTATACTCAGGGATCAGCTCTACGCAGTACAGGGTGATGCTGGAGAAAAAGCAATTACTGTAAGCCAGTGTGACAGCAACACACAGTGCCACTGTCTGGGCATCCTAAATGGTTAAAACTGTTTGGGTGGACGGGATAGAGGGCTGGGATGGGTTTATTCCACCCACCGAAAAGTAAATAAATAATGCTCTGCATTATTTCTGCTTGCTGAGCGCGAAAAGTTAAATAATAGCATTCCTTTCAGCTGAGTATAATGGGGTCTACTGTACTCTCTTCATCTGCTGGAAGACTCCAAATCCCAATGCACTGGACACTCTAAATACATCTGGCCATAAAGAGAATAACAGGCATGAAAATATCATTAGGGGTATACCGGGGAGAGGTAACCCAGTAGGGCTTCGCTGTAATGTCAGCAGCAATTTGGAGTGACAGGTCAGTGTCCGAAGTGCGAAGTAACACGAGGGCTGTAAAAAGATGATTAGTACGGGGAATACCAGATGAGGGTTCTCTCACTCTCTGGTCTGTTATTCAAAGGTTTGGAGCAAAAGGGGTTTGAAAGGACAACTCTTAAATCTCTGCATGCTACCCAAGTTCAGTGAGAATCAAATGTTTTGGTCTATTGTCATAACATGCCATTTGATTACGGATAAGCAATCCATAACTGGATTTAATGTGTTCCAAGTGTTTCATAAAAAGATAAGAGCAAAAGATAAAAGATAAATGTTTAAAAAATTGATCCAATTACTGTTTCTCACTCTACAGTTTAATTGTCCCTTGATAGAACATACTACTGAAGGATCTCAGTCATAGCCTCCCTTACTAACCTCTTACTGAAATCCAATCTGGGACTGGAGTGAAAATAAATCCAGTATACAGCTGCTACTGTAACACATTGTCCATCATCTCAGCCAAAATGACATATGTTCCCCTGGAGCCAGGAGATTAAACGTAAAAACAATTGTGTGGGCTGTCTGGGAATCAGTCATCTCATGCACGCACACAATTTGAACACAATTGCGCACAATTTCACACACACGTTTTTCTATCCTCATTGGGACCCACACTTTATTTCCATTCAAAATCCCATTTTCCCTAACCTAACCCTTACCTTAACCCAAACCCAAACGTCTAACCCTTAAGCTTAAAATAGCTTTTGTCACAATTTCTTGTTTTACTATCCGTGTCGGGACTTTGGAGGATTTCAGGTCCACACGAGGATAGGAGAACAAGACCCGCCACACACACACACACACACACACACACACCACACCACACCACACACACACAAACACACAACTGAAGGCAGCCAGGCATCTAGGGACTTAGATAATGATCATTACTATGTGCATTTGAGTCATATCTTAGTCAGATCAGTGGATATAAGTATCTTAAAATGATATGATTAGTACTACTACTACTACTAATATCATTATTCATATTATCATACTGGCTTACTAAAGGCAAGGGCCCACATTGTGAAAATAGAGAAATGTCACAGCCTATCATGCATGAAGATTAATATGACTATAAATAAGCACTATTGCAATTGTCACAATGCCCTCTTCCCAACACAATAAACTGTGATGACTCACACTTTAATTTAGAGGAAAGGGGAGACAAACTGCACTGAAGCCCACGCAAATACCCAGAGTGCCATATTTCCCTCTCTCATGATTTATCACATCACCCCCGAAACAAAGAGTAGTCACGTAGATTAATCTCAGCAGGATCAGCCATTTCCACTAGCAAACCTTGACACATTTCTGGGTTTTCTCCTTGGGGCTATTCTGGGATCTTCCGGAGGAGAGGGAGCTGATGCATGGAGGCCTCTAGTGGACTGCGAGCCACGCCTGATCTTATCAAGCTTATTGTCTGGCTTTAGAGAGGTGATAAAATGGGACTACAATGTATTGATTGTAAGCTTGGGATATCACACCTTCATAATAGCCAAGGGTTAAAGACACGATCACTGGTCTACTGACCTTAAACTTACAGAATAGAAACGTTCAGCAAAAGTCATCAGCCATGGTGCTAGAAGTATGGGTCAGGTTCCCCCAATGGAAGCTTTTGGCTAGTATCACATCCCTTTGTGATCATAGTCCCGCACTAGGAATTGTCAACTCACTAGGAATGGTCGACTAGAGAAGACAGAACCTGACAGAAAGGAAGGGCGGAGAGGGCTGGAGGCCCATGACATCAGCACATTAGGTTAGTGTGTGCAGACAGGGATAACAAGCACAATGTGCACAGCCTCCAAGACAGACGGTCCCAGTGAAACAGCTCTTAGTTCAGTCAGCAAGGCTGATTCACGACTCCCCCCTGCATTAGTGATTCTTAGCAGCAAGCTTCCACTTTAGACTGATGACAGGAAAGTATTTTTACTCTGACTCAGTACTACAGCAAGGGGTACGGAGGTTTAGCTGGTAGACACAGTGCCATCTGAAAGTATTCAGACCCATTGACTTTTTCCACATGTTATACGTTACAGCCTTATTCAAAAATGACAAAGCAAAAACAGGCTTTTTGACATTTTTGCTAATAGTAATTTTAAAAAACGGAAATATCACATATATTGAGTATTCAGTTTTCAGACTCTTCACTCAGTACCTTGTTTAAGCACCTTTGGCAGCGATTACAGCCATTAGTATGACGCTACAAGCTTGGCACACCTGTATTTGGGGAGTTTCTCCCATTCTTCTCTGCAGACCCTCTCAGGGTATGTCAGGTTGGATGGGGAGTGTCGCTGTACAGCTATTTTCAGGTCTCTCCAGAGATCGGGAACAAGTCCGGGCTCTGGCTGGGCCACTCAAGGACATTGAGACTTGTCCCAAAGCCACTCATGCATTTTCTTGGCTGTGTGCTTAGGGTCGTTGTCCGGAAGTTGAACCTTCACCCCAGTCTGAGGTCCTGAGTGCTCTGGAGTAGATTTTCATCAAGGATCTCTCTGCACCTTGCTCCTTTCCCCTTGATCCTGACTAGTCTCCCAGTCGCTGCCACTGAAAAACATCTGCACAGCATGATGCAGCCACCACCATGCTTCTACGTCCTGCAGACGTGACACTTGGCATTCAGGCCAAAGTGTTGAATCTTGGTTTAATCAGAACAGAGAATATTGCTTCTCATGTCCTGAGAGCCTTATGTGCCTTTTGGCAAACGCCAAGCGGGATTGTCATGTGACTTTTACTGAGGAGTGGCCTCTGTCTGGCCACTCTACCATAAAGGCCTGAATTTCGGAGTGCTGCATATATGGCTGTCCTTCTGGAAGGTTCTCCCATCTCCACAGAGGATCTCTGGGGCTCTGTTAAAGTGACCATTGGGTTCTTGGTCAACTCCCTAACCAAAGCCCTTCTCCTCTGATTGATCAGTTTGTCCGGGGGGCCAGCTCTAGGAAGAGTCTTGGTGGTTACAAAATTATTCCATTTAAGAATGATGGAGGCCACTGCGTTCTTGGGGACCTTCAGTGCTGCAGAAATGTTTTGGTACCCTTCCCCAGATCTGTGCATCGACACAATCCTGTCTCGGTGCTCTACAGACAATTCCTTTGTCCTCATGGCTTGGTTTTTGCTCTGACATGCACTGTCAACTCTGGGACCTTGTATAGACATGTGTGTGCCTTTCCAAATCATGTTCAATCAATTGAATTTATCACAGGTGGACTCCAATCAAGTTGTAGAAACATTTCAAGGATGATCAATGGAAACAGGACGCACCTGAGCTCAATTTCTGGTCTCGTAGCAAAGGGTCTGAATACTTCTGTAAATAAGGAATTTTGTTTGGTTATTTGTAATAAATTTGCAAATATTTCTAAAACCCTGTTTTCGCTTTGTCATTATGGGGTAGTGTGTAAATTGATGAAGAAGAAAATATTTAATCCATTTTAGAATAAGGCTATAACGTAACAAATTGTGGAAAAAGGGAAGGAGTCGAAATACTTTCCGAATGCACTCTCTTGCATTTTGTTCTTGGACTTGCTCATAACCCCCTAATGAACTAAATGAGGCATGTAAATAGAATGACAGACCGGGGCCAGAGCGTGTAAGGTAGAAAGAGAAAGAGAGAGGGGGAGGATGTTGATGAGTGGTTTTTGGTATTTATTAGGATCCCCATTAGACATTGCAAAAGCAGCAGCTACTCTTCCTGGGGTCCACATGGAACATGACATAATACAGAAAATTATTAGTCAAGGACTGAAATGCATACATTTAAAATATCACACATTGCCTATGTCATGACGTTGGCCTGGGGATAGGTTTATGACAGTCATAAATACCTCTTCCCCCCCTTTTTTCATTTCTCTACCCTACTGATGTTACATTTGCAAACCCCTTGGTTAACATAGAGCTTCTGGGAACATCAGAAGGTGGGGGGAAATGAACTATATTCTGGTAATCCGACCAATTGAACATATGCGGTGGTACTTAATGAATATGATGTCAGTTCGGTTGTCATCTGAGACATTCTCATCAATGATAAGATGACAAACTCTCCAGTGGAAAGTCTACACATCAGAGTTATCGGATTCACATGGAATTGTTGTTCAATTTAAATGTTTGAATATGAAATTATTCATGATGGGACGAAATGTGATTTTAGCTTCTAAAATGTGAGAATTTGGTTTTCATAAGGTTAGCGCTCTGCTCAATCAGTGGCCCGCCCCTGTGAAGAGTCATGGGTTATATTTCAGACACACCCTTCTCGCTCCACTATATAAAGCCTTGATGAAAATATAACCTCCTGTTCTGAGGATGTGAGGACGATGGTCCGATGTCAGAATGGTTCAGATAATAACTACAGAACGAAGCCAACATCAGCATGAGCTTTGGTTGTGAATGGTATGAACTTTGAACTCTTATTCACTACAGAAGTGATACCTCCTAGCCGTTGAGTTAGGGTTAGGAAAGAACAGACAGAGTATCCCGTCTATCATACAACGACGTTACTACAACGTATCCAGTTGACCACCAAAGACATTCTTCAAAGGACAAAGGACAAAGGACTCGGTTTGGCAACACGGCCTTCCATCTACCACCAACCTACTGAAGCGCAGCTCAGAGTAAATATGTATTGCATTTCCCTTTTCCAAATGGGCGGTAATTTAGAATGCATAAGATACTGTATTTACGATAGCACAGCTTCTTCCTTTGTTACTCAGTCTTCCCGCTCTTTCACTCAAACCCAGACCCTTTTCTTTTCTGTAACAAACTGTTATGATTAATTATGTGTATGTGTAATTCTGTGTGATTAGTTAGGTATTTAGTAAATAAATAATTAAACCCAATTTTGTATTGCTGATTCAACTTGTTAGCCAGGGTTCGTGAAGATAACCAAGAATTTACAACTTTCAGATGAGACTGAATTAAGGTGACGATTAATATTGACTGCTATTGATATAAAATATTACTAGGTCTTTAAGAGTTTATTCGGAATATAACAGCTATAAATATTATTTTGTGGTGCCCCGAATCTCTAGTTAATTACATTTACATGATTAGCTCAATCAGGTAATATTAATTACGGAGAAAATATTTTATAGAATAGCATGTCATATCAATTCTTGACGCATCCGATCCCTTTAGTGGGATCATTTTCATCAACAACCACTGACTTGCACAGTGCCAAATTCAAATAAAATTACAAAAAAAAATTATATTCATGAAATCACAATTGCAATATAGCAAAACACAGCTTGGCTTGTTGTTAATCCACCTGTCGTGTCAGATTTTGAAAATATGCTTTACAGCGAAAGCAATCCAAGCGTTTGTGTGAGTTTATCGATCACTAGACAAAACATTCTGAACACCTAGCATCAAAGTAGCTTGGTCACGAAAATCAGAAAAGCAATACAATTAATCGCTTACCTTTGATGATCTTCGATGTTTTCACTCACGAGACTCCCAGTTACACAAATGTTCCTTTTGTTCCATAAAGATTATTTTATATCCAAAATACCTCCATTTGTTTGGCGCGTTATGTTCAGAAATCCACAGGCTCGAGCGGTCACGACATCGCAGACGAAAATTCAAAACAGTATCCGTAATGTCCACAGAAACATGTCAAACGTTTTTTATAATCAATCCTCAGGTTGTTTTTGAAATATATAATCAATAATATATCAACCGGCACTATCCCTTTTTCAATAGGAGAGGGAGAGACAATGGCTGCCCCACTCTGTTGCGCAAGCAAAACTCATGCTAACACCCACTGATGTGATGTTATCTTTCTCGCTCATTTTTCAAAATAAAAGCCTGAAACTATGTCTAACGACTGTTGACACCTTGAGGAAGCGATAGGAAAAGGAATCTGGTTAATATCCCTTTAAATGGAGCGAAGGCAGGTTATGGAACATGGAGCTTTCAAAATAGAAGCCACTTCCTGGTTTGATTTTCCTCAGGTTTTTGCCTGCAATATCAGTTCTGTTATAATCACAGACAATATTTTGTGTTTTCTATCCTAATCTGACATTATATGCATATTCTAGATTCTGGGCCTGAGAAATAGGCCGTTTACTTTGGGAACGTTATTTTCCCAAACATAAAAATAGTGCCCCCTAGATTCAAGAGGTTAATCCGGCATAGCCAAAGACACGACACCTATATATCAGTGCATACACACAATGTCTAAGTCCAATACATAATACAGCGCAAATAACAATACAAGGTAAACTACAAAAGTATGTGGACACCTGCTAGTCGAACATCTCATTCCAAAAGCATGGGTATTAATATGAAGTTGGTCCCCCCTTTACTGCTATCACAGCATTCACTCTTTTGGAAAGGTTTCCACTAGATGTTGGAACATTGCTGCAGGGACTTGCTTCCATTCAGCCACAAGAGCATTATTGAAGTTGGGTGATTAGGCCTGGCTCGCAGTCGGTGTTCCAATTCATGCCAAAGATGGTCGATGGGGTTGATATCAGGGCTCTGTGCAGGCCAGTCAAAGTCTTCCACACCGATCTCGACAAACCATTTCTGTACAGATTTTGCTTTGTGCACAGGGGCATTGTCATGCTGAAACAGGAAAGGACGTTGCCACAAAGTTGGAAGCACAGAACCGTCTAGAACGTCATTATATGCTGCGGCATTAAGATATCCCTTCACTGGCACTAAGAGGCCTAGCCCAAACCATGAAAAACAGCCCCAAACAATTACTCCTCCTCCGCCAAACTTTACAGTTGGCACTATGCATTTTGCCAGGTAGCGTTCTCCTGGCATCCGCCAAACCCAGATTTCTCCATCGGACTGCCAGTTGGTGAAGTGTGATTCATCACTCCAGAAAAGTTTCCACTGCTCCAGAGTCTAATGTCTTCAAGCTATATACAATTCCAGACGATACTTGGCATTGCGCATGGTGATCTTTGGCTTATGTGCGGCTGCTCAGCCATGGAAACCCATTTTATGAAGCTCTCGAGTTCTTGTGCTGACGTTACTCCTAGAGGCAGTTTGGAACTCGGTAGTGAGTGTTGCAACCGAGGATACAATTTTTACCTGCTCCGCGCTTCAGCAATCAGCGGTCAACCGAGGATAGACGATTTGTACCTGCTCCGCGCTTCAGCAATCAGCAGTCCCGTTCTGTGAGCTGGTGTGGCATACCACTTTGTGGCTGAGCCGTTGTTTCTCCTAGAGATTTCCACTTCACAATAACAACACTTACAGTTGACCAGGGCAGCTCTAGCAGGGCAGACATTTGTCGAACTGACTTGTTGGAAAGGTAGCATCCTACGACGGTGCCACGTTGAAAGTAACTGAGCTCTTCAGTAAGGCCATTCCACTGCCAATGTTTGTCAATGGAGATTGCACGGCCGTGTGCTCGATTGTATACACCTGTCAACAACAGGTGGGGCTGAAATAATCAAATCCACTAATTTGAAGTGGGGTCGACATACAGCCATTCTATATACACTATATATATAAAAGTGTCTCCTCACAGTCCCCTTTGTGCATGCAGGAAGGTGTTCTTTCATCTGGTTTTTGAATCTGGTTTTATTGCTAGCTTATCTGGGGTGGCAGAGTTCCATGTAGTCATGGCTCTATTTAATACTGGGTGTTTCCCAGCCTCTGTTCTGGACCTTGGGACTGTGAAGAGACCTCTGGTTGCATGTCTTGTGTTGTACCAATGAGTGTCTGAACTGTGTGCCAACTGCTTGAACAGTTCAGCACCTTCAACACATCAATACATTGCACAAAGACCAATAGAGATGCAGTCAATCTCTCCTTAACTTTGAGCCAGGAGAGACTGACATGCATGTTACTGACACTTGGCCTCCGTGTACATCAAGTGCAATATGCGCTGCTTTGTTCTGGACCAACTTCAATTGACCTATGTCCCTCTTTGCCACACATAACCACACAGCTGGGCAGTAGTCCAGGTGCGACAAAACTAGAACCTGTAGGACCTGTCTGGTCGACTGAGATGTCAACAAGTGCTGGCTCAAGAGTGTGTGTGCTTAAGTGTATGGTCCTTTGTTCGCACTGTTTTTGTCTCTTGGCTTAGTGTCACCTCCAGCCCCCTTTCGGCACGAATCTGCCAGGCTGGCTCAGAGTCTCGGGTGAGGCCAAGCAGAAGATGGCCGCCCCTGGGAGCCCATCAGCTTGGCTCAGGCTGTCTCGCCCACTCTGCTAACCACAGGGGGGCTACAGCGTGCCTCGCCATCTGCCACCCTCACCTGACTAGAGGGAACCAGCCACCCCCATGGTGGTCACACCCTGCCTCCCAGCATGACGCCAGTCTGGCACTGGCAGTCCCTGCTGAATGGGCTGATGGGGGCCTCCATAGCCCCAGCCAGACTAAATGCCACAATCAGCACAGGGGATACCGGGTTCTGTATTTATTATTAATGTTTTCTTAATTATTCATCATACAAGTGGATCGCTGTGTTTGCCAGACATGGGCACACCATTGTCGCCACCGCCTGGCATCTCAGCGGGATAGCTGGTGCCACCGTTCTATAGCCTACAGGGAACTGGGGGTGTCCCCTCAGGTGATGTTTTTTTATATCTAATTGGGTTTTGTTTACCGGCTTCTCTGACAATTCACAACAGATTATTTGGATGTGTGACTCATCTGTTTACCCATCTCTTATTTGAACAAAATTCTAATCGCAATGCATTTTTCATCATCTCAGAGCATGTCTTCAAGCGGAGGACATGAAGAAAAAAAAATCACTTCCCTTAATCAATTCAATGATGGTGTGTTGGAACACCTCTTTCAGGTAAACTAATTTTGCTCCTAAATGTAATCGATCTCAACATATAATATTCTTTGAAAGGTGAATGTGCCAAATTAAATTTCCCACAAAGACTCTATTCAAAGAATATCTCTTGATACTTTCTCTACTTGAAAGGGTCCACATGGTCTTATCTGAGACACTGAGATACAACACAGGTTTAAACCTTTCACACACCAACGCATTTGGTTGACCTTTGCCTTAAAGGATGAATAGGAAATGGTGTGTGGTTGGTCAGTGTGCATTTTCTGAAAATGGCGGATGATTATGAAAGGGACAATTTACATTTGAACTGTACGCCAATCACAAGATCCCTTCCATGCTGTGGTGCTCATTCATACCTTCCAATAACCATAATCACATAAGCACAGCACCTTTTCTACAGACTTGTCTCTGAATGTCAATACTGTAACACACTCAAAGAAGTATCACAGTAGAGACTTCAAGGATTTAGTTGGAGGGAAATACAGTGGTTGACCTATAATCTGTGCCATTATAAGACATATTTACACAGCGACAACTGGTTTTCTTGACAAGTGACTTGACAGCTGTCTAGGGTTTGACAGAAAACTGTTACTGTGCTGACCATACCTAATAGCTAGGTGCAGCAAATGGTGAATATGCAGAGACAGTAGATATAGTATGTTGCTTACTGTATGATGCACTAGGATAGCAGCTACTAGGCTTCAAGGATAGCGAGTCACTCAGAAGTAACAGACCCCTGCTTTGCACACCCTTTTGCCCACAGGCAAACTGGCAGCTGATGTGGCGTAAGTGCCATGCAGATAATGGGCCCCTCGTTTTGACACTGATGAGGAGGCACAGCGTAAATGTGCCTAATAGCATGTCAAATATAGAGCAGGCATTAGAGCCTGGGCCACAAACTCTCTATGACCCACACACGCCAGTACAGACAACCACCCCTTCCCCAAAACCTGTCCCACCACCCCCGTCCCCTCACACCACCACAGCCATCCCCAACCATGAATGAAATAAAGGTCAGCATTTAATGAGGTTATGGTGCAGTTAGTTTATGGTGCAGTTAGTTTAAAACCCCTCCTGGAGCATCCAAAGAGTGCAGATCCAAAGTAAGGGCTGTGAGAGATATCGATAAACAAAAAACTAGTGGGCATTTCCTAGATTGGGTCCTTGCTCAGCTGGCCCTTACATCTTAAAGTCATTGCAACATGCATTCTTTACTGCAGACTTTCCTCATCTCTCAGAGACAAGGTTTACTGGTCTAATTGTCAATCATTCAGACTACCCTGTTGCCCCTGACTCTCTGAAGATAATTTGGGCTATGCCAACTCCCTGACTGTTGAAAAATTCAAGAAGGGAAATGCATAAAGTTATTTCTTTACTTCAGCCTGTATCACACACAGGGTCCCTGGGGCCGTTGATCGAAGTGTAATCTGGCTGTTCAAACACAGCTGCATCGATAGGCCTGGCCCAGGCACCCATGGACACAGGGCTTTCATCCCAGTGCGCCCCCATTACAAAGCCATTCACAGCTGTCACTGTATTGCCCAGAAACTGAATATCATTACAGAAATACTTTCCATCCACAAGCAGGGTAGGGTTACAGGAAGCACCACCAATGGCCAGCCTCCAAACTAGATTTCCCATTCAATCAAACTAACATAATTCTATGCTTCACATGATTTAATTTCCAGAGGAAATCCAACTGATAGCAGAGACTTGTGTCCCTTGAATTGTAGCTACACCACAGAAAGTTGCATTTATCCATGAAAACTAAAGTTACAACAACCCATGCTAATGGTCCTGTGTGCAAAGTTTGTCTGCAGTTAAAAAAAGGAATATAAACAGTAGTTTCATCTAGGAATTTATTTAATTACCTTTTAACCTTGCTCTCTGTATGCCCCTCCAACAAGCCTCCCTCATTTAGTTTAACCAGTTTTGAATACTGCAAATCAAGAATGAAGATGACAGCGATAAATGTTGTGCAAAGGAAGAGCCCCTGGGGCATTCATGCAAATCCCACCGCAGGCTCCCGTACTTCCCTTCCATATGCATTGCCCTGCTAACTGCTGTATTTGTATTTCTCTGTGTCCCTACTAGTGTTAAGAGACAGAAATCTGTGCGCACCGTGCATTGAACTGAATCTGTCTAAGAAAAGGGCACAGATTATATAAATAAATGCATTGCACAGACTGAATGTGACTACTTGAGACGGTGCCTCCGTATTAACATGAGATGTATATTATATTGTTTGTGTTAACGGTTCTGTCTGTAGGAGGGAATTTGAAATGATCGGCTCTCCAGAGGCATTAAAAACCATTGAACTAGCAAGAACTACCATTTTGGGGAATGAACTAATTAAGGCTCTTCAATGTCCTAGGAAAAATGGTACCCTGAGACTGTCTTCCCCAATAACGGTAATGAGAAAGAATGAAATAGAGAGAGAGAAAAAGAGCGAGAGAGAGAGAGAAAGAGAGCAGTCTTCAGACCCATGAGGTGCCTGTCTGCGTCAACACAAAAGAAGGGGGGAAGGGGTGAGATTTGGAGCTCTCTCCTCTCTGGAAGAGTAGACATGTTATATTCTGAACGATGGCGACGTCTTTGTTTTTCTCCCTGGTCGCGGCAAACCTCATTAAGGTCCATAAACAATAGGAGCTGTTCCTCTAATGAGAAGAGCCTCCAAAAAGGCGAAGTCCTTGGGAACCTGGCCATGTCTGACTACTGCATCTGCCCCAGTCTCATGCATCCTGCATAGCTAACAACCAGTTCATTCTCACCAGCGAGAAATCCGGCCTCATTTTCAGCCCCAGCAACTCTCTCTTTCTCCCTCCCTCTCTTTCTTTCTTTCTTTCTTTCTTTCTTTCTTTCTCCCTCCCTCTCTTTCTTTCTTTCTTTCTTTCTTTCTTTCTCCCTCCATCTCTCATGTATTGGTAGTCTATTTCTCATGTACACCATCCTTTTTACCTCATGACACTTTGGGGATATTTCTGGTTATAATTTGCCCAGGGTAAATCTGACACAGTGATTAATGAGGACTGCCTTTTCTGGTACCCATTATTAAGGAATGTGCCCAGAACCTGGGGGTCAACAGTCCCAGAGGTTTCTATGGAACAGTATCTGGTATGGTATCCAATTGATGCACTATGCCATTAAAATGCATTGGACCTGACGACACAGTGGAGTATGACTCAATACTAGGCTTTGAGAGTGTGGCCTTCATGGAGGATGGTATGCTTCATAAAGCTGTCGTATAAAAGGGAGAAAATAGTTTCTGTGAATTAAATGGTGGAAAATTCCTCTGATGTGGCATTTCAAGTTGGCCTTTAAATTGACAATGGGTCAGAAGATACGTGAGATATCAATGCCTATTGACAGCCCTATCAATTAGCAGTGATAATGTGACGATAAGAGTGTAAGATAATGGGTAATGCATTTCTGCAATACAACCGGTATTGTGTCTGAAAATGAAGATGCATGACGCTCGATAATGCTGTCACTTGGAAGCCAGGTGAAAAGATATGAGATCGTATGACAGAGGACTCAAAGTTTTACATTCTGGTTCAAAGGGAGGGTGACTAACACAAAACAATCCCAGTGGTTTGTCTATTGGCCCCAGCCCACATATTGCCCACAACCCACCATCTGTCATCACACAAGATACTGTAGAATGTCTTGCGAGAGGACAGAGTTTGGCCCGCGGGTTGTTTTATTTGCCACACAAGTTTTCTGAGCAAAAATAAATATATGTTTTATTTTAAAACAAGATCATTGTTGGGCCTCCCGAGTTGCGCAGTGTCTAAGACACTGCATCGCAGTGCTGGCTGTGCCACTACAGATTCTGGGTTTGAGTCCAGGCTCTGTTGCAACCGACCGTGACCGGGAGACCCATGGGGCGGTGCACAATTCGGCCCAGCATCGTCCGGGTAAGGGGAGGGTTTGGCCGGCAGGGATGTCCTTGTCCCATCGCGCACTAGCGACTCCTGTGGCGGCCGGGCACAGTGCATGCTGACACGGTCGCCAGGTGCACTGTGTTTCCTCCGACACATTGGTGCGGCTGGCTTCCGGGTTAAGTGGGCGTTGTATCAAGAAGCAGTGTGGCTTGGTTGGGTTGTGTTTCAGAGGACGCATGGCTCTCGACCTTTGCCTCTCCCGAGTCCGTACGGGAGTTGCAGCGATAAGACAAGACTAACTACCAATTGGGGAGAAAACAGGGTAAAAAAATATAAGAACTAAAATACCATTTTAAATACAAATGTCATTGTTGCACATAAGACTAAAAACACCAAGAAAATCCGCTCCAATTGATTTTAATTTTGGAAATCTGTTACCACGTATTCCCACACATAATAGAAATAGATAGATGTGGTCATATACAAATGTAAGCAAGGTTTGAAATTATTATATTTTAGTCAAATATTATATTTGTTTGGGATTCTTGCAGTCAAATTGCAGTCTACAAATTATTTGTAATTATGTTCCAGTCCACCGACCATCCACTCAAGAAAAAAATTGGCCCGGCAGCTGAATCTAGTTGATGATCCTTGCTGTAGGTTGACAAATGAGGAGCCTCCAGCACCATAAAAAGAAACAATGTGTCCTGTAGCCGTTTTAGGGGCTTTCTGAATCCAGATTAAATGGTTTAGCTTTAAACAGCTGTCAATCGTGATTGATTTTCTCCAACTGGACCAAGCCAGACACACTGCAACCCCATTAAAAGGTTGAAAAAGTACCCAATTGTCATACTTGAGTAAAAGTATAGATACCTTAATAGAAAGTGAATCAAGTAAAAGTGAAAATCACCCAGTAAAATACTACTTGAGTAAAAGTTTTAAATATACTTAAGTATCAAGAGTAAATGTAATTGCTAAAATATACTTAAGTATCAAAAGTAGAAGTATAAATAATTCCATATATTAAGCATGTCACGCCCTGACCTTAGAGATCCTTTTTATGTCTCTATTTTGGTTTGGTCAGAGCGTGAGTTGGGGTGGGCATTCTATGTTTTGTTCTATGTTTTCTATTTCTGTGTGTTTGGCCGGGTGTGGTTCTCAATCAGAGGCAGCTGTCTATCGTTGTCTCTGATTGAGAACCATACTTAGGTAGCCTTTTCCCACCTGTGTTTGGTGAGTAGTAATTTTCTGTTTTGTGTCTTTCTGCACCTGACAGGACTGTTTTGGTTTTCGTTCAGTCTCTTTGTTATTTTTGTTATTTCAGTGTTCAGTTCTAATAAAAGCATGAACACGTACAATGCTGCACCTTGGTCCTCTCCTTCCAACAGCCGTTACAAAGCAAAAGGCACCATTTTCTTGTTTTTAAAATGTACGGATAGCCTGGAGCACACTCCAACATTATTTACAAAAGATGCATTTGTGTTTAGTGAGTCCGCCAAACCATAAGCAGTAGGGATGACCTCTTGATAAGTGCGTACATTTCAAAATTGTCCTGTTCTGCTAAGCATTCAAAGTGTAACGAGTACTTCGGTTTGTCAGGGAAAATGTATGTAAAAAGTACAATATTTTCTTTTGGAATGTAGTGAAGTAAAAGTTGTCAAAAATATAAATACTAAGTACAGATACCCCAAAAAATTACATAAGTAGTACTTTAAAGTATTTTACACCACTGTTAAAAAGCAATTACCAGACTCCAGATATACAGTATGTTTAAAGTATGAACTACAATTATTTTATTGACTTTCAAACAGAAGCTATTGCAAACGGGGTTTAAATATATTAGGGCTAAACAATCGAGACACGATTTTTGCTAATTGCTACCTTTTCAAGTCCCGTAACAGAAACACTTTCACAAAGTATTGCTCTGTTGATTCCCACCCCCTCTCCACTGTTTACACGACCACAGGAGAGGTATACTGGATATGATGTTCAACAGTGTCTAATTAATGTTCAACTGCTGTATCATTCAACAAACACTTATCTTCATGGGAGATCCACTGTGCGTCACTGATCCCAGTTGGTCATTTTTAGGGTAGATGAGGGTATGTATGCATGGATTGAAAACCCTTGACACCATGAAGATGTCAATACGAATAATTATGAATATGAAGCATCTGATAAATAATTAGAAAGCCACACTGCCGGGCGAGGACTATAATATATCCATATGGATCATGTTATTGAGCCAATCTCGTTAATGTGCAGATTCACTACAACGTCAATGACACAAGAAAGCAAATGAGCCATGCCAAGAACATCTGAAATCTTGGGGCCTGGGCCTATCAACTGAGTAACTGAAGGAGACTTCTTGGCTTTGGTAAAAGGGTGACCCCTTAACACCAACCATTAACTTCAGAGTGCAGGCCAACTGGATGTCCATATTGCGTGGCACTATCAATCATATGTTGCCTGACACCCCCCTTTGTTCCTCCAATGTAAACATTGATGTCTTTCCTCAGAGGCTCCGGCCCAGCAACAATCTACATTGATATTGTCTCTATAACCAGTCTGTCACAAGTTATGTAGAGGAATGAGGGCTTTGCTTGAGTAAAAAAAGCAATCCGAAGAAGTCCACTATATTCTTGTGCGTATGTGCCAAGTGACATCGAACCTTTAAAGGGTTATTTTGGCCAAATTATTATCCAAAATAGGCCTATTTTGCAGCTACGTTTTGTCAAAGCACTGCATCCTTTTTCACAGACAAGGTGGTGCTGACAATTTTTTCTGCTAATCACTGTAATCCGTTAAACTCCTTGGGAGCCGGTATCTCTTGGAGGTATCCTCCACTCTCTGAAGGAGCAGCACATCTGCACCTGCCTCCTTGCTCATCTTATCTCCTTCCCAGCCAAGAGAATTGGGTGAGCGATGGAGAGGTGGTGGGAGATAAAATGGCCGACTTGTTTGCAGCTACCGGCTAGATTAATGACCCCAAATATTACGACAATTTGGCAACACACATCGAGGTCATCACCTTTTAATCTGCCAAGATTTTGGTCAGCCTCTGTC
Source organism: Oncorhynchus tshawytscha (assembly GCF_018296145.1). Taxonomy (NCBI): domain Eukaryota; kingdom Metazoa; phylum Chordata; class Actinopteri; order Salmoniformes; family Salmonidae; genus Oncorhynchus; species Oncorhynchus tshawytscha. The sequence continues at coordinate 27,797,948 of NC_056458.1, forward strand.
CCTAGTCAGCCGCTAACGAGAGTCTAACTTTGCAACCAGAAATGAGAGCTCGAAGCACCCTATTGAAAATGAACATGGTTGGCCACAATGATTCAAAGTTTTTTGGGCAAACACAAATGTAATGTAGAATAGGTAGAGTGAAGTGCTTTCTGATAAAGTAGGGTTTGGACATGTACAGGCACTGGAAACAATCAATCAGAGTGACAGGTACAATCAGAGGTGTGCCTCTAAATTGCAGGTCTGCTGAAGAGGTGGATTGATTGTGTCGATAAAGGAACTGGGCCAGTTGCTAATTCTCTGTGGTGGGGAATTATGAAGAGCAAGAATAACATTGTTCTCTGTACTGCTCAGTCCTTTATTCCCATTTCAAGCAAGTGGCAAATGTCAGGTCTGCCTCTCTGCCGGTGAGGCCCCTTGGCATGGAAGAAATTGATACTGACATTAAATTAAAAGCTAAACAGGTTCTTGGAGGGACTTCAGACAACTCGAGTTAGAGTAAATTGATAGTGAAGTGATATTAAAGGGGCTAAGAGAAGGGGTTGAATTTAGGGAGTGCATTTGTCACTTAAGAATAATGCTTGGTGCATATTGATACTTGTGTTCAACAGTAAATGATGGACTATTATGCTATGATGTCCTGAAGGGAAGATCACTGGTGTTTCCCATGTTTCTTACCACTGCTCTAACAGCATATTTATGACATTAATCAAGCTTTATTTACACTGCACATTTCAGACATGGACTGCCAGGGAATGTGCTTTACAGGAAAAAAACGAATAAAAAACAATGTAAATAAAAGCTGAAATATTTACAACACAACAAAAATGACAAACTGAACAACTAAAAAGCATCCTAAGGAAACGCAAAGCTAAGAAGATGCTTTTTAAGATCACTTTTAAATATGTCCACAGTTTCGCCCCCCCCTAATTATTCCAGTGACTAATAAGCACGCACCCAATAAGAAAATGACTGTAGAAACTGTTAAATCCCCTTGGATTGATGAGGAATTGAAAAAGTGTATGGTTGAGAGGGATGAGGCAAAAGGTATGGCAATTAAGTCTGGCAGCCCAACTGATTGGCAAGCATACTGCAAATTAAGAAATCATGTGACTAAACTAAAGAGAAATAAACTACACTATGAAAGAAAGATAAATTATCAAAAGAATGATAGTAAAAAGCTTTGGGGCACCTTAAATGAAATTTTGGGGGAAAAAGCCAACTCTTCTTCATTTATTGAATCAGATGGCTCATTCATCACAAAGCCCACTGATATCGCAAACTACTTTAATGACTTTTTCATTGTCAAGATAAGCAAACTTAGGGATGACGTGCCAGCAACAAACGCTGACACTACACATCCAAGTATATCGAACCAAATTATGAAAGACAAGAATTGTACTTTTGAATTCCGTAAAGTCAGTGTGGAAGAGGTGAAAAAATGTTTATTGTCTATCAACAATGACAAGCCACCAGGGTCTGACAATCTAGATGGAAAATGATTGAGGATAATAGCAGACGATATTGACACTCATATTTGCCACATCTTCAATTTAAGTCTACTAGAGAGGGTGTGCCCTCAGGCCTGGAGGGAAGCTGAAGTCATTCCGCTACCCAAGAATAGTAAAGCCCCTATTTACTTGTTGTGTTTGACCAGATACAATGCTATTCTACAGTAAACAAATTGACAACAGAATTTCAGCATGCTTAAAGGGAAGGACACTCAACAAGCACAGCACTTACACAAATGACTGATGAGAGAAATTGATGATAAAAGGATTGTGGGGGCTGTCTTGTTAGACTTCAGTGCAGCTTTTGACATTATTGATCATAGTCTGGTGCTGGAAAAACTTGTGTTATTACTTTACACCCCCTGCTATAATGTGGATAAAGACCTACTTGTCTAACAGAACACAGAGGGTGTTCTTTATTGGAGGCCTATCAAATATAATCCAGTTAGAATCAGGAATTCCCCAGGGTAACTGTTTAGGCCCATTGCATTTTAACATCTTTAATAATGACATTCCGCTGACTTTAAGTAAAGCCAGAGATTCTATGTATGCGGATGACTCAACGCTATACATGTCAGCTACTACAGCGACTGAAATGACTGCAACACTCAACAAAGAGCTGCAGTTAGTTTCAGAGTGGGTGGCATGGAATAAGTTAGCCATAAATATTTCTAAAACTAAAAGTATTGTATTTCGAACAAAACATTCACTAAACCTCAACTAAATATTGTAATAAATAATGTGGAAATTGAGCAAGTTGAGATTGTAAAATGTCATGGTCAAAACATATTGATACAGGAGTAGCTAAGATAGGGAGAAGTCTGTCTATAATAAAGCGTTGCTCTGCCTTCTTAATAACACTATCAACAAGGCAGGTCCTACATTTATCATCATTAGTCATTTAGGTCAACATTGGATCATTCAGAGATCCTCACTGAACTTCTGGAGAGAGTTTGCTGCACTGAAAGTAAAGGGGCTGAATAATTTTGCACGCCCAATTTTTCAGTTTTTGATTTGTTAAAAAAGTTTGAAATATCCAATAAATGTCGTTCCACTTCATGATTGTGTCCCACTTGTTGTTGATTCTTCACAAAAAAAATACAGTTTTATATCTTTATGTTTGAAGCCTGAAATGTGGCAAAAGGTCGCAAAGGTCAAGGGGGCCGAATACTTTCGCAAGGCACTGTATCTCTTACAGTACATGTTTAGGAACATTAATATATTGGGGGAAATAGTGTCACTTTCCTGGAGCTAAACATACTATTTCATAAAATACAACATTATCAGTCCACTTAGTGGACTTATTCTGTGTGCAGATGCAGAACCTTGCTGCAATGGCTAACTGAACAGCAAAGCACCACTTACACAGCAGACACTGTAGATGAAACGAGACAGCTGTCAGTTATCTGAGCAGCTCTACTGTGGTGTAATCCGACAATAATGAATCATTCAATTCCAGCCAAGTGAGTTTGGTGGTTTAGATTCGATGCCTGAGCGTCCCGTCTGAACTGTTTTTTGCTATTCATTTACTTGACCCCTCTGTAAGCATATTTGAAGTAAGGGCTGTGAGATCTCGTTTCTTCATTTGGAAAATATATATATATATAAATATATATATATATATACACACACTACAGTCCCTATGTTTGTCTTCAATGACCAGCTTTGTTCATTATACCATTTATTTTATTCAAATGCATAAATGTGGTCAAGACAATATAGGGAACATGAAAGAGTAGGCATCTTTATAGGCCTGAAATTGGTCATGGTCCAGGATTATATAAATCGATGTGTGGTTATACTGAGAAAAAGCCTTAACAACCCATTGAGTGAGGCATATTACAGATGATATGCGCAAACACAGCAACGGACAACAATCAATTCAGCTGCACGCTCGCTCAATGACCCAGCAGCCCCTCCCTGATGACACTCTCCATTGTGCCCTCACTCTTTCTCCACCCCTTCCCCCCACCTCACCCCTTTTACCTTTGTGTGCCTCTCTCTTCCCCCAGCAGGGTTTTTCTTTAAGTGAATTTCTTTATTGTTTTTAGTGCATAACCCTAATAAATCACAGGCTTCCCTATTATTGTGAAGCCGAGTGGCTTGACCATGAACAACATAATGAGAAGCCCTACTTCAGAGTCTTTAGATTGGGGTCAAATGGGGGAAAGTCTCACGCTGTTTCAAAGTAATCCTCATATTATATGATTAAATATAATTGGTTGAGTAGCAACACAGTTTTTTTATCTTTCCAAATTTGTAATATTTTTCTGCAACATTCGGGTGCAAAGAAACACCTTGTCAAAAAAAATGGTCACAAAAAATTACTCCTCCCAGACTTTGGTTGAAATGTGGT